>NC_092038.1:14951380-15293752 GCF_003086295.3 Arachis hypogaea | reverse complement strand
TCGACAAAATACTCGAGTTCGGCTTCACCAGAGAAGGATCGAAGTCCTAAAACTAAGACTCGACCTCAAAAGAAAAGACCGAGCTCGAGCAGAGGCACTGTTCATACCCTGGGTCGAGCTGACCGACCCGGGATGATTAGCGACAAGGCGACCGACCTCTTCAGGTCAGACTATCCGACCTCTTCTCAAAGAGCTCGGCCAAATCACTAGGAAAGCCCAAAAAGGGCCCAAATGGAGGACCGCACCCCAAAACCTAAGGCAGCTGATGATTGGATTTTTGATGATTTAGAATTTCACAAATGAGTTCTCGTTGAAAGTATAGTTTCTAAACCAATCAATAATCCTTTCATACAAAATGTTGTTTGTCACTAGTACAAACCCCTAAAATTTATAAACCGAAGTATTGGAACCTCGGGTCGTTCACCCTAGGAATTACAATAAAGTGTCTTATTATTGGTTATGAGTTATTTTGGGGTTTTTTGAGATTCTAGGCAAGAAATAGAAATGGCAAAGAAAATAAACTAACAACTAACAAAGCTCTTGGCAAGATATGAGAACTAGAAGTCTTATCCTAGTTATCCTCCTCAATTGTGATAACAAATTGTCCATTACTCCCACTTAGTTAACCTCTAACCATGGAGGAAAGTCAAGTGGATGAATCAATTTGATTCCTCAAGTCCTAATCAAATCCTAAAGGAAAGACTAGCTTTAGAGGCATTCAAATCAATTAGAAACTTCTAATTATCAATCAACAAAGGAATTAGATAACTCAAGAGTCACTAATTACTCTACCTAGGCTAAGAGGAACAAAATCTGTACTAAAATCCAACCAAGCATTTCATCAAACACTTGGAAGGCACAAAAGAAAAGCAAAGCAAATTGACAACAAGAATAGAATCTAACAACATTTATTGCAATGAATTAACAACAACAATTAAAAGAAACACATTTATTATGAATTACCTTTTATTAAATTGGAAGAAAGTAGAAGGAACAATACTAGATCTACAACCAAATATAAGAACAACATAAAGAAAATTACAACAAAAGAATAGAAGAAGATGAATGTAGCAACAAAGAATTGAGAGATAGAAGTGGAAGAAAGCAAAGATTAAAACCTAGATCTAAGAACTAAACCTAATCCTAATCCTAATCCTAGAGAGAAGTGAGAGCTTCTCTCTCTAAAAACTACTTCTAAACTAATCCTAATGAGTGGGAATGAACTAATGTCCCTTTGCTCTTCAATCCTTGGCTTTAAATAACATCTTTGGCGCCAAAGTTGGTTGGGATTGGGCCCTACAACCCTTGAGAATTCGTTGGCCATGTTTTTATTAAAAAATCATAAACCAACACCGAGCGTACATGCACATCACGCGTACGCGTCCATGGGGTAATTCGCAAGGTGCGCGCAAGCGCCAGGTGCGCGTGCACGTCCATGGGCGAGTTCAACTTCTTTGACTTTTCATGATTTCTCCACTTTGCATGCTTTCCTCTTCACTCCTTTGATCTATTCCTAGCCTTTTCAATCTGAAATCACTAACAAACATATCAAGGCATCTAGTGGAATCAAAGGTGAATTGAATTTAGCTACTTTAAGGTCTAGAAAGCATGTTTTCACATCTAAGCACAAATAAGGAGACAATCACAAAACTATGCTAATTCATTGAATAAATGAGGGTAAAAGGTATTAAAATCTCTTAAAAATCAATACAAGATAAACCGTCAAAACGGGGTTTATCAACCTCCCCACACTTAAACCAAGCATGTCCTCATGCTTAAACCAAGAATGAAGTAAGGGTATGGCATTTATTCAAATGGAAACTAACTAAATGCAATCTACCTATATGCAACTATCTAGATGAATGCAATTGCTTGGTCAAAATAAATCATTTCCCAAGAAGCATATATGCACAAGGGCTAAGGACTAGCAAGTCTAATCCACAATTGAATTGAGCTATTAAATATTTTTACAAACTTGCATGAAAAGTGATGATTGTAGGTGGAAACATGTAGTCGAGCATCGAACCCTCACCGGATGTGTTTACACTCTATTCACTCAAGTGTTTAGGGTTGATTCACTCAATTCTCTCATAATCATGCTTTCTAAGATTTGTTTTTCTTCTAACAATCAACATATATTTCATGTATGCATACAAGTATCATGAGGTCTTTTCTTTGGTTGTAATGGGGCTAGGGTCAAGGTAAGATGCATATATGGTTACGTGAGCTTGAAATTTGATTCTTTGATAAGCTTAAACTTCCCACCTAATCTATGACAACATATACAATTAAGTTCTAACCTAACTACCTATTCCTCACTTTTCCACATACTCATGCATTTCCTTTTCATTTCACAACACTTATGCATTATTCTTTATTGAGCTTCACTTTGCTTTAGGGCATTTTGTCCCCTTTTTATTGCTTTTTCTTTTTCTTTTATTTTTCTATATACATTTTTTTTCTTTTGTTTTCTTTTTTTCACTTTTATTTCTTTTTCTTTTGTTTTCTTTTTTCACTTTTATTTCTTTTTCTTTTGTTTTTCTCATTTTTTCTTTCTATATACAAGAGCATCAATGCATAAGTTTTTACACTTGAGCAATACATGAGTATGTACCCAATTCCCAATATTTTTAATAGCAATACAAAATACACCCTTTTATTCACCCAATGTCCTAAAGTTCCCAGACTTGAATGATACACACACATTAGCCTAAGCTAATCAAGATCCAAATAAGGACATTTATTATTTTCCGCTTTAAGGCTTGTAATGTGCTAAAATTAAGAACAAAGTGGGTTAAGCGTAGGCTCAAAGTTGGCTAACAATGGAAGATAAAAGGCAAGGCTTTTTGGGTAAGTGAGCTAAATGAAATGATGGCCTCAATCATATAAATGCATGAATACACAAAATAATGGACATAAAGAATCAAACAATTCAAAGATTACAATCATAGAAAGAGAATAATGCACACAAGAAGGAAAATAAGTGGTTATAAGATGTAACCACACCATTAGGCTCAAGTCTCACAAGTTTGTGTTCTTAGCTCAAAAACATGATCCACAATATATATAATTCAAGCAAGTTCTATGAAAAAGTTTTCACTCAATCAATTGAGGTGCTCTATAGATAGAAATCTTGAAAATTTTCATTATTTTGACTAAGCTTATTGTATATGTATGCAAAAATAAGAAAATGCAAGTAAAAATCCAAAAAAACCTAAAATGAAATGCAAAAGTGTTGGGATTAGAAATTTGTCACCCAAAATCGCCGACCGGTCGGACGACCTCCCCACACTTAAAAGTTTGCACCGTCCTCGGTGCACTCAAAAATGAGCAAGAGGGTACGGCGACTCTCCGGATTGCTACATGTTCTTAGTCTTGCTTCCGTTATTGCTTGTGGTGCATTCATCATGAAAGACAAAAATATAACACCATAAGATTAGAAGATATAAAAGTAAGGAAGCATACATTGTTGGAATGAGGTAAATCACGAGAATGACGTGAGTGAATTAATGTGACATTAATGACAAATAAGGAATGTGAATTCTGAATTGCGTGGTTTAGAACCCACACTAGCATAAAAAGTGATGTCACAAAAGAAGTATGCACTTCACTTATCCTAGTGTGCTTGAGATGCTTTAAGTAAGCTTGTAAGATAAAACAAGCATTAAAGAAGCATGAGAGCATTCAAGTCAAAGCTTATGGATGCATATGATCATAACATAAGGCATTAAGGTAAATGCACAACATCATCCATCAAGAGGTTGCCTAATCACAGAATAAGGCTCAAACCACATGGTGGCCAAATCATGTGATTCAAGAAGAGTTACAAGCTCAAAGGCAATTCTCATCACTTGGTATTTTTCAAAAGGTAAGCATAAAAAAACTCAAAACCAAGTAGCAAAATATAACCTCAACGATAGAATCCAACAAAGAATATTTAAAACAATTATGCTAAGATAGCATTCAATTAGTAATAAGCAGCAATATATGGTAAGCAAAATCCATAATCCAACACTTATAATGGAAAGAGAGAAAAATGAAATGAAAACTAAACTAAAACTAACTAATTAACTACCCAACTAACAAATTAACTAACTAAAATAAATGGTTATCAATGGTGTTTGAAAGTGTTGGATGAGGGGTAGAAAAAGGGAAGAAGAAAGGAGAAGGAAAGAAATGGAAAGAGGGGAAGAAAAGAGAAGTGTTGAGAAAAGGGGATCCGCGCGTACGCGCACATGGCGCACGCGTGTGGGTTGTGGTGCAATGGACCCGACGCGTACGCGTACAGGGTGCGTCCGCATCGAAGGATTATTCCGAGAGTGGCGCGCACGTGTCATGTGCGCGTGTGCGCGAATAGGTTTGTGCCAAAGGCACAACGTTGGCGCGGCGCAGGCACAACTCTCTGGAAAATGCATGGAGGGTGGAACTTCTTAATCCACACGTACGCACGCATTGCTCGCTGGTGCACGAAATTGCAATAACACTTTTTGCAATCTGCACAACTAACCAGCAAGTGCACTGGGTCGTCCAAGTAATACCTTACGTGAGTAAGGGTCGAATCCCACGGAGATTGTTGGTTTGAAGCAAGCTATATTTATTTTATTATTCTTAGTCAAGATGTCAATCAAAATTATCAGTTGGAATTATTAGATTGGAAAAATAAAAGAGAATAAAATCGTTACTTGTTGTGCAGTAATGGGAAATATGTTGGAGTTTTGGAGATGCTTTGTCCTCCGAATTTCTGCAATGTAATATTCAACTCAATTGTTTATAAAGCACGTCTACGGCAAGCTGTATGTAGGGTGTCACCATTGTCAGTGGCTACTTCCCATCCTCTCAGTGAAAACGTTCCAGGTGCTCTGTCACAGCACGGCTAATCAGCTGTTGGTTCTCGATCATGTTGGAATAGGATCCATTGATCCTTTTGCGTTTGTCATCACGCCCAGCAATCGCGAGTTTGAAGCGCGTCACAGCCATTCAATCCTTGAATCCTACTCAGAATACCACAGACAAGGTTTAGACTTTCCAGATCCTCATGAATGCCGCCATCAATTCTAGCTTATACCGCGGAGATTCTGATTAAGGAATCTAAGAGAAGTTCATTCAGTCTGATGTAGAACGGAGGTGTTTGTCAGGCACACGTTCATGGGTTGAGGGAGGTGATGAGTGTCACAGATCATCACCTCTTTCATAATTAAGCACGAATAAACATCTTAGATCGGACCATACACACGTTTGAGTGAAATAGAAACAATTGTATTAATTCATCGAGACGCTGCAGAGCTCCTCACCCCCAACAATGGAGTTTAGAGACTCATGCCATTAAAAATTATGTAATTCAGATCTGAAAAATATCATGAGGTACAAGATAAGTCTCTAAAAGTTGTTTAAATAGTAAACTAGTAACCTAGGTTTACAGAATATGAGTAAACTAAGATAATTGGTGCAGAAATCCACTTCTGGGGCCCACTTGGTGTGTGCTGGGGCTGAGACTAAAGCTATCCATGAGTTGAGGCCTTTCTTGGAGTTGAACTCCACGTTATAACGTGTTTTGGGCGTTCAACTCCGGATCATGACGTTTTTCTGGCGTTTAACTCCAGACAGCAGCATGTACTTGGCGTTCAACGCCAAGTTACGTCGTCTATCTTCGAGAAAAGTATGGACTATTATATATTGCTGGAAAGCCCTGGATGTCTACTTTTCAACGCCGTTGAGAGCGCGCCAATTGGATTTCTGTAGTTCCAAAAAATCCATTCCGACTGCAGGGAGGTCAGGATCCAACAGCATCAGCAGTCCTTTTTCATCCTAACTCAGATTTTTGCTCAGCTCCCTCAATTTCAGCCAGAAATTACCTGAAATAATAGAAAAACACACAAACTCATAGTAAAGTCCAGAAATATGATTTTTGCCTAAAAACTAATAATATTCTACTAAAAACTAACTAAAACATGCTAAAATCTACATGAAATTACCCCCAAAAAGCGTATAAAATATCCGCTCATCACAACACCAAACTTAAACTGTTGCTTGTCCCCAAGCAACTAGATGAATAAAATAGGATAAAAAGAATTTAAGGAGTAATAAAATCTCCAAGTTTTAAGTGAAGCTCAGATTCTAATTTAGATGAGGGGGGCTAGTAGCTTTTTGTTTCTGAACAGTTTTGGCATCTCCCTTTATCCTTTGAAATTCAGAATGATTGGCATCCATAGGAACTCAGAATTCAGATAGTATTATTGATTCTCCTAGTGTAGTATGTTGATTCTTGAACACAGTTACTTTATGAGTCTTGGCCGTGGCCCTAAGCACTTTGTTTTCCAGTATTACCACCGGATACATAAATGCCACAGACACATGACTGGGTGAACCTTTTCAGATTGTGACTCAGCTTTGCTAGAGTCCCCAGTTAGAGGTGTCCAGAGCTCTTAAGCACACTCTTTTTGCTTTTGGATCACGACTTTAACCACTCAGTCTCAAGCTTTTCACTTGGACCTGCATGCCACAAGCACATGGTTAGGGACAGCTTGATTTAGCCGCTTAGGCCTGGAATTACTTCCTTGGGCCCTCCTATCCACTGATGCTCAAAGCCTTGGATCCTTTTCACCCTTACCTTTTGGTTTTAAGGGCTATTGGCTTTTTCTTTTTCTTGATCCAATGATTTCTTGCAAAAGATTTTTTTTTCACTGCTTTTTCTTGCTTCAAGAATCAAATTCATGATTTTTCAGATCATCAATAACATTTCTCTTTTTCATCATTCTTTCAAGAGCCAACAGTTTTAACATTCATAAACAATAAGATCAAAAATATGCACTGTTCAAGCATTCATTCAGAAGACAAAAAGTATTGCCACCACATATAAATAATTAGAATTTTTATTATTAAGAACTCGAAAAAAATATAAATTACTTCTTTATTCTAAAAATCTACTACTTTATTCATGTTTGATGATGATGAGAAAAATAAATTAATAAAACCAGAATAGATATGTTAATTACTACTACTACTACTATATATCTTTTAAGGTAAATTTCTATAATAACACTATCACAGAGTTAAAGCTAAAATTAGAACTCAACAACCTGTGTTTTGAGAAGTAGATGTTCCTCTAGTCTGTGGGGTGCTTTTCAAGGATTAATTTCTGGCGCTTCAGCTCCCTTAGATCACGCCCTTGCTCTTCCTGTTCCTTAAGCAGTTTGCAAAGCATGCTACTTTGATTGTTCTGTTCTTCCTTTATTTGGTTCATAGCTTCTTGCAATTTGGAAATAGATGCTTCAATATGTTCCCAATATTCGAAGTGAAGATTGGATCATCCTGCAGCTGTTGTCTGTCCATTGATATTCTAGTTATTGGCCTTTCAACTGAGATATACTCTGTTATTCCCATCTTCACTCCAGCATCTCTGCAGAGCATAGAAATTAAGCTTGGATAGGCCAATATGGCGTCCTTGGAATTCTTGTTTGCTATTTTGTATAGCTCACACGAGATCAGTTGATGAACCTCTACTTCTTTTCCCAACATGATGCAGTGAATCATCACTGCTCTTTTAACAGTAACTTCAGAACGGTTGCTGGTGGGTAATATGGAACGCCCAATAAAATCCAGCCAGCCTCTGGCTACTGGTTTGAGATCTTCTCTTTTGAGTTGATTTGGGATGCCAATCGTGCTGGTGGTCCACCTGGCTTCGGGGATGCATATATCCTCTAGAATCTTGTCCAGACCTTTATTTACCCTCATCATTCTCCTATTAAAGGAGTCTGGGTCATCTTTCAGTTGAGGGAGCTTAAAAATCTCCCTGATTTTGTCAGGATGGATATGAACAATCTTTCCTCTAACTAAGGTCCGATGGTCATAGAGAGCAGCTCCAATTATTCTTTGCCTGTCTGTCTGCCATAGATTAGCATAGAACTCTTGAACCATGTTCCTTCCCACTTTCGTTTCAGGATTGGCTAGGATTTCCCAGTTCCTGTTTCGAATTTGCTCTTGGATCTCCAGATATTCATCCTCCTTCAGGTCAAATTTAACTTCTGGGATCACTGATCTGTGACTCATTATTTTGTAGTAGTGGTCTGAATGTTCTTTAGTTAAGAACTTCCCTTGATTCCAAAGTGGCTTTGGAATATTCTCTTTCTTGCCTCTTGGGTTGGGTTGTTTTCCTTTAGGGGCCATGATCAAAGTGAGAATGTTTTTGTGATCACGGATAAGCACACCAAACTTAGAGGTTTGCTTGTCCTCAAGCAAAAGAAAAGAGAGAAGAGGAATAGGAGGAGAGCAAGTGTGGAATGGTGGATGAGGAGAAGGGCGCCGAAAGTGGTTATAAAGGGAGGGGGTGGGTAATTCGAAAATAAGAAAAAGATATAAGAAAAAGATATAAGATCAAAGATATGATTTATAAAAGATAAGCATGATAAGAAAAGGATATAATTTAAAAAGATATGAATGATTTTTTAAAAAATAAATTTGAAATATATAAATTGAAAAAGATTTTAAAAGATAATGAAGTTTGAAAAGAAATTGGAAAAAGAGTTGGATTGGATTGAAAAAAAAGTTTATGTTTATGTATGAAGCCATATTTAAAAAAAAGTTTTTAGAAATTAGGATTTTTAGAAAACTAATTTGATTTGAGGGATGATAATTTGAAACATGTTTATGCAAGAAATCATGAATTAAAACATAAAAATTAGAAAATTTTTGAAGAAAAACGAATTTTACCTCCTCCCCACCATCCTGGCGTTAAACGCCCAAACGCTGCATGTTTTGGGCGTTTAACGCCCAAATGTTGCTTCTCCTGGGCGTTCAATGCCCAGCTGCTGCTTCTTTCTGGCGTTAAACGCCAGGAAGTTCTTTGTTACTGGGCGTTTTTCTGAACGCCCAGGATGCTATCAATCTGGCGCTAAACGCCCAGAGGGTGCTTCTTTCTGGCGTTCAACGCCCAGAAGATGCTCCCTTCTGGCGTTTAACGCCCAGATGGCTACCCTTACTGGCGTTGAACGCCCAGTGGGTGCTTCTATTGGGCGTTCAACGCCCAAAACGTTTCTTACTGGCTTTTTGATGCCAGTAAGCTTTCCAAATTTCTCTATAACTCTGTGACTTCAATCAATTGCTATTTCACCTTTTGAAGATACTCTGGCATCTACCTGTAAAAATTAATCAATTAGAAAAAAAAATTAAATTTTGTGAATGGCTGGGTTGCCTCCCAGCAAGCGCTTCTTTAATGTCATTAGCTGGACTATTACTGATCTTTTAATCAAGTCTCAGTTTTGAGAATTCTTGCTCAAAATTGCCTTCAAGATAATGTTTAACTCTCTGTCCATTAACAATGAACTTTTTGTTAGATTCATTATCCTGGAGCTCTACGTATCCATATGGTGATACACTTGTAATTACATATGGACCTCTCCACTGGGATTTTAATTTCCCAGGGAATAATTTGAGCCTAGAATTAAATAGCAGAACTTTCTGCCCTGGCTCAAAGACTCTGGATGACAATTTCTTATCATGCCATCTTTTCGCTTTCTCTTTGTATATTTTTGCATTCTCGAAAGCATTGAGTCTAAATTCCTCTAGCTCATTTAGCTGGAGTAAACGTTTTTCTCCAGCTAACTTGGCATCAAGGTTCAGGAATCTGGTTGCCCAGTAGGCCTTATGTGCCAGTTCCACTGGCAAGTGGCGTGCCTTTCCATACACAAGCTGGTATGGAGAGGTCCCTATAGGGGTCTTGAATGCTGTTCTGTATGCCCACAGAGCATCATCCAAGCTCCTTGTCCAATCCCTTCTACGGTTAATTACAGTCCGTTCCAGGATTCTTTTGAGTTCTCTATTTGAGACTTCAGCTTGCCCATTAGTCTGTGGATGGTATGGAGTGGCTACCCTGTGGCTAACTCCATAACGAACCAAAGCAGAGTAAAGTTGTTTATTGCAGAAATGAGTGCCCCCATCACTGATTAATACTCTAGGGGTACCAAATCTGCTGAAGATGTGTTTCTGGAGGAATTTTAACACTGTTTTAGTGTCATTAGTGGGTGTTGCAATAGCCTCCACCCATTTGGATACATAATCCACTGCCACCAGAATATAAGTGTTTGAGTATGATGGTGGGAAAGGTCCCATAAAGTCAATACCCCATACATCAAACAACTCAATCTCCAAGATCCCTTGTTGAGGCATGGCATAACTGTGAGGCAGATTGCTAGATCTTTGGCAACTGTCACAATTAAGTACAAACGCTCGGGAATCTTTATAGAGAGTAGGCCAGTAGAAGCCACATTGGAGGACTCTTGTGGCTGTTCGTTCACTTCCAAAATGTCCTCCATACTCTGATCCATGGCAGTGCCATAGAATCTTCTGCGCTTCTTCCTTAGGCACACATCTACGGATTACTCCGTCTGCACATCTCTTGAAGAGATATGGTTCATCCCAAAGATAGTACTTTGCATCTGTGATCAATTTCTTAGATTGCAGCCTACAGTACTCTTTGGGTATGAATCTCACTGCCTTGTAGTTTGCAATATCTGCGAACCATGGCACTTCCTGGATGGCAAAGAGTTGCTCATCCAGAAAGGTTTCAGAGATCTCAGTGAGAGGGAGGGACGCCCCTTCTACTGGTTCTATTCGGGACAGGTGATCTGCTACTTGGTTTTCTGTCCCTTTTCTGTCTCTTATTTCTATATCAAACTCTTGCAGGAGCAACACCCATCTTATAAGTCTGGGTTTTGAATCCTGCTTTGTGAGTAGATATTTAAGAGCAGCATGATCAGTGTACACAATCACTTTTGATCCTACTAAATAGGATCTGAATTTGTCAATGGCGTAAACCACTGCAAGTAGCTCTTTTTCTGTAGTTGTGTAATTCTTCTGTGCATCATTTAGAACACGGCTGGCATAGTAAATGACATGCAGAAGCTTGTCATGCCTTTGTCCCAACACTGCACCAATGGCATGGTCACTGGCATCACATATTAATTCAAATGGTAATGTCCAGTCTGGTGCAGAGATGATTGGTGCTGTGACCAATCTAGCTTTCAGAGTCTCAAATGCCTGCAGACACTCTTTATCAAAGATAAATGGCGTGTCAGCAGCTAGCAGGTTGCTCAGAGATTTGGCAATTTTTGAAAAATCCTTTATAAATCTCCTATAGAATCCTGCATGCCCCAGAAAGCTTCTGATTGCCTTAACATTGGCAGGTGGTGGTAATTTTTCAATTACCTCTACCTTAGCTTGATCCACCTTTATCCCTCATATCGTAACTCTTCATAAACCGTTATAGGGTGTAGCGGTTTATGTGCTTTCAGGCTTTGAACGTAAACCGCAACAGGGTCTAGCGGTATACATGTAACTTGAATCTGCGTTAGGGTGTTGCGGATTACATATAGTTGAGAATGTTGCAATTGCATCTGCATTTCTGAAATGTTGTATTTGCGTAACACCTTCTTCCAATTATTTTATATATGTAACTTGCCCAGAAAAAAAGGAGGGAAAAAAGAAGTTGATTAATCTAAACTCCAAACTACATAGAACTGAAATCAGGAGTAAAATCAGACGTCAGAGCTTATTGTTGACCACAGGATCTCAGAGCTCTTTGTTCTTTTCACAGGTATTGTCAACTTACTGGCAACTGCTCATTCTTCACTGATAGCAGAAACAACACTTACTGCTGCCATTATTCTTTGTCCTCACTGCTGCATCAACAACCACTGTCATATCTAACTTATTGTTCTTTATCTTTGCTACTCTCTGAAAAAAGATTTAGCCTCTACCGCCATAACCACCCTCTATCTTCTCTGCCAGTTACTACTTCCATCAGTAGCAAGTTCCTTGCTTCTTTTTCCTCGTTGGTGATATCCTTGTATTTTGAACCACCACTCTATTTATGTTTACTCAATCAGAGAGAAAGAGAGCATGAGAAAGAAAGAAGAGAAAGAGAGATGGAAAAATTCAAGAAAAGAATTGATTTTTAAACCTGAATTTAAATTTGTACATTCAAAAAGAAAAGATAACACTCAAATTTTGTTTTTAAATTATGGTATCAAAAGGAGAAAGATTACGCTAAACTCAATCAACTTTTTTAAATAGTGTGCTGGTGGCAAGCATGAAATGTGGTAGGCTCTTACAACTATTTATAGCATTATTTTTGACTTAATGTTAAAATAATAAGGATAAGGTGTATTACATTCTTATCCATCACAAATAACTAAAATAGCATTTGGACTTTTATTTTTTTTGCACCACTTGTCAACCAAATAAGTCTGACACTTGTCAAGTACTTAGCCATGACACTTGTCAAACAAAAAACCACCTACTACATTCCTATTATATATTAATATGTAAATCAATAGATTTGTGTTTACTCAATCAGAGAGAAAGAGAGAACGAAAAAGAGAGATAGAGAAAATCAAGCAAGGAATTGATTTTTAAACCTGAATTTAAATTTGCGCACGCAAAAGGGAAATATATCGCTCAAGTTTTGTTTTCAAATTCTGATATCAAAAGGAGAAAGATTGCGCTGAACTCAATCAACTCTTTTTAAACAGTGTGCCGGTGACAAATATGAAATGCAGTAGGCTTTTACAACCATTTACAACATTATTTTTGAGTTAATGTTAAAATAATAAGGATAATGTGTATTACATTTTTACTCCTCACAAATAACTGGAATAGCATTTGGACTCTTGTTTTGTCTGCACCACTTGTCAACCAAATAATAAGCCTGGCACTTGTCAAATACCTAGCCATGACACTTGTCAAGCAAAGAACCACCTACTACATTCCTATTATATATTAATAGATTTATTTACCACTTGAGTTGGTACAGCCATAGTTATAAAAATCAAACCGACTTAGCCGGTCAAATAAAAAAACTAGTGAACTGGCCATGAGGCTGGTATGGGCAAAGCATAGGACTGAATAAGGAAAAGAGCCTGACCAATTTTGCTAAAAATTGATAAACTAGTAGGTTTGAAAAATCCATAACAGTTTTATTTTTTTAAACCCCTGCCAAAATCGAAGGATCGCCCTCCCCAGCCCACTCTTTCACTCTGATGTTGGTTGGATTTGTGAGAACTGTAACGGTAGATTGTCCAAATTTTAGAAGAGATTATACCAATAATTTTGTCAAAATTATGGCTGAAATTAATTAGTAAAGTAATTTAAATGTAGTAAATATATATGGGGTAGTTATATATATTATTACATGCTTTGAGTTTGGTTCTTTATAGTTTAAGCATGTTTCAGGTAAACATGACGACAGATAAAGGTGTGATTCGGGTGAGTTTTGTGAAAATAGATTAAGTGAAAAATAATGGTTAAGATGAGAGATTTGGGGTAAGTATACTTGTGAGAAAAACACTTCTATTAATGACGAATAAGCAATACAAGAACTAATGATGAGAAATAGAGGTGGAGAACAAGTGTTGAGACCTCCACTAATGTCACAAGAGGATGAATGAGCTTTGTTTAAAGTGGACAGGGGTTGGTTAATGGTTGTCGAGTGTTCTGGTGGAACACCCGAATGCCAGTTTTTACTCGTGAAGATGATGAATGAAATGAAGAACAATGAGAGGAATTTTGGGGAGAGAAAAAGATGGGTTTTTTAGCTTCTCAGCTTCAGAAAATAAGAAGGGTCTAGGAGAAGGTCAAGGTGAAAGTGAAGGTGAAGGTCAAGGTGAAGTTCAAGGTGAAGGTGAAAAGTGAGACTGCTTTACAGAGGTGGCTTGAGATCCTTTTTATAGTATAAAACCATGATGAAGAGGAAATCTATTGTCCCACGGTTTTAGTTTGATATTTGGTTTACTCTTTTATTCCAAATATCTTTTGGTATTCCCGTCACTTTAAGTCTTTTCAACTGTTCAAAGGAGGAAGTTGATTTCCACACGTTAAACAAAAGCTCATGACATGTGACATCAGTGAAGGGACATCTAGTTTGGTTTTCTTTCAACTAGATGACGCTCTTTACACTCCAAATCCAACCAATCCACTTCCACCAATTTAGTTCCCACTGAAGAGAAATTCAACTCCTCAAGGTGTTCTTTTGGGTTCTCCAATACCTTTAGGCAGAACTTGACTCTTATTTGACCATGTTTGTAGGTCATTCTTAAAATTATTTATGTACAAAAAAGTTTATTTTTTAGTACACAATCATAAGCCCCATGCAGTCTTTGAAGGTACAAAGTATTTTCTTAAGCTACATTGAACTTTTTTGTACTCAACAAAGCTATAAAAAATTTTTTAAACAAAATATCAACATAACATTTAAAAAAAAAACAGATCATAACTCTAAAGAATCAAATCTCCCCTCTTTTATTCATTTTTTATTATAATAATATATGTATTTGTAAATATTATGATATTCAAATATAAATATGTCTGTATAATTTGAATATGATTATGTACTCATAAAAATGAATAAAAGAACGTTATTGTGCAAATATTTAAAATATTAATAAAATAAATAAATAAATAAGATTAGTAAATAAATATATTCATGATATATTTATACGTATGTATTTATTTTTAAAAGTAGTGTATATATGTGGACATAATATATATATATATATATATATATATATATATATATATATATATTAAGGAAATAAGAAGGGGAGAAATTCTTACCCTTTTAATTGGACACATTTTAAATTTGAGTACCTGAATTTGGAGAGATACATAAGGAGAGAGAATACCTGGAAGGATAAGAGAGAGCGTGTTCCACATCATCTCTGCTAGGAAATTTTTTACACAGCGCTATCATCACTACTATCACCACCACCATCCAAACCCTCTGTCTTCTTCAACAATTGGGAGTTTTTCTTAAGGTAAAAGACACTCCCACATTCAACTTCGCTCTGTCTTTATACTCTATCTTCTTACTTGGTAAGACCCTTTTTCTTCGTTCCTTGTTTTTGTCTTCAGCCTTGGTCTTTTTTTGTCATATAATATGTACTCCTATTTTCTTGTATGAGATTCTGACATTTTTTGTATTATTCTGAACTTTTTGTTACTTTAAATCCTTATTATTATGTTCTCTGCCTTTGTTCTCATGTAACCCCTCTCAGCCCCATGTATATTGGGTTGCTAATTTTGGAATTAGCTATAGGGATTCTTTGATAAAGATCTTTCACCTTACAACTTTGGATGTTATATCCTCATTTGTATATGTTTCCAATGAAATCACAAATAATAAAAAAAAGAATGATCGTCAGAAGTAAAAATTATGAACAATGTTCATTTGTAACTATAAAATATATATTTAAAAATAAAAAATAATTTAATTTAATTAATTTTTTTTGTATAGCATAGTCATAAGTATTTTGTTTATAAAATTTTTTAATTAGAACAATTTACTAGTGTTCAATATTCATATTTTTTCAAAGCTATAAACATATAATGTCTTGCAATGTTTTCATATATGTCACCAAATGAAATATGATATTGTGAGGATATGAAGAGTTAGTGGCCTTATCAAGTAAATAATATGATGAATGATTTTCATACCTTTACTTTTTTGTTTCATTTGAGAACTCCTTGATTGTTTTCTTGACATGCAATGCTCTTTGGCTTTTTCAGAATTTATTGAGTGTCCTGCAATATTCTCCTTTATATTTTGAGCATTTTTGTCGTTGGTATTCGTGTGATATTGATATTCACTCTATTTTGTTGTCGCTGTTCTCCTTCTTTTTCCCCTCTTTTTTTAGGAATTATTTCTTTTTGTTGTCATGCCTCGTGTGAAACTTGCTGAGATAATGGATAGTGACCCAGAGGACTCTAGTAATAGTTTGGGTACTGACTCTTCTGTGGATGGTATGGACGATGTTTCTCAAGAATATGCAATCGGGTTTTCTGAATCTATCCCCCAACCTTGGGTTAAACCATCAAATAAGAGGGCTACTTTTGTGGATCCTCCTCTGATGAAGAAACCTTTTTTGGACCCTCCTTCTTCTGGCTCGTTATTAGGTATGGATAAAACTATGAAACCCGGCTTTGATTCTTCAGATTGTAGAGTTTTAGGTGAATTTGTTGAGAAGCCTTCATATCAAGTGGGTCTTGCTCTACTTCGTTCTCGGTTGAAGTGCCAAGAATTTCCATGGATGTCTTTTAAATCTGATGCAGCTACTCACGTGAATAAGGTTTGGCAAAAGTGGGTATTCACAGTATTGTTTGAAGAGGGTGGTAGTTTTGTGAGGAGATTAGAATTATCTGTAGGTTGGTTGTTCTCTACTGTTTCGAGGGTTACCTGAAACTGTAGGTCGATATCGGATGAGATATTCTATACTGGTCAGAGCTATTGTGTCCGACTTGTTGGACCTGGTGGTGGTGCTGATCCTTCATCACCGGAGGGTGGTGGTACCTGCAAGGGACTCCGATGCTTAAGTTAGCAAGGGTATTAAGCAGGTTTTTAGTAGAATCAGAGTATGAGTTATACCTGGGTGCTCCAGTATATTTATAATGGTATAGAGTGACCTTCTTAGATAAGATAAGTTAGTTATCTTATCTTATATTTATCTTTCAAGTGAGGTCATCTTATCTTTAAGTGAACCGCCCTTCTCTCTATAGGCTTGGGCTGCTGATAAACCCCGTTTTGACGGTTTATCTTGTATTGATTTTTAAGAGATTTTAATACCTTTTACCATCATTTATTCAATGAATTAGCACAGTTTTGTGATTGTCTCCTTATTTGTGCTTAGATGTGAAAACATGCTTTCTAGACCTTAAAGTAGCTGAATTCAATTCACCTTTGATTCCACTAGATGCCTTGATATGTTTGTTAGTGATTTCAGATTGAAAAGGCTAGGAATGGATCAAAGGAGTGAAGAGGAAAGCATGCAAAGTGGAGAAATCATGAAAAGTCAAAGAAGTTGAACTCGCCCATGGACGTACGCGTGCACCTGGCGCTTGCGCGCACCTTGCGAATTACCCCATGGACGCGTACGCATGATGTGCGCGTACGCGTCGGTGTTGGTTTATGATTTTTTAATAAAAATGTGGCCAACGAATTCTCAAGGGTTGTGGGGCCCAATCCCAACCAACTTTGGCGCCAAAGATGCTATTTAAAACCAAGGATTGAAGAGCAAAGGGACATTAGTTCATTCCCACTCATTAGGATTAGTTTAGAAGTAGTTTTTAGAGAGAGAAGCTCTCACTTCTCTCTAGGATTAGGATTAGGATTAGGTTTAGTTCTTAGATCTAGGTTTTAATTTTTGCTTTCTTCCACTTCTATCTCTCAATTCTTTGTTGCTACATTCATCTTCTTCTATTCTTTTGTTATAATTTCCTTTATGTTGTTCTTATATTTGGTTGTAGATCTAGTATTGTTCCTTCTACTTTCTTCCAATTCAATAAAAGGTAATTCATAATAAATGTGTTTCTTTTAATTGTTGTTGTTAATTCATTGCAATAAATGTTGTTAGATTCTATTCTTGTTGTCAATTTGCTTTGCTTTTCTTTTGTGCCTTCCAAGTATTTGATGAAATGCTTGGTTGGATTTTAGTATAGATTTTGTTCCTCTTGGCCTAGGTAGAGTAATTAGTGACTCTTGAGTTATCTAATTCCTTTGTTGATTGATAATTAGAAGTTGCTAATTGATTTGAATGTCTCTAAAGCTAGTCTTTCCTTTAGGAGTTGATTAGGACTTGAGGAATCAAATTAATTCATCCACTTGACTTTCCTCCATGGTTAGAGGTCAACTAAGTGGGAGTAATGGACAATTTGTTATCACAATTGAGGAGGATAACTAGGATAGGACTTCTAGTTCTCATATCTTGCCAAGAGCTTTGTTAGTTGTTAGTTTATTTTCTTTGCCATTTCTATTTCTTGCCTAGAATCTCAAAAAAACCCCAAAATAACTCAACCAATAACAAGACACTTTATTGTAATTCCTAGGGAGAACAACCCGAGGTTCCAATACTTCGGTTTATAAATTTTAGGGGTTTGTACTAGTGACAAACAACTTTTTGTATGAAAGAATTATTGATTGGTTTAGAAACTATACTTGCAACGAGAACTCATTTGTGAAATTCTAAATCATCAAAATGGCGCCGTTGCCGGGGAGTTGCAATGGTTTTATGTTATTGGTTATTGTACATATGTGAATAGTGTAAATAGGATTGTCTTTTGCTTGTTTTCTAGTTTTTGTTGGTTTTATTTTGTTTTTCCACTATGAATTCTCACTTTGGCTATGAGTTTGGTTCTAATTGTGTTGTAAGAAATGTGAACTTCAATGATGACGCTCATTGTGGATGGAACACTCCAAGATGGGAGGAGCCTCAAGGAATTGATCACTCCTATTGGCAACAACCTCCAGACACTTATAGGTATAATTCTCATCCTAATGCATGTCAATTCAATAGCTATGGTGACTCCTTTTATGATAATCAAACACCACCATATGCCTATAAACCTTATCCTCAACATGAACCTTAACCATACTCACAAGCCTCTCCATACCAAGCACCTTCCTATAATCCATATCCACCATATGACCAATCACCCATACCATATTCTTATGACCTTTATGAGCAAAAACCTATAGAACCACCACAACTCTATCATGATTATTACCAAGAACCACCTCAATACTCACCATCTCCACAATTCTACGAAGAAGAACCACCTTCCTACTATGAACCCTCTCCCCAAAATAATGAACCTTCTTACTCACCCAAACCCCAATAGACGATCCTCTCACTTTGTTACTTCAAGGACAAGAAGCCATGAAGCGGGATACACTTGAGTTTGTGACCAATTTGACCAAGGTGGTGCATACTTTAGCCAACCAATGTTTGAAGACTCAAGGTACTTCCGTGACCACATGTGAAAGGTCAAAAGAAGAGCAAAGCATGAAGGAGAAATTGGAAAATTCGGTGGAGAAGGAGGAGTCGAATTTTGTGTTGGAACAATTGGAGGAGCCTATGATCAGTGAAGAAAAGGAAGAAGTGGTTGAAGATTTAGGTGATGTTGAAAGTCTATAGGAATGTAGCATCATGGAGAACTCTTCCAAGAAGCTTGATATTGATGTTGAAGAGGGTGCGCAACCTCCAAGGCATGTCATAGTTGAAGACTTGGAAGAGGTTTATCAAGAGATGGATTCAATCATGGATGAATTTCTATGTACAATCGAATCCTCTCCCATTGGACATGGAGTTGAAATTATAGAAGAGTGTGCACAACCTCCCATACCCTTGGTGAGCAATGAAAAAGAGAGTGAATCGAAAGAGAGCTACCAAGAAGAAAAAGTTGGCATGGTGTATATTGAAATTGAAGAATATGAAGAGGTTGATCAAGAGATGGATTTATTCATCAATGAATTCCTATCCAAAATTAAATCACCTCCCATTGGGCAAGAAATCAAGGTTCTTGAAGACAACACCAAGCCAAGTGATGAAAGGGAAAAGATTGAAATTGAAGAAGCTAGTGAAGAGGTGAAGATAGTCAAAGAAAGAGCACAAGGGAGTGGAGCTTGCAAGATCATTGGGACCACCCCTTCCCAAGTCACCATCCAACGCCACATTCAAGTGGGTAAAACTCTTATCCCTAAGCTTTAATTTCTCACTTGAATATGGTTTAATTGAAAATGATGGTCAACTTAGAGCTCTTTGTGGAGTTAAGTGTAGGAAAGAGTTGTGTAGTGGTTGGAAACGACATTCTAAGCTCATGACAGTTGTAAGCTCAAAACTCAAGAGCAATGGTTGGTGTAGAACCAAATTGCATGGGTCTAGGAAGTTGTTTGAAAGCTTCTTTGAGAATTCCAAGGCCATGCCACCCAGATGGAATAATGATGACCAACTCAAGGACAGGTGTCAAAACAAAGTGTGGGACCCCGGATCGCACAAGAAAAATCAAATTTGGGAGCTCATAGCTTGTGCGAAACTCCATCAAAGCTTGAAGATGTTAAAATTGAAGAATGGAGCTTATTGGAGATTCAAGCATTGGTGGATGTTCAAGGATAGTTTCAAGCACAAGCCACCTTGAGAGGAGCTCCCCATAAGTCCAACTTAAGGACAATAAACAAAAGTGCTAGGTGGGAGACACCCCACCATGGTAAAATCCTTTCATTTTCTCTTTTGTACATATTGATAGAATTAGTTTAAATTCATGTTTTGATTAGTTAGTTGAGTATATTTGGTAGTATAATATGTTAAATAAGGTTTTATGGTGTTTTGGTAGCTGTTTGGAGGTTTGGAATGCCTGGATTGGTGCAAAAACATAGCAAAAATTTTTGAAAAACAGAGCACCATCCACGCGTACGCGTGCATCAAGCGTTTTGGACCATCCACGCGCGCGAGTGATGAGTGGATATTTTATACGCTTTTTGGGGGTAATTTCATGTAGATTTTAGCATGTTTTAGTTAGTTTTTACTAGAATATTATTAGTTTTTAGGCAAAAATCATATTTCTGGACTTTACTATGAGTTTGTGTATTTTTCTGTGATTTCAGGTAATTTCTGGCTGAAATTGAGGGAGCTGAGCAAAAATCTGAGTTAGGATGAAAAATGACTGCTGATGCTGTTGGATCCTGACCTCCCTGCACTCGGAATGGATTTTTTGGAACTACAGAAGTCCAATTGGCGTGCTCTCAACGGCGTTAGAAAGTACACATCCAGGGCTTTCCAGTAATATAAAATAGTTCATACTTTGCGCGAAGATAGACGACGTAACTTGGCGTTGAACGCCAAGTATATGCTGCTGTCTGGAGTTAAACGCCAGAAAAACGTCATGATCCGGAGTTGAACGCCCAAAACACGTTATAACGTGGAGTTCAACTCCAAGAAAGGCCTCAACTCGTGGATAGCTTTAGTCTCAGCCCCAGCACACACCAAGTGGGCCCCAGAAGTGGATTTCTGCACCAATTATCTTAGTTTACTCATATTCTGTAAACCTAGGTTACTAGTTTACTATTTAAACAACTTTTAGAGACTTATCTTGTACCTCATGACATTTTTCAGATCTGAATTACATAATTTTTAACGGCATGAGTCTCTAAACTCCATTGTTGGGGGTGAGGAGCTCTGCAGCGTCTCGATGAATTAATACAATTGTTTCTATTTCACTCAAACGTGTGTATGGTCCGATCTAAGATGTTTATTCGTGCTTAATTATGAAAGAGGTGATGATCTGTGACACTCATCACCTCCCTCAACCCATGAACGTGTGCCTGACAAACACCTCCGTTCTACATCAGACTGAATGAACTTCTCTTAGATTCCTTAATCAGAATCTCCGCGGTATAAGCTAGAATTGATGGCGGCATTCATGAGGATCCGGAAAGTCTAAACCTTGTCTGTGGTATTCTGAGTAGGATTCAAGGATTGAATGGCTGTGATGCGCTTCAAACTCGTGATTGCTGGGCGTGATGATAAACGCAAAAGGATTAATGGATCCTATTCCAACATGATCGAGAACCAACAGCTGATTAGCCGTGCTGTGATAGAGCACCTAGAACGTTTTCACTGAGAGGATGAGAAGTAGCCACTGACAATGGTGACACCCTACATACAGCTTGCCGTAGACGTGCTTTACAAACAATTGAGTTGAATATTACATTGCAGAAATTCAGAGGACAAAGCATCTCCAAAACTCCAACATTTTTCCCATTGCTGCACAACAAGTAACGATTTTATTATCTTTTATTTTTCCAATCTAATAATTCCAACTGATAATTTTGATTGACATCTTGACTAAGAATAATAAAATAAATATAGCTTGCTTCAAACCAACAATCTCCGTGGGATTCGACCCTTACTCACGTAAGGTATTACTTGGACGACCCAGTGCACTTGCTGGTTAGTTGTGCGGATTGCAAAAAGTGTTATTGCAATTTCGTGCACCAAGTTTTTGGCGCCATTGCCGGGGATTGTTCGAGTTTGAACAACTAAAGGTTTATTTTGTTGCTTAGATTAGGAAGAATTTATCCTCCTTTTTTTTTATTAGAATTGCATCTTTTATTATCCCTTTTTAAAAAATTTTTTCAAAAATATTATTTTTATTTATCAATTATTAATTTTTTTGTGAGTTTAGTGTCCTGTTCAAAGTTTGGTGTTAATTGCATATTTTATATTTTTCTTTAAATTTTCGAACTTGTGTTCTTTGTTCTTCATTGATCTTCAAGTTGTTCTTGTTTATTTTTCTTGTTTGATCTTGAGTTTTTCTTGTTTTGTGTCTTTTCTTGTTTTTTTCGTGCTTTTTCAAAACATTAATTTTCAAAAATTATACTTTTATCCATAAATATAATACATCTTTAAAATCAACACTGAAGTTGCTGCCCAATTGGCTGGAGCATTGGTAGTTGTTCTTCATAATTGGGTATCTTCTTTGGAATCTTTTTTCAAAAATAATTTTTCTTTGATTGAATCTTGTGCCAAACTCTAAGTTTGGTGTTTTCTTGTTAATTTTTCTTTAATTTTCGAAAATTTGTCTTGGTTTTCTAAAAATTTTAAGTTTGGTGTTCTTTCTTTTGTTCTTGGTGTTCTTGTGAATCTTCAAGGTGTTCTTGAGTCTTTCTTGTGTTTTAATCTTAAAATTTTTAAGTTTGGTGTTCCTTGGTGTTTTCCTTCCAAAATTTTCGAAAATAAGGAGCATTGGATCTAAAAATTTTAAGTCTTGTGTCTTTTGTGTGTTTTTCTCTTTCATCATAAAATTCAAAATTCAAAAAAAAATATACCTTTTCTAACTAATTTTGAACTACATTTTCGAAAATTTTATATAAAAATTCAGATTTCAATTTCAAAATATTTTCAATTTCTTTTATTTATTTCGTTTTTATTTTTATTTTATAAAAATTAATTTTTATAAAATAATTAATTTTTATAAAATAAATAATATTAACATACATATCATCTCTTTTATTCCATTATGGAATTAAGTGGGAATGAACAGTCCAGGAGGACTCTGGGGTCATATGCTAACCCCACTACTACTTCATATGGGAGTAGTATCTGTATACCCTCCATTGGAGTTAGTAGCTTTGAGTTGAACCCTCAGCTCATTATCATGGTGCAGCAAAACTGCCAGTATTCTGGTCTTCCACATGAAGAACCTACAGAGTTTCTGGCATAATTTTTACAAATTGCTGACACAGTACATGATAAGGAAGTAGATCAGGATGTCTACAGATTATTACTGTTTCCATTTGCTGTAAAAGATCAAGCTAAGAGGTGGTTAAATAACCAGCCTAAGAACAGCATAAAAACATGGAGACAGCTGTCAGAAAAATTCCTGAATCACTATTTCCCTCCAAAACGGATGACACAGCTAAGGCTAAGCATCCAAGGCTTCAAACAAGGAGATAATGAATCCCTTTATGATGCCTGGGAGAGATACAGAGAGATGCTAAGAAAATGCCCCTCTGAAATGTTTTCAGAGTGGGTGCAATTAGACATCTTCTACTATGGGCTTACAGAAAAAGCTCAGATTTCTCTAGACCACTCAGCTGGTGGATCTATACATATGAGAAAAATAATTGAAGAAGCTCAAGAGCTTATTGATACAGTTGCCAGAAATCAGCATCTGTACTTAAGCAGTGAACCTTCCATGAAAGAAGAAGCTAAAACAGTAACTGCTGAACTCAGTCCTGTAGATCAGGCTAATGAATTCAATCAGCAATTAGACTTTCTAACTCAGCAGCTAGCCGAATTCAAGGAGATACTACAGGAAACAAGAATGGCTAACAGGAATATGGAAGTACAGTTAAGGCAAACAGAAAAGCAACTGTCAAAATAAATAGCAGAAGAATGCCAAGCAGTTTAATTAAGAAGTGGAAAAACATTAAATACATCACTTCAAAGCAGCAGGAAGCCAAGAAATGAACAGATGGCTACTCAAAATCCCTCTGAGGATAATCAGAGCCCAGAGAGGAATAATGCGGGCGCTGAACGCCCAGACCATGCTCATTCCTGGCGTTCAACGCCAGAAACAAGCATGAATCCGGCGTTGAACGCCCAAAGGAAGCATAGTTCTGGCGTTCAGACGCCAGTAAGAAATGAGGAGTTGGTGTTTAACGCCACTCCAGCTTCCACCCCTGGCATTCAAACGCCAGTGGGAAATCAGTCACATACAAGTACTGATAACAACCCTTCTAAAAAGGCTTCCCAACCCACTTCTGTAGGTAATAAACCTGCAGCAACTAAGGTTGAGGAATATAAAGCCAAAATGCCTTATCCTCAAAAACTCCGCCAAGAGGAACAGGATAAGCAATTTGCCTGCTTTGCAGACTATCTCAGGACTCTTGAAATAAAGATTCCGTTTGCAGAAGCACTTGAGCAAATACCCTCTTATGCTAAGTTCATGAAAGAGATCTTAAGTCATAAGAAGGATTGGAGGGAGACTGAAAAAGTTTACCTCACTAAAGAATACAGTGCAGTCATTCTGAAAAGCTTACCTGAGAAGCTTAAAGATCCCGGGAGCTTTATGATACCATGCACATTAGAGGGTACTTGTACCAAGCAAGCTTTATGTGATCTTGGGGCAAGTATTAACCTAATACCTGCATCTACTATCAGAAAGCTTGGTTTGACTGAAGACATCAAACCAACCAGGATATGTCTTCAACTTGCTAATGGCTCCATTAAATACCCATCAGGCGTGATTGAAGACATGATTGTCAAGGTTGGGCCATTTGCCTTTCCTACTGACTTTGTGGTGCTGGAAATGGAGGAGCACAAAAGTGCAACTCTCATTCTAGGAAGACCTTTCCTAGCAACTAGCCGAACCCTCATTGATGTCCAAAAAGGGGAAGTAACCTTGAGAGTCAATGAGGAGGAGTTTAAGTTGAATGTTGTCAAAGCCATGCAACATCCAGACACCCCAAATGACTGCATGAGTGTTGATATTATTGACTCTCTGGTAAGAGAAGTCAATATGGCTGAGAGTCTCGAATCAGAGCTAGAGGACATCTTTAAAGATGTTCAGCTTGATTTGGAGGAATCAGAGAAAATAATAGAACCTCTGAAAATCCCTCAAGAAGAGGAGAAACCTCCAAAACCTGAACTCAAACCATTACCACCATCCCTGAAATATGCATTTCTGGGAGAAGGTGATACCTTCCCTGTAATCATAAGCTCTACCTTAGAGCCACAGGAAGAGGAAGCACTAATTCAAGTGCTAAGGACACACAAGACAGCTCTTGGGTGGTCCATCAGTGATCTCAAGGGCATTAGCCCAGCTAGATGCATGCACAAGATCTTACTGGAGGATGACGCCAAGCCAGTGGTTCAACCACAAAGGCGGCTGAATCCAGCCATGAAAGAAGTGGTGCAGAAAGAGGTCACTAAATTACTAGAGGCTGGGATTATTTATCCTATTTCTGACAGCCCCTGGGTGAGCCCTGTCCAAGTTGTCCCTAAGAAAGGTGGCATGACAGTGGTTCATAATGAAAAAAATGAACTAGTTCCTACAAGAACAGTTACAGGGTAGCGTATGTGTATTGATTATAGAAGGCTCAATACAGCCACCAGAAAGGATCATTTTCCTTTACCATTCATAGACCAGATGCTAGAAAGACTAGCAGGTCATGAATACTACTGCTTCCTGGATGGATATTCAGGTTATAATCAAATTGCAGTAGATCCAAAAGATCAAGAGAAAACGGCATTCACATGTCCATCTGGAGTATTTGCATACAGAAGGATGCCATTTGGTCTGTGCAATGCACCTGCAACCTTTCAGAGGTGCATGCTCTCAATTTTCTCTGATATGGTGGAAAAATTTCTGGAAGTCTTCATGGATGACTTTTCAGTATTTGGAGACTCATTCAGCTCCTGTCTTGACCATCTAGCACTTGTTCTAAAAAGATGCCAAGAGACTAACCTGGTTTTAAACTGGAAAAAATGTCACTTTATGGTGACTGAAGGAATTGTCCTTGGGCACAAAATCTCGCGAGACCCTATAGCGGATTATGAAAGACGTGGCAGGTTGGAAAATGCCTATATATACCCAGAAAGTTGTGTAGAGTGTCATTTTCATTCCAAACTTTAGAATGGAGAGTGAGAAGAGCTTTTTAGTGTTAGTGCATTCCTTTGGAAAAATAAAAAAGAGTAAGAGTCACAGTGTAAAGTTTATCGATAGAGAACCACTGAGTGTTTTTATCAGGTCATCTAATACATTGTTAGATCTGAAAACCAGTATATTGCAGAAGTTGGACATGTGCGGCACAAAGAGAGTGAAGAGGCTGTTCCACAAGATTCCTATTGCGGTTGTGTCAACCGGCGTGAAATATGAAACATTTGTGATACGATCTGATGAAGATATGCAGGTGTTGTTTCATTGTCACTGGAGTTTTTCGGAAGTGAGGATACACAAGTTATTTGCGAAGTTGGAGCATGGCATAGATAGTTTTAGGGCATCGGTGCCGAATCCTCAGTCGACGACGATGGGGGTGCTTCTACCTCGATGCCTGTCGTTGCACTTGGTTATTTTCTGCCTAATTGTCCAGCTGGTGCTGTTGGGGTAGTTACGTCAGCCCGTCCGATTCCAGATGTTGGTCATGAGGGGAAACCAGATCGGGTTGAAAATGCGATGCGTGAGGATGATTCGGATGAAGAGCTTGCTGACTGATGAGCGGATAATTTATACGCTTTTTGGCATTGTTTTTAGGTAGTTTTTAGTAAGTTCAAGCTACTTTTAGGGATGTTTTCATTAGTTTTTATGTTAAATTCACATTTCTGGACTTTACTATGAGTTTGTGTGTTTTTCTGTGATTTCAGGTAATTTCTGGTTGAAATTGAGGGACTTGAGCAAAACTCTGAAAAAGGCTGACAAAAGGACTGCTGATGCTGTTGGAATCTGACCTCCCTGCACTCGAAATGGATTTTCTGGAGCTACAGAACTCCAAATGGCGCGCTCTCAACGGCGTTGGAAAGTAGACATCCAGAGCTTTCCAGAAATATATAATATTCCATGCTTTATTCGAAGAAAGACGACGTAACTTGGCGTTGAACGCCAAGTTCATGCTGCTATCTGGAGTTAAACGCCAGAAAAACGTCATGATCCGAAGTTGAACGCCCAAAACACGTCATAACTCGAAGTTCAACTCCAAGAGAAGCCTTAGCTCGTGGATTGATCAAGCTCAGCCCAAACATACACCAAGTGGGCCCCGGAAGTGGATTTATGCATCAATTACTTACTCATGTAAACCCTAGGAGCTAGTTCATTATAAATAGAACATTTAACTATTGTATTAGATATCTTTTGACAGTTTAATCTCTTGAATATTCGGTCACTTGATCATGGAGAGGGCTGGCCATTCGGCCATGCCTGAACCTCTTTCACTTATGTATCTTCAACGGTGGAGTTTCTGCACACCATAGATTAAGGGTGTGGAGCTCTGCTGTACCTCAAGTATTAATGAAATTCTATTGTCTTTTATTCAATTCTCTCTTATTCTTATTCCAAGATATTCATTCGTACCCAAGAACATGATGAATGTGATGATAAGTAACCCTCATTATCATTCTCACTTATGAACGCACGTGATTGACAACCACTTCCGTTCTACATGCAACCGAGCTTGAATGTGTATCTCTTAGATTCCCCAACAGAATCTTCGTGGTATAAGTTAGATAGATGGCGGCATTCATGAGGATCCGGAAAGTCTAAACCTTGTCTGTGGTATTCCGAGTAGGACTCTATGATTGAATGACTGTGACGAGCTTCAAACTCCTGAAGGCTGGGCGTGATGACAAGCGCAAAAGAATCAAGGGATTCTATTCCAACCTGATTGAGAACCGACAGATGATTAGCCGTGCTGTGACAGAGCATAGGAACGTTTTCACTGAGAGGATGGGATGTAGCCATTGACAACGGTGATGCCCTACATACAGCTTGCCATGGAAAGGAGTAAGAAGGATTGAGTTGAAGCAGTAGGAGAGCAGGCATCCTTGAGCCATACAGTATCTCCATTCGCTTATCTGAAATTCCCACCAATGAATCTGCATGAGTATTCTATCCCTTTTATAATCTATTTTCTTAGTTCTATTTTCAAAAACCCATAAACCAATTTTAATCTGCCTAACTGAGATTTACAAGGTGACCATAGCTTGCTTCATACCAACAATCTCAGTGGGATCGACTCTTACTCACGTAAGGTTTATTACTTGGACGACCCAGTACACTTGCTGGTTAGTTGAACGGAGTTGTGAAAGCCGCAGTATTGTGCACCAAGCTTTTGGAGCCATTACCGGGGATTATTCGATTTGTGTGAAAGTATAAATCACAATTTCGTCCACCAAGTTTTTGGCGCCGTTGCCGGGGATTGTTCGAGTATGGACAACTGACGGTTCATCTTGTTGCTCAGATTAGGTAATTTTCTTTTCAAGAATCTTTTTCAAAAATTTTTCTTTTCTTTTTCGTTTTTCCAAAAATGTTTTTTCGAAAAAATTAAATAAAAATAAAAAAAATTAGAAAATCATAAAAATCAAAAATATTTTGTGTTCCTTGCTTGAGTCTTAAGTCAATTTTTAAGTTTGGTGTCAATTGCATGTTTTAAAAATTTTTCTTGCATTTTTCGAAAATCCCATGCATTCATAGTGTTCTTCATGATCTTCAAGTTGTTCTTGATAAGTCCTCTTGTTTGATCTTGATATTTTCTTGTTTTGTGTTGTTTGTTGTTTTTCATGTGCATTTTTGCATTCATATTTTCCATGCATCAAAAATTTCTAAGTTTGGTGTTTTGCATGTTTTCTTTGCATCAAAAATTTTTCAAAAATATGTTCTTGATGTTCACATGATCTTCAAAGTGTTCTTGATGTTCATCTTGACATTCATAGCATTCTTGCATGCATCTTGTGTCTTGATCCAAAATTTTCATGTTTTGGGTCATTTTTGTGTTTTTCTTTAAAAATTCAAAAATCAAAAAAATATCTTTTCCCTATTTTCCTCCAAATTTTCGAAATTTTGGGTTGACTTGGTTAAAAATTTTTAAAATTAGTTGTTTCTTACAAGTCAAGTCAAAATTTCAATTTTAAAAACCTTATTTTTTCAAAATCTTTTTCAAAAATCATATCTTTTTCATTTTTTTATAAATTTCGAAAATTTCAAAAATCGTTTTCAAAATATTTTCAAAAATCTTTTTCTTATCTTTATATCAAATTTTCGAAAATTAGCTAACAATTAATGTGATTGGTTCAAAAATTTGAAGTTTGTTACTTTCTTGTTAAGAAAGGTTCAATCTTTAAGTCCTAGAATCTTATCTTGTAGTTTCTTGTTAGTTGAGTCTTTTTAAAAATTAAATCTTTTTCAAAATATCTTTTTCAAATATATCTTTTTATCTTTTATCTTATCTTTTTCAAAATTTTATCTTTTTCAAAATTTTATCTTTTTCAAAATTTGATTTCAAAATATCTTATCTAACTTCTTATCTTCTTATCTTTTTAAAATTTAATTTCAAATCTTTTTCAATCAACTAACTAACTTTTTGTTTGTTTCTTATCTTTTTCAAAACCACCTAACTACTTTTCCCTCTCTAATTTTCGAAAATTCTCCCTCTCTTTTTCAAAAATTCTTTTTGTTTTAAAATTTTAATTTTAATTATATTTTGTCTTTGATTTTCGAAAATTACTAACCTCTTTTTCAAAAATTATTTTCGAATTTCTCTTCTCTTCTCTTCTTCTATTTAATTAATTATTTACTAACACTTCTCTTCACCTCTCTTCATCCAAAAATCCGAATCCATCCTTCTTCTTTCTTATACCCCTTTCTTCTTCTACTAACATAAGAGAATCTCTATACTGTGACATAGAGGATTTCTCTTTCTTTTCTTGTTTTCTTCTCTTTCATATGAGCAGGAACAGGGAAAAAGGCACTCTTGTTGAAATTGATCCAGAACCTGAAAGGACTCTGAAGAGAAAATTAAGAGAAGCTAAATTACAACAATCCAGAATCAACCTTTCAGAAATTTTTGAACAAGAGAAGGAGATGGCAGCCGAAAATAATAATAATAATAATGCAAGGAGAATGCTTGGTGACTTCACAAAGCCAACGTCCAAGTTTGATGGAAGAAGCATCTCCATTCCTGCCATTGGAGCCAATAACTTTGAGCTGAAACCTCAGCTAGTTGCATTAATGCAACAAAACTGCAAGTTTTATGGACTTCCATCTGAAGATCCTTATCAGTTCTTAACTGAGTTCTTGCAGATCTGTGAGACTGTAAAGACGAATGGAGTTGATCCTGAAGTCTACAGACTCATGCTTTTCCCTTTTGCTGTAAGAGACAGAGCTAGAATATGGTTGGATTCACAACCTAAGGATAGCCTGGACTCCTGGGATAAGCTGGTCACTGCCTTCTTGGATAAATTCTTTCCTCCTCAAAAGCTGAGCAAGCTGAGAGTGGATGTTCAAACCTTCAAACAAAAAGATGGTGAATTCCTCTATGAAGCTTGGGAAAGATACAAGCAGTTGACCAAAAGATGTCCATCTGACATGTTTTCAGAATGGACCTTACTAGATATATTCTATTATGGTCTCTCTGAATTTTCGAAAATGTCATTGGACCATTCTGCAGGTGGATCCATTCACCTGAAGAAAACGCCTGAAGAGGCTCAAGAACTCATTGACATGGTTGCAAACAACCAGTTCATGTACACCTCTGAGAGGAATTCCGTGAATAATGGGATACCTCAGAAGAAAGGAGTTCTTGAAATTGATGCTCTGAATGCCATATTGGCTCAGAACAGAGTGTTGACTCAACAGGTCAACATGATCTCTCAAAATCTGAATGGGCTGCAACATGCATCCAACGGTACTAGAGAGGCAGCTTCTGAAGAAGCTTGTGATCCTGAGAACCCTGCCATGGCAGAGGTTAATTACATGGGTGAACCTTATGGAAACACTTATAACCCATCATGGAGAAATCACCCAAATCTCTCCTGGAAGGATCAACAAAAACCTCAACAAGGCTTTAACAATGGTGGACGCAATAGGCTGAATAATAGTAAGCCATATCCATCATCTTCTCAGCAACAGACAGAGAATTCTGAACAAAACACTTCTAATTTAGCCAATATAGTCTCTGATCTGTCAAAGGCCACTTTCAGTTTTATGAATGAAACAAGATCCTCCATTAGAAATTTGGAGGCACAAGTGGGCCAGCTGAGTAAGAAAGTCATTGAAACTCCTCCTAGTATTCTCCCAAGTAATACAGAAGAGAATCCAAAAGGAGAGTGCAAGGCCATTGATTTGATCAAAATGGCCGAATGCACTAAGGAGGAGGAGGACGAAAATCCTAGTGAGGAAGACCTCCTGGGACGTCCTTCAAGCAAGAAGGAATTTCCTATTAAGGATCCAAAGGAATCTGAGGCTCATATAGAGACCATAGAGATTCCATTAAATCCCCTTCTGCCATTCATGAGCTCTGAAGACTATTCTTCCTCTGAAGAGGATGAAGATGTGACTGGAGAGCAAGTTGCTCAATATTTAGGAGCTATCATGAAGCTGAATGCCAAGCTGTTTGGTAATGAGACTTGGGAAAGTGAACCTCCCTTGCTCATTAGTGAACTAGATACTTGGATTCAGAAAACTCTACCTCAAAAGAAACAAGATCCTAGCAAGTTCTTAATACCTTGTACCATTGGCACCATGAGCTTTGAAAAAGCTCTATGTGATCTGGGATCAGGGATAAATCTTATGCCACTCTCTGTAATGGAGAAGCTGAGGATCATTGAGGTACAACCTGCCTTGTTCTCATTACAATTGGCAGATAAATCAATGAGACAAGCTTATGGAATAGTAGAGGACGTGTTAGTAAAGGTTGAAGGCCTTTACATCCCTACTGATTTCATTATCCTAGACACTAGGAAGGAAGATGATGAATGCATCATCCTAGGAAGACCTTTCCTAGCCACAGCAGGAGCTGTGATAGATGTCAACAGAGGAGAATTAGTCCTTCAATTGAATGGGGACTACCTTGTGTTTAAGGCACATGGCCATCCCTCTGTGACAAAAGAGAGTAAGCAGGAAGAGCTTCTCTCCGTTCAGAGTCAAGAAGAGCCCACACAGTCAAACTCTAAGTTTGGTGTTGTGAAGCCACAACCAAACTCTAAGTTTGGTGTTGAGACCCCATATCCAAACTCTAAGTTTGGTGTTGGGACTACACACTAAAATTGACCTGATCACCTTGTGGCTCCATGAGAGCCACTGTCAAGCTATTGACATTAAAGAAGCGCTTGTTGGGAGGCAACCCAATTTTATTTATCTAACATTTATTTTATTTTATTTTATTGTTATTTTGTGTTTTATTTAGTACATGATCATGAGGAGTCACGAAAAAATCAAAAAAATTAAAAACAGAGTCAAAAATAGAAGAAAAAATTTTTCACCCTGGAGGTAGCGCAGACTGGCGTTCAACGCCAGTAAGATGCATCTGGCTGGCGTTCAACGCCAGAACAGAGCACCATTCTGGTGCTGAACGCCAGAAACAAGCAACATCCTGGCGCTGAACGCCAGGAATGTGCCTGGAGGAGACAAGCTGGCGTTGAACGCCAGCAACAAGCATGAAACTGGCGTTCAACGCCAGAAACATGCATTACATGGGCGTTGAACGCCCAGAACGTGCACCGATGGGCGTTTGAACGCCAGAATGATGCACGAAGGCATTTTACATGCCTATATGGTGAAGGAATGGTATTTCTTTTTCACCTCAGGATCTGTGGACCCCAGGATCCCCACCTACCATATTCCCATCTTTTAATCCTAATCACACTCTCCTAATCCAAATCTCATTTTACTCTTTCCCATATCACACTTCCCAAGAACCTTCACCAATCACCTCAATTCCTCTTCCCAATTACCCCATTCACCATTCACATCAATCCTCTCTTCCCCATAAACCCCACCTACCTTCATAAAATTCAAATTCACTTTCCCACCCATTCCCACCCAAAATGCCCGAACACCCACCCTCCCCTCTCCCTATAAATACCCTTCCATTCTACTTTATTTTTCACAAAACACAACCCCTTCTTCTCCCACATAGCCGAACCTACTTCTCCCCCTTTTCCATATTCTCTTCTTCTTCTTCTACTCTTCTTTTCTTTCTTGCTCGAGGACGAGCAAAATTTTAAGTTTGGTGTGGTAAAAGCATAAGCTTTTTATTTTTTTCCACTACCATCAATGGCACCTAAGGCCGGAGTATCCTCTAGAAAAGGGAAAGGGAAGACAAAAGCTTCCACCTCCGAGTCATGGGAGAAGGAAAGATTCATCTCCAAGAGCCATCAAGACCACTTCTATGATGTTGTGGCAAAGAAGAAGGTGATCCCCGAGGTCCCTTTCAAGCTCAAAAAGAATGAGTATCCGGAAATCCGACATGAAATCCAAAGAAGAGGGTGGGAAGTCATAACCAACCCCATGCAACAAGTCGGAATATTGATGGTTCAAGAGTTCTATGCCAATGCATGGATCACTAGAAACCATGATCAAAGTATGAACCCGAATCCAAAGAACTATCTCACAATGGTTCGGGGGAAATACTTAGATTTTAGTCCGGAAAATGTGAGGTTGGCGTTTCACTTGCCCATGATGCAAGGAGATGAACGCCCCTACACTAGAAGGGTCAACTTTAATCAAAGGTTGGACCAAGTCCTTATGGACATATGTGTGGAAGGAGCTCAATGGAGAATAGACTCCAAAGGCAAGCCAGTTCAACTAAGAAGACTGGATCTCAAGCCTGTGGCTAGAGGATGGTTGGAGTTCATCCAAAGATCCATCATTCCTACTAGCAACCGATCTGAAGTTACTGTGGATCGGGCCATCATGATCCATAGCATCATGATTGGAGAGGAAGTAGAAGTTCATGAGGTCATCTCCAATGAACTCTACAAAATAGCCGATAAGTCCTCCACCATGGCAAGGCTAGCTTTTCCTCACCTTATTTGCCATCTATGTTACTCAGCTGGAGTTATCATAGAAGAAGATGTCTCCATTGAAGAAGACAAGCCCATCACCAAGAAAAGGATGGAGCAAGCAAGAGAAGCTCCTCACGGCCCTCAAGAAGTGCATGAGGAAGCTCATCATCAACAAATTCCTGAGATGCCTCAAGGAATGCACTTTCCTCCCAACAACTATTGGGAGCAACTCAATACCTCCTTAGAAGATTTAAGCCATAATGTTGAACAATTAAGGGTGGAACATCATGAACACTCCATCATTCTCCAAGAAATAAGAGAAGATCAAAGAGCAATGAGGGAGGAGCAACAAAGGCAAGGAAGGGACATAGAAGAGCTTAAGGACATTGTTGGACCTTCAAGAAGAAGACGCCACTAAAGGTGGATTCATTCCTTGTTCTTTATTTCTTTCTGTTTTCGGTTTTTAATGTTGTGTTTATCTATGTTTTGTGTCTCTACTTCATGATCATTAGTATGTAACCATGCCTTAAAGCTATGAATAAAATCCATTAATCCTTCACCTCTCTTGAATGAAAAATGTTTTAATTCAAAAGAACAAGAAGTACATGAATTTCGAATTTATCCTTGAATTTAATTTAATTATATTGATGTGGTGACAATACTTTTTGTTTTCTGAATGAATGATTGAACAGTGCATATGTCTTTTGATACTGTTGTTTATGAGTGTTAAAATTGTTGGCTCTTGAAAGAATGATGAACAAAGAGAAATGTTATTGATGATCTGAAAAATCATGAAAATTGATTCTTGAAGCAAGAAAAAGCAGTGAAAACGGAAGCTTGCGAAAAAAAAAAGTGGCGAAAAAAAAAATTAGAAAGAAAAAAAGAAGGAGCAGTAGAAAAAGCCAATAGCCCTTAAAACCAAAAGGCAAGGGTAAAAAGGATCCAAGGCTTTGAGCATCAATGGATAGGAGGGCCCAAGGAAATAAAATCCAGGCCTAAGCGGCTAAATCAAGCTGTCCCTAACCATGTGCTTGTGTCATGAAGGTCCAAGTGAAAAGCTTGAGACTGAGTGGTTAAAGTCGTGATCCAAAGCAAAAAGAGTGTGCTTAAGAGCTCTGGACACCACTAACTGGGGACTCTAGCAAAGCTGAGTCACAATCTGAAAAGGTTCACCCAGTTATGTGTCTGTGGCATTTATGTATCCGGTGGTAATACTGGAAAACAAAGTGCTTAGGGCCACGGCCAAGACTCATAAGTAGCTGTGTTCAAGAATCAACATGCTTAACTAGGAAAGTCAATAACACTATCCAAAATTCTGAGTTCCCAGAGACGCCAATTACTCTGAACTACAAAGGAAAAAGTGAGATGCCAAAACTATTCAGAAGCAAAAAGCTACAAGTCCCGCTCATCTAATTAAATTAATATTCATTGATATTCTGGAATTTATAGTATATTCTCTTCTTTTATCCTATTTGATTTTCAGTTGCTTGGGGACAAGCAACAATTTAAGTTTGGTGTTGTGATGAGCGGATAATTTATACGCTTTTTGGCATTGTTTTTAGGTAGCTTTTAGTAAGTTCAAGCTACTTTTAGGGATGTTTTCATTAGTTTTTATGTTAAATTCACATTTCTGGACTTTACTATGAGTTTGTGTGTTTTTCTGTGATTTTAGGTAATTTCTGGCTGAAATTGAGGGACTTGAGCAAAACTCTGAAAAAGGCTGACAAAAGGACTGCTGATGCTGTTGGAATCTGATCTCCCTGCACTCGAAATGGATTTTCTGGAGCTACAGAACTCCAAATGGCGCGCTCTCAACGGCGTTGGAAAGTAGACATCCAGAGCTTTCCAGAAATATATAATATTCCATGCTTTATTCGAAGAAAGACGACGTAACTTGGCGTTGAACGCCAAGTTCATGCTGCTGTCTGGAGTTAAACGCCAGAAAAACGTCATGATCCGAAGTTGAACGCCCAAAACACGTCATAACTCGAAGTTCAACTCCAAGAGAAGCCTTAGCTCGTGGATTGATCAAGCTCAGCCCAAACATACACCAAGTGGGCCCCGGAAGTGGATTTATGCATCAATTACTTACTCATGTAAACCCTAGGAGCTAGTTCATTATAAATAGAACATTTAACTATTGTATTAGATATCTTTTGACAGTTTAATCTCTTGAATATTCGGTCACTTGATCATGGAGAGGGCTGGCCATTCGGCCATGCCTGAACCTCTTTCACTTATGTATCTTCAACGGTGGAGTTTCTGCACACCATAGATTAAGGGTGTGGAGCTCTGCTGTACCTCAAGTATTAATGAAATTCTATTGTCTTTTATTCAATTCTCTCTTATTCTTATTCCAAGATATTCATTCGTACCCAAGAACATGATGAATGTGATGATAAGTAACCCTCATTATCATTCTCACTTATGAACGCACGTGATTGACAACCACTTCCGTTCTACATGCAACCGAGCTTGAATGTGTATCTCTTAGATTCCCCAACAGAATCTTCGTGGTATAAGTTAGATAGATGGCGGCATTCATGAGGATCCGGAAAGTCTAAACCTTGTCTGTGGTATTCCGAGTAGGACTCTATGATTGAATGACTGTGACGAGCTTCAAACTCCTGAAGGCTGGGCGTGATGACAAGCGCAAAAGAATCAAGGGATTCTATTCCAACCTGATTGAGAACCGACAGATGATTAGCCCGTGCTGTGACAGAGCATAGGAACGTTTTCACTGAGAGGATGGGATGTAGCCATTGACAACGGTGATGCCCTACATACAGCTTGCCATGGAAAGGAGTAAGAAGGATTGAGTTGAAGCAGTAGGAGAGCAGGCATCCTTGAGCCATACAGTATCTCCATTCGCTTATCTGAAATTCCCACCAATGAATCTGCATGAGTATTCTATCCCTTTTATAATCTATTTTCTTAGTTCTATTTTCAAAAACCCATAAACCAATTTTAATCTGCCTAACTGAGATTTACAAGGTGACCATAGCTTGCTTCATACCAACAATCTCTGTGGGATCGACCCTTACTCACGTAAGGTTTATTACTTGGACGACCCAGTACACTTGCTGGTTAGTTGAACGGAGTTGTGAAAGCCGCAGTATTGTGCACCAAGCTTTTGGAGCCATTACCGGGGATTATTCGATTTGTGTGAAAGTATAAATCACAATTTCGTCCACCACTGACATTGGTGGGGACAGTGATGATGATATTCCGACAAACCCAGCAACATGTCAGATACCGTCAATTTCTAGCACACATCAGCATCTTAAACACTTTTCTACCCTGAACTTGGAAGCCGTCGGCCAAGTGGCGGAGTTAGTTCCAACCTTTGGGGGTCAAGGATTGCACGAGGAAAACATTGTAGTTGAATTTCAAGTTGGCCAATCTTTCCAAAGTAAGGAGGAAGCTGTTCTTAGTGTAAAGGATTACAGCATTCGCCGTGGTGTTGAGTACAGAGTGATGAAGTCGGACCATCTTAAGTATCATAGGAGGTGCAAGGAGTTCGGTAAGGGTTGCTCATGGATGATTCGCATCAACCTTCGGTCGCAAAAGAGTACCTGGGAGGTTCGACGGTACAACAGACCTCACAAGATTTAGTCAAAATGTCAATTTTAAATTTCTATTAGTAAACCCTACACCTCTAAAAATTTAACTTTCAAATTTTCAAACTTAGATAATTATTGCAAAAACTAACAACCAGCCATAAATCCTACATTTCAAATTCCAATCTTAATTTCTAAATATCTAACCTCAAATTCTCAACATTTAAATTTAAATTTTAAATTTTAATTTTCAAAACCTAAGCTAAACCAAGGTTCTATTTTCCTAATTAATAAATAACTTCCTTAAGATTAAATAAAATATACGGATAATTGAAAGAGAATAAAGAGACTTGCCTCTTCATTGATGGTTCCGGCTACGTGAGCAACACTGTTGAGCCGGTACAAGCGCCTTTCATCTTCCATGGTTCTGCTTAATGATGCTGCTCCAAGAATCTCACCCTAAACCCAACCTTTTCTCTCTAACTTCTCACTACTCTCTCTCCCTACCTCACTATCAAAACTAGTGAAATGAAATTTGTTACAACCTCACGCAGATTTTATAGTGAGCCAAGTTATTCGTAATCCATTACAGAGTCTCGCGAATTACCCTCATAGCGTAACTCTTCATAAACCACTACACCGCTACAGGGTGTAGCGGTTTATGTGCTTTTAGGCTTTGAACGTAAACCGCGACAGGGTCTAGCGATTTATGTGTAACTTGAATCTGCGTTAGGATGTCGCAGATACAGTTAGGAATGTTATAATTGCGTCTGCGTTTCTGAAATACTGTATTTGCATAACACCTTCTTCCAATTATTCTATATATGTAACTTGCCCTTATGCCTTATTTCTTCATTTTGATTCAATAATTTTGAGGACGGTTTAAATTAATGTTGTGAATAGGATTTCAATTAAGTAGTGGAGTTCGTGCTTCTAACATCATTTAATTTAGCGTAAAGTATTATTTTTGTCCCTAACGTTTCAATTGTCCTATTTAAGTCCCTAACGTTTCAAAATTGACTCAATATCGTCCTACCGTTAGGGATCCATTAACTGAATTGACGGCGGTACAAAATTGAGACGGTTTTGAAACGTTAAGGACTTAATTAGGACGAAAACATTGGGGACAAAAATGATACATAAAAATAAATTTTAGTTTCATCCTTCAATAATATCAATTTTTTACTTTACATAGTATTCAATTATTTTTTAATCTCATCTAGGTAAATTACACTTAATCACATTACTTTCATTTTAAATAAATTAATTTTTTTATAATTTTACATTTAAAGTTATAAGTTAATATAAAAATATAAAAAAATTTATTTAATTCTGTTAACGGCACTGTTGTAAAAGCCAGACCGGATCAGCTGGTTCAACCGAAAATTGGTGAACCGGACCCGATACCGATCCCGTCCAATATTTAGACCGTGTAAGAAAGAGAACCGATACGAACCGGTCAGACCCGCCATAAACCGTTGAAAACCGGTCCGATTGAAAATACAAATTTGTTCAAAATGTAGAAAGGAAGGTTCGAACCCCTAACCTTAGATAACTAAAACACTCTCATAACCGCTAGGCTATTACGTTTCTTATTCATTTATACGCAAATTATAATATATATAAATATCTTTTATCAAATAATTTACTTTTATTTAATTTTTTTTTAATTTTAGTTATAAATTCGATCTTTTTAATTATATTTTTATTTAACAATAATTATAAACTCACTTAATCTTTCTTTTCATAATTATATAATATATATTAATATTATTTTTTTAATAAATACTTGTAGTATATAATAGTATAATAAATATAAACTAATTAATAAATTATTAAAATTTAAAAATAATAGTTATTTTAATACAAAAACAAAATAAAATATTTATGATAGAATAAAAATAACAAAATACTTATTATTCCTGTTCCTATTATTTTAAAATAGTTTAATATTCTTAAAATGTTAGTGAAAATATGTATTTTAAATTTCTAGTTTTTTTTATTTATATAAGACTGAGTTAAACGGTTCAACCAATGATTCACCGGTTGAATCAATAACCCAGTGACCCAGTAACCTGACCGGTTCGATTATCAGTTCGATTCTAACAACTATGGTTAACGGATACCTAACGGCAAGACAACATTGAACCAATTTTAAAACATTAGGGACTTAAATACAACAATTGAAACGTTCCCAAACGTTGAGTACAAAAACGATACTTTACTCTTTAATTTAATAGTAGTGTATTGGCTAATTTAGCTGAACATGCATTAACCTCTCTAACATCGCTGATCTTGAGATCATCTTTCTTGATATCCAATTTACTCATGATGTATTTCCTGTTCCATCAAACTTATCCGATTCATGGCTGCCTATCTTTGTTGTCATGAGGGAATAACAGTAAGGTATGGCAAGATATTCTTTTTTATTAATTTTTTTAAAGAAAATAATCTTTTATTTGTATTTGTAATTTTGTATGTTTACATTTCTCATCCAAAAATAAAAAAATGAGAAGAGAAAACAAAAATTTAATGAATGAGAAAAGAATATGGGAGATAGAGTTGCAATTCTCAGTAGGGAGAAATAGGTGACATAGGCAGACGAGAAGACTTCCTCCGATGACGTCACAGAGAGAGAGAAAGAGAGAGAGAGAGAGAGAATAAAATGCCGGTTGACGGTGAGGAATCGACGCTGAAGATGGTGATGCGAAGCGCAATGACAAGGCACATAGAGTATGTGGCAGCGATGACCTAATCCCCCACTACTCTGAATCGGACAATTTTTCCCAAGAACGACCGAGTCGTGCACGGGCTCCCTCTGTCCCCAAATGTCTTCAAGCTTAAGCACAGTCAAATGGGCTAAGTTTTTATGCCTAATGTTTTGCACTAATCTTTTGATGTTTCTGGTGTATAGGAATGACCAGTTAAAGATTTTGAACCTTTCTAGAAACACTGATGTAAGGTGTAATCTATGATGTGAGTTACCATTTTTGAATAGAACAACTTTTAAGTTTCAGAGGCAAAACACGTGCTACTAATGAGGTGTTTGCATATTTCTTTGGTTTATGGCTAAATGCTTATTTGCGTTTATGCTTATTTGCTTTTATGTGTGTAAGCCTTTTAAGCATCAGTGCTAAATTTTCCTTTTGTTTTCTTACTTGCATCAATCATTCTACTTTCTTATGTATAATTTGCTTTGGTTTGATGATTGGCAGATCTTGATGACATCCTTTATGCTTAGAGTTCTTAATTGTCAGCTCAAAAGCAAGGAACATTAAAAATACCAGATTGTTAACATATAAAATGTTATACTTACATAAATTTCCACTCCTTAATTTTAGAAGTTTATTCATGTAAAAAAGCAAAGTTTCTTTTTGACATTTTTTGGGGATAACATTACTTATTTGGCATCCCTTTGATGCTGCACATGATCTGACCAATTGTGTTCCTCTAACTGATATTCAAAGTGATTGAGACGCATTCTTACATGGTTTAGCCCTATATATCATAGCTTTACTCTTCCATTTTTGAGAGGATATTTTATCCCAATTTAGTTTCTATACTTTTATACATGTCAAAAGTTATCTTCTTTTCTAAACAAAAAAGTGCTCTCTTCATTCTTGTGATGGTAATGTGTCTTTTGTGAGGAAATTCTTTACAGTCAATGCAAGTCTTGGTTTATCTAGTGGTCAACTAAATCTCCAATCAATTAGACGGAATTGAGTTCAAGACTTGCATCCTCCAAGTTTGTTACATTTTTCCTACAAATATTAAGACAATCAACGAGAGGTGGAAAACTATTCACTTTTGTTCTGAGGCAACCAAGACAAAATTGGCAGGTTGAATACCTCATTATGACATCCACAAGCTGTACATGGCATGCAGTTGGGTCATGTCCGTACCCTTGAGGGACATCTTATACAGTTCCCTGATCTTTCCTCCATCCCCAAGTCTACCAGAGGATAGAGACGATTGGCAGGGAGATTTGTTCGCACTTGATGATAGTACCATCGCCAACATTTTCTTCAAAACCATCTGCAACTGACTCCAGTATTTCGCATGCAGTTCAGGATAACCAGTACTGAAAGTGTCAGTGCTTGTCTCTGAAACATGGCGTCCTTCGAGCATGAGAACCAAAGCTGACTCAAGAACCTGGAACAAATTCTGAAAGTATCAGCAACTGATGGACAAAGAAACACTGAAAATCAGAACCATAAATGGACAATAGAATTCACCAGAAGTAAATATATGTGACTAAGTCAAAATATGCTTAGTATTGCCCTTTGGCTTCTTTTACTGAAAAATGTTAAACAGCAACACAATATGTTTGTAGTGAGGCGCTATTTTGAAATGAATACTACAATTACCAAGTTTTACCAACTAGATAGAATGATCTACATGAATTAGTCATGTAAGGCTATATAAATTTATTTTTTGTGTAGCATAGTAGATAGTTTTTCGCAAATAAATCACTATAAGAAATGCAACAGTGAGTAAATTCTAGGAATCTTCATTGTTCTAATTTTTTCTCAATATCCATACACCAGAGGAGCAATTCGAGTGTTATATTAATATTACACAGTATTATAGAACTTGAGAAAATATGCAGTTGACATTTTACAGTGGAACTCATCTAACATATCAGCATAATTCAGTACATGTCAGACATTTTTTAACCAAGTTCTCATCAGGACATGTATAAACTGGAAGTCCGAAACATTCTCTGCATACTGTTCGGAGAAGACGCTAGGAATTGCTACTGATACACATAGAAGATAGAGCATACTTCCACATAAAAGATTGACATTTACTTAATCATCTGAACGGAATCCCAGGGAAAGAAATTATAACAAACATAATATAATATGCAAATATAAAGGGAAGGAAAATACCGCACTGGAGCGTATTTGACTTGAAAGGCTTAATGAAAGAGACGACCTTTCCATGAGTATAGTAATATACATGTTAGGATGGGTTTTAGGGCCATAAAAGTCCATTGCTTTTTGCCAGTTCCTGTCTGCTAGAGATGAATACTGCTTGACTCGATGGTCAGTGCTATTTTCACCTTTTGTTGAAAGGCTTTTCTTATTGCCAGCGTTCATAAATTTCAAACAACAATCCCTCTGATAGCAACCTAACTGGAAGTAAGCATATGCAGCCTCCTGTTTGCGTAGTTCACCTAGAGACTCGTACACAGATAATGCTTCCCTAATGGCCTCATTAGCTGAAATCTCATGCTTTCTCAATTCTTTCCTTCTTCGGTCATGGGAATTTGTATGCCTTACACAGGTATCCTCCAGTGATCCATTCTCATACAGTTCAGCTGTACTATTTTCTCTTGCCAAAAGCATGCCAAGCCGCAGATAAGTATGAGCATACTGTGTATGTACCTCCTTCCTCAAGCTGCTTGTCACAGCATCATCATCCTCATTTACAGCATTTAGTTCTAGCCTTGCTGCCCCATAATATCTAATAGATTCTTTATATTCTAGTTTTGCAGCTTCCAGAGCATGACTGTATGCATTATGAAAGATGTTCTGTAATTTGAGATTCTCAATTTTTGATACCATCTCCTCAGCTAAAGCTCGTCGGCCATGACCCAAATTACAGTTTATCAATATTATATTGGTGTGATCTGAAACTTCTCTGAATGCAACTATAGCATCTACAAAGGCCAGTTCAGCCTTGTTCAACTCTTTATTTTCTATTCTAATTCTCCCCAATTCATTACAAACCCACCCTTTCTTTTTAACCAGTGATTCTAACTCAGATAAACCAGATGGAAGTTTAAGCAATGCTTTTCTAGCTTCTTCATAGCATTTTAAAGCAGCTAATAGATTGTGCTCAACATCTCCAAGTACAGGTTTACTTAGATAATCAAAGATACCACCATTTTTAACTATACCTGTTACCTTTGGACTTAATTCAGTTTGTGATAGAGCACTGGAACCGGAATTGTCGGGCTCTGAAGATCCCTCATGTGTTCTGGAGTTCATAGCTGCCAAGGATTCAACTTCAATCGCGCTACCATCAAGAGTATCTATCAAGTTTCCACCATAATTACTGTGCTCAAAATGTTCAAAATCTTTTTTATTCTCATTAAGAATGAGCTCATCTCCAGGATCTTTTGGATGCAAATAATTGGTATTTTTAGTAAACCATCGTTTACCATGCTTTCTACCATAAGTCGTCAGGCTCATATCTGCACTACTACTGCTTGCACTGCTTCCACTACTAGCTCTGTCGCTTTGGCAACTACAATTTACCAAGGAACATGAACTACAATTCTGGTTCAACTGCACCAGCTTCTTCTTCAGCCTTTTAACTTCCTTAGCAACCTCAGATGACATTTTCAATTCACTGTTTGCAGGTCTTCTCACATCTTGTACTGAAATTTCATTACTCTTTATCCTATGGAACTCGACATAAACATCTCCGACCAGCTCCCATGCCTTGGACCAGAAAATGTAAGTAGAAGACTTCCTCTCAACAGTGAGATACCCATTAACAGTCTCATCTTTTACATCATTCAGCAATGTACGACTTTCATTTATATCATAGCATTTTCTCTGCAAGGATGAGCTACTAACCATAGAAGAAATGAACTCCGTGTCCTCCAGATGTGAAGGCATTGATCCATAAACAGAACATGCTAACTGTATAACCTTTAAAGCTTGATGCAGTTGACCATCCTCCTTGTATGCTTCGGAAAGTGCTAAATAAGATTCTCCAAGCAAAAGAACAAGCTTCCACAACTTATGATCCAACTTGGATGTTGGTAGCCATTCTCGAATGTCACAAACCTCAATACAGTCAGCATCCCCACAAGCACAAACAGAAACATCAAAAGATGACGGTGACCTATCATGATCTTCATCAAACCGATCCATCACCTCTGGTTCGTTGCTGTGAAGCTGTCGCATCCATCTCAGAGACTTAATGGCCTGTGAAACATGATGTACTGCGGCTAACTTAGATGATATTGGATCAGCAACTGTCTGAACCACAGGTGTGGTAACTGGACATACTTCACATCCAGAAGAGCTGCTAGCATCTGGAGATGAGCTGGATAGAGACGTTCTGTGGTTGCTCAATTGTGCATCACCATCTACTGAGTCAGGTGTTTGTTCATGTTCATGGGATTTGTCATCCGCTAGGAGATAGAATACTTCTGGAGCAACTGACTCAGAATTAGTGTTTTCGGCATCCCAAGGTGACTCTTTGGCTTCAGTAAGAGTTAGTCCACATTCCACAGCTAGTGAGTCCGATGTTAGATTAAGCTCCTCATCATAATTTAAAATCAGCCTTGCAAACTGTTCATGAGCAATTGCTCGTACTGCCTGTTGAGCAACACATTTATTAGAAATGCAGTCATCAGAAAAATTTTGTAGTGCAAATGTAAAGTGCGGGAAGATATAAAACATGTTATTCCAGAGAGGTACCAGGTGGTCTGAGTCGTCAAGAAATTCCAAACACTTCCTAAAGAAGCTGACACATCTAGCCCTATTTTTAGCAGCCTGCAGAAAAAGAAACAATAACTTGCAATTAGCTGTTCGAGACCTCAAATAAACCTGGAGATAGGGTTAGTTTTCACACCATTGACAGTGAAAGCCTGTGAGCGATTCGATACAGGAGTGTTCCCAGTGAATACACTGCATCACTTCTACCTCTATTGATTAAAGATGGCAAGGAACTTGAAGCATCATCACAATCATTAGATGAATGGTTTTTGGGAATAACAGAAAGATCAAAAAGCTGTATATCGTCTTCACCTGCACCTTTATAAAGCTGCAAAAATACTACTTCAAACTTGCCAGCACTACTAAGGGGAAAAAATTGTAAAATCAACGGATATTTTATCTTAATAAATAAAATGTACCCAGTAAGCTCCAGGATCCTGTTTGCAATTTTCCTGAAGGAACCTCAAAACGGAAAGGCCATTTTGCTGGACAACATATGGATGAAATGCTGGCGTCCCATCCTCAGATATCCCTTTAAGTAAAAAAATATCATCTGTCTTCAGAAGCTCATATCCCTGAACAACACCATTACGATGATAACATATTGCCAGCTCAGGCACACTTGCCATAACATTGTCAAGCCAGGCTTCAAGCCATGTCAAAGGTGTGACCTATCAAAATCAAGTGAACATAATTAACAATCTTCCAAACATAAAGTATGATCAAAGAGTATTAGAAGAATGCTCTTACCTGTCTTGTGACATCCCACAAATGCAAGCTCACAGCAACATACTTTTCATTACTAAACAGAAGCAAATCACTTCCAAGGAGCATCCGAAAATTATGAAACTGCCAGAACAGGACCCTCAGAAAGCTATCATTACCAGCTTTTCTTTGTTTTTCAGACTCTTGCATTGTTGTTCTGGGTTTTTCACCAACATGTGACACTTTATTGGCAGGACTATGGTTCTTATTTCTCCTGTTATTCTTGCTTCCCCAAATGACATCCTGCTTAACATTTGAGTACTCAGAACAGCATTTGTATCCATCAGCTTGAACAACATCATTCTGTTCCACAATATGGGGTGTTTTGCTTCCAGGAAGAACTGAAGATTTTGATTTCTCCTCTTGTGAAACATTATGAGTTGGTGGACAATCGCAGGCCTCCATTCTGACTGAATGCATAGCAAAATTCAAGAATAGTGACTGATCTGCACATTTTGATTGATTGTTATGCCTCCTAATCAACTTTTCTCCTTCTTCAACATCTGGCCTGTACCTCATAAATATTGTCACTCATAAATAAATCGAAGATTGAAATAATAAGCAGAAAGCAACCCCAAAAGAGAAAGATCTGCCAGCATGGGTGGGGTAAGGTAAAGGCAAATCAAGAAAATGCTGCTAACCTACACATCAACAATAATTAATATAGTAAAGAACTAGAAGCCCTTTTCAATTATTTGAATGACTCTTGTGAAGAAAACCCGACCTACAATTTGTAAATATCCTGGCACTTTTAAAGTAATTAAATGCAAGTATGGAATGCAGATGGTATCAAAAAGCAGATAATATTAATTAAAAAGCAGAACCCATTTCAACATTTTAAATGACACATACAAAGAAGACCATCTTTGAATTACCATATACAATATACTATACAACCCCTGATCATACAAGAAGGACTAGAATCAGGAGAACATGATTTAGCTGTCTATGCATGTTCTTGTTTCTTTATTGACGAAAAGAAATTTTAATGAGAAAGAAAAGAAGACATACAAGGTGTCCTTGCCTTCCCCTTAATGTTTAACCATAGATAGAGAATAAACATTTCAACTACTAATCTTTTCTATTTTTCAATGCAAAATCCAGTTCCTTTTTTTCTTTAAAAGACAAATAAGGATTAAAAAGAAAAAGAAAATCATTTTTCCTAAGTAAAAAGTGCATCACATGGGACTAGTTCAGATAAGGTGAAAATGAGGCACGGAAAGAAAATGAGTAAACAGTCGATCAAATACACACCCAGTATTTAAAACAAGGGTCTGGCCAATTCGATGAACAGCAATTGACAATCGAGCCTTGGAATATGGCATTTTAAATATCTGCTTCAAAATGTCTGCTGGAGCAATTACATCAATCTCATCCCCATAATCAGCCAAGCCAGATACTGCGAGGGCCTCACATTTTCTTGTAAAATTTGAAGCAACAGCATTGCCCTCCCAAGGGAAGTCTGTTTCAAACAATATGAGATGTTAAAAGAAACTGATAGGTTTCGAAATTAAGTATAAATATCAGATGAGAACTGGACGTAAATGTAGTCTAGGTAGATATTTCGTATTATGTTGTACACAACACAAGTATTTACATGCAATAACACATATTTTTTTGGCACTAGGGTTATTTTGTGGCAGCTGCATAACAGACTTTTAACCAACTTCTATGCTTGTTCAGTTGAAAGCAGAACAGAGTATAATGTAAACATCTACTAGTAAAACCATGTCCTACACAAATCAGAGGATAATGCAATATTTATCTCATTCTAAATTTAGAAGACTCCAACCATATGAGAGCTCGTGCACTAGGCTGCCTTCTCTCTTTGCTCTGTTTCCTTTGCTCTTATATTTTACTCAGATTTCTCACAAGACCAGGATATGCTTTGGTACTTGGAATGTAGGAACATTAGTGCCATTGCATCCTACCATATATCATGTAATATATATGAACTTTCACATTAAGCAAATGGTTTCTATATAGTCGAGCAAAAATGGTATACACTTCTTACACCCTTAGATCAAGTCCAAACAGCGGTATCCAGATAAATGTTAAGCTGTCCGTTGATCCATTTAACAGATGGGATACTGTGGCAAAACCCTGACCCTTCTATTAATATAATACAAGAAACTGGCAGTTTCAGCATTTAATAGTAAGAAAAATACAAAAAGAGAAATGCTAGGAGGCTATCAGAATTTATTGTTTCTGGCCATCACTTAGCCATCAAGTTAATTCCTTTAGTCTAGTTTCTTTAGTCTAGTAATCCAACAATATACTTTATTTCATACTTTTAAACATTGATGGCTAACTGATGGCCAAAAACAATAAATTCTGATGGTCCTCTAGCATTCCTCATAGGAAAATGCATGAATAATCTCATATACAGAACTGTGAACTAACAGAACTCAATTCCAGACCTTAGGCATAAACTGTATTTAGCAAAAGCATATTACTTATGGTGTTTGCAGAACATCCATTCCAACTTTAACCAAGAACCTATGGTCCAATAACAAGGGCACAAGGAACCATCGAAAATCTAGATTGAAAACCAGTAAGTTGGATGGATGTGGATTGTTAATCCTATCATCACAATATGACTATGTTCATATTAACTAACAGCTGCTAAACTAGATACCAATATTGTACAAAATAAAAAGCATTTTTCCCATTCAATTCTGTAGCCTTATCATTAATAATTTGAATTAAACAAATGCAGCAAGCAAATTCAATCAGGACACAAAGAAAATAGTGGAATTCAATAATAGCATTCTATCAGAAAAAGAACTAAATTTGAGTAAGATTACTTTTTCAATGAAGGGAGAACCTAAGAGAGAGGGAGAATGTTGGGAAACCTTGAAACAGTGCACTTCAATTAAACATATTGCTTACTTCTGGTCCAACTTGTACTCACAAGTCACCGTGTTGCTCACACTTTCCTATTAGTGGATTCAACATTGTAGCAACAGTCAACAAAACTAAATCTTCAGAGAGTCCAGAGCTCCATGCTAGATCAAAGCATGTTCTTCTCACTATGCTTGAAGCAATTGTTATGACAAAGAAAATGCTGATCTTAGTACCACACTATGACCACAATCACAAAGTTGTCCTCTTGAACTAATTTATATCCTTTTATTTTCAATGAAAGCTAATTCTCATTTTTTGCTACAACCAAGCCATTGGCAGCCTGGTTTTGGAACAAGGGACAAGACAATTAGACAGAGATACTAAAGATATAGACACTAGTGTTCTTCCAAGATGCACAAACAGTGTATTTCAGTCCCACTCTTTGTCTATGTCTAAGTGCTACCAAACATCTTTGTGTACCTTCGCACCTATGTATTTGTGTATCTAAGTCACTAACTAAACGGAGCCTGTAGCAAGCTTCCTCAAATAGTGGTAGATATCACTAAGCAAACGGGGTGCAAGACTAAGCTATCACTTTATTTAAAAATGAGAAGCAAATGAATTTCTACTCTGAACATCTACTGGATCCTTCCTCAAATAGTTGTAGCTAAACAGATGCATCTAATTTAAAACAAGAGAGGCATTAGAACTGCACAGATTTCCACACAACAAAGTACTGAATGTGATATTAAACTAGACATTTACTCTAAAGAATCTCCTGAAGCAATGAACAGTTAGTCACCTCCTCCAGTAGCCTTGGACTGCACATAACCAACAGGAAGAACCTTGTCTGGGAAATCCGCAAGAAGAGGCGGCATATTCAGATCAGTCTCAGTTGGCAGCATCCGATACCGATATCGTGGAGCATTCACTCTGAATATACAAAATCCCATCACAAAAAAGAAACATATCCAAATATAATCAGAAGAAGAAGGAAAATTATTCAGAGAGAGAGAGAGAGAGAGAGAGAGAGAGAGTACGTTTGAGGAGTTGGGAGAAGAGGGGAATGGAAAGCATGGAAAGACTTGTCAGTTGGAACAGGGATTGAGCCGCAGAGGAACCCAACGGGCTTTGGAGTGGCGATTTCCAAGGTTCCTACACACAGAAGCTCGCGAGAATTTTCCGAGTTTGAAACTGATGATGGCGACGACGACGACGAAGATGATGATAACTTCGCCATGGAAAGGGAAGTAATCGCTCTGAAACCAGCAACTATCTATGTACAATGAGAAGGGGGAGGGGTGAAGACGAAAACCCTGGAAAGTTGAAACCAATATACTGGTGAATGGTGAGTCTTTGTACGGTTTTCTTGAGCTGGGAATTGTATAGAGTGCACTGTTTCAGTTTTAAAAGGCGACCACTTTGTCACCATGTATACGTCGATAGGATTTTCGTTCTCTAAATTTGTGAAATCGAATTATTCTTTCGCAAATTATAAATTAATTTTTTTATTTTTCTTATTTTACTAATAATTTTTATATGATTAATAATATAAAACATTATTTAAAATAGCTGAGCTACAAATTCAAACAATTTTCTATTCAAGTTCAATCAAGCAGGCCCAATACTAATAACATCCAATCTCATTAATGAACGTGCATTACACGCGCGAAAACCCTCCAAACGTTACTAATTCATTCGTGTTTCAATATGAAAAAACATTCCTTCTTCAAACTCGAAATTACTAATGGAGAAATTTAAATCTCTCTCAAAATCTCTCAAACCTCGTTTGTATTCTCTGCTATTACAGGATCGAGTGAAACTTTCAATACGAAGAAGAAAAAACAAACAAAAATAAGAACAGAGACTCAGCAAGGTATGAGAAAAACTATTGTTATTATGTTCATTTAATTTCTCGTAAATCTCGCATTTCTCCTAGTTCGATTTAAAGTTTAGAGGATTGAGTTGATTCGTTTAATAGATCGAGTTTCTCTGATTCCATTTTTTCTCTTTAACTAGGGCATACGAATGAATATGTGTTGTTAGTTTATTGGTTCTGATAAATAATTCGGTTTATCACTTAGTTTAATTGAGTTCATTTGCATGCAGAAAATTTTTTTTTGTTGATCGAATATTTATCACGTTTTATTTAAATATGAACAGAATTCGGTTCATTAGGGAATTGAGTTAGATTCACTTGATTCTACTGTTAAGTGTTCACTTGAGTTCATTTGCATGCAGAAATATTTTTTGCTGATTGAATATTTATCACGTTTTGTTCAAATATGAATTGAATTCAGTTTATTCGGTTCATTTGGAATTTGAGTTAGGTTCACTTGATTCTACTGTTAAGTGAAGTTCACCGGTTAATTATTGGCCATTTTTTTTTGTCCTTACAGCAAAAAATGAAAAAGATTACGGTCACAAAATAGGAGAAGCCGCACTATAATTTAAGCATATACAGATTAAATAAACTCTATTTTTGTGTTATAAATATATCATAACACACTGTTTCAAATCTTTGTAGAAAATTTACAATCTGAGATGCCAAACAAAATCACTAGCTAGGATGTTCAAAGAAATGAGTGTAGAAAAGAAAAATATTGTGGAAGAAATGGAATTCGGTGTGCTGGCACATATCCTAAAAATGAACATCTCTCACAAGCTCTTGAGGGAATTGATTCATTGCTATGATGCCTATCATGGATGCTTGGAGACTCTCTATGACAGAATATACGTAACCTCTGCTAAGATAAGAGATGCGTTGGGCATAAATTTCGACGGTATTATACTTTCCACTTTTTATATTTGTATTTTTCTTTTTTGATATTTTTGTTATTCCTTAAGTTATTTCGGTTCATTCCTTGCTTTATTTTAGGTTCATTTGAATATAAAAAATGAAATTGAGCCTTTTTGACTGATTTGTTTATATTAAAATATTGTAGGAGATCTGAAAAAGTTGAGTATAAAAAACTGAGTGAGGAACAAAAGGAGATAACTGACAGCTTCAAATGTGCTACTTTGGCATCTTTAACAAAATCTGTCATTGATATGAGTGTTGAAGGGGAGGAGAACCAGGTAAAATTCAAGAGGACTTTTGTTGTCTTCGTCCAAAAGTGCTTTTTGCTGCCGACGACAATAAGCATGGTCTCCCCGATCCATAAACCGCCTGCCCTTCATGTGGACACCATCCAACGATGGGATTGGACATCTCATGTGCTGAGCTTCTTGAGGAAGGGGATCAAAGCCCAGAGAGAAGGAAAGAAACTTTCTGTTGATGGCTGCATCTTTGTTTTAATGTTAATATATTTGCATGAATCGAAGTTTCCTCGACTAGAAGCAGATAATGCTCTCAAGCCACCATGCGTGGCTTATTGGACATGGAGAAAGCTCATCGACAGGATTGCTTTGGAAACAACTAATCAAATGGTAAATAAAAAATTTCTTGCAATTTTGATTCAGATACTTCTAAAAATACTATGCTAACTAAATAAGTTTATGTTTTAGGGACTTGTGAACAGAGCAGAATTGAGGGGAAAAGAGATAAAAGAAAAGAAGGTGGAAAAGAAATCAATTTTTCTAAAGGGGAAAAAGAAGGAAAAGGAGAAGAAAAACAAAAAGAAAATTGTCATTTTAGATTCGTCTTTGAAAGAAGACAGTTTTTTTAATCTGAGTATACTTCTCACCATTGCTTATTGAAAACTATCTATTTATTTAAAGTCTTGTATTGTCATTTAACATAACTTTTTGTATGTGTTGTAGAGAATAAGAGAAAATTGAGAAAGCGCCGCCAAAAAAAAAAAGAAAACAACCACAGAGAATGGCGAAAAAACAAACCAAAATAAGAAAGATTGTTTTGACAGATTCGGAAAGCAAAACTGAATTTGAAAAAGAATAAGTTTTGAAAATGATTATTTTCGGTTCATTGCTATGTTTATTTGAGGTTCATTTGGTTTAGTTTTGCTTGAATTTCTTGAAAATTGTTCATGTGTTCTTGTTAAGTTAATTACAGCTCTGATATTTTTCTCTGGTATACATTCGATGTGTTTTTCTTGATGATTGACTCTACTTGACTGCTTATTCAAATCTAAAATAAATTTGGTTCATTTATTTTTTAAATATGGTTCATCTTGATTTTTTAAGTGAAAACTTATTCTATAAATTTTCATAAGTGAACAAGTAGAGAGACGACTACTAAAAAAGAAAACAAATGTTGGAGTTGAAAAAGAAAAAAAAACAACAAAGAGAAAAAATAATGGAGTTGAAAAAATAAATGTTGCTTCAGATGTTTGTGACTGGACAGATGCGTGATATGATTTATCGCAAACATAAGATTGAGTTTCTTATATAAAGTTCTTTTTCTTTCTCTGCTAACTTTTCCTAAAACTTCATGTAATTTCTTTGGATTTATTGAATAATATTTATTTTTTTGCTTAGACTACTGACTGTAAATTTGGACAGCAAACCTGTATTATGAACACAGACGAGGTCGGCACCGTCTGTAAATGCACCAAGCAACACCAAGTAATTCCTCTTTAACTCTTATTTACATCTTATGCTTTTAATTAGAATATTTTTGTTGATGATTTTAGTTTCGTATCTTTTTTCTTAGAAAAAATACCCCTGAAATCTCCGGTTATAATTTTTAGAACAAAAAAGTTAATGAAAAACAGAGTTTGCTTGAGGTTCAAATATGGAGTAAATTCGGTTCATTTCTAGCTTTAATTGAGGTTCATTTGATCCAAAAATATATTTGATGTGTTTTTAATCCTCTGCTTTTAATATTGATTGATGATTTTAATTTGGTATCTTTTTTATTAGGAAAAATACCCCTGAAACTCTGGTGAGAGTTTTTAGAAGAAAGAAACAACATGAAAAAAAAAAGAAAAATAGAGTTTACAAACTCTAACTCTATAAGTTGAAATATTTACGTTGGTCTTTTAGATTTAAGTAATAATTTTTGTTTAATTAATCACACAGAATTTTTGTTTAATTGTCAGTAGCATTACACCTGATCCCCAACTATAAATCATTGCAATTGGAGAAGAAACTCATTCTCAACCTCTGGATATGTGAGTTTTTCAATGTACAACTTTTAGTTTCTCAATTTCTCTTCTAATCATTTAACATTAACTTCTTCCTTGTTTACCTTCTTTAGAGTTTCTATTACAGTGTCTCTTCCAAGTTCTCTTATGGAAGAGATAATAAAAGATCAAAAGACCTTTACCTATGTCTCTTTGGAAAGTCAAACAGAAGCTTTTTCTGTTAATGAGTAAGTTGGACTTAAAATTCTTTTTATTAGTTTTAATGGTATAGGATAATAATTTCAGGTCATTATTGAACTCTTTTTTGTTTAATGCAACAGCCCTCCAGAACCACAACAGCAACCCTGTAAAAAACCTCCAGCTAGGCAATTGGAACAAGAAGAACCTCTTAATGTGTAAATTTTACTTAAAATGTTTTTTTATTAGTTTTGATGGTATATAATAGTAATTTTGGTTTATTCCATAGTTTATTTGAGATTCATTTGAATGCAGAAATGAATTCAATGTGTTCTTCTTGATGATTGAGCTTTTTTTACTGCTAGTTCAAATATGAAATAAATTCGGTTCATTATTAGACTCTTTTCTGTTTATTACAATTGCCTTCCGTAATTCCAACACCAGGCCTACAAAGAACTTTCTGCAAAGCAAATGGATCAAGAACCTCCACATAATGTGTAAGTTTTAATTAACATCCTTTTCATATTAGTTTTGATGTTATATCATAATACTTTTTGGTTATTAGTTAAAACTTTCTTCTGTCGTCTTACAGTTCTCCCCGTCCTCGGCATTGGAAAGATGATGCACCTTCCTTCAACTTTGGCATAAGTCTTTCGACCTCTCAAACAAGTCCCCCGATCTCTCAACCAACAGTAACACAACTTAAAATGTTGGCAGATATGGTGATGGATGCTGGGGTGATAGCAACATTAAAATTTGCTGAGAGAACTAGTGCGGGGCCGATTTTGAGCACTCTTAAAGGGTACATGACTCTAGAGAAAGAAAAAGAAATAACAAAGGAGCTGAGGAAGAAATGTTATCAATAGATGACACAAATAAAGGTTTACAAAGATACTACCAATGAGTATGATACGATATTTATGTTGGACCATGAAGTGCGTTTGGAGGGGACTGGATTGCACTTTATGTCTCTAACACCTGGACAAGATGTCAAAAATACGGTAAATTCTTTGCCTATTATATTAACATTAATGATTTTTCTAAAAACTTTTATACCCATATATCTAATAAATTTTCTTCCTATAGGCGGTCAATACAATGTGTATACTTCTCAATGAAATAAAATGTCGTCGATTTAAGGATGAAGTATACTATGTGCCTATAGATATTGTGGTAAGCCAAATTTTTTATTCCTTAAGTAATTTATTAGTTCTGATAAATAATTCGATTCATCTGTTAGTTTAATTGAGTTTATTTGTATGAAAAAAATAATGAAAATGTGTTTTTCTTATTGATTGAGTATTTATAAATTTTTGTTCAAATCTGAGTTGAATTCGGCTCATTTGGGAATTGAGTTAGGTTCACTTGACACTATTTCTAAGTATTTACTAAATCTGTTATTCCTTAAAAAATTCAGTTCATCTGTTAGTTTAATTCGGTTCATTTGTGATTTAACTGAGGTTCATTTTGTAGAATATAATGTTAGGACTCTATAAGGAGAAATACATTGATCCAAACACTAAGAAAGCCTATCGAATCACTCAATATAAGGACTAACTCTCTTTTCTTAACAAAAAAATGGCATCGCATCCATTTGTAAGTTGTGATTTCTAAAACTTCTTTAATAATTATGTCGCGTGCTATCATTTAGACTGAAATATTCTATCATTTTCCAAAATTTCAGCTATTTGTACCGGTTTGTCATGGAGGACATTGGTGGTTGTGGATTGCCGATGTTAAGAAGAAGCGCTTCTATGTGTTTGACCCCATCAAGAAAAAGAAAAATGAAATACCTCAATCAAGAATAACTTTAAACAAAATTGTTGTAAGTTATTTACATAATACATATTTATGTTGTAAATTATCTCTTATTTCTAGCCATTATCAATCACTTTTTGTATCCTTTTAAGGGCTTAATAGTATTCCAGATGAGAATTTATGCTGGGGCAGAGCCTTTGATAGAGGACGAAGAGGGTGTTGAAGTACCGTATATCACGATCAGCAGTCAACGAACATTGTAAATATAAATCTTTCTTTGCTATAGTGCTTGTATTAATATGTTTTATTGTGTCTCCTATTAATCATATTTTACTTTCTTATTTCTTTCTTAACTATGATTGCGGGATATATGTGATAAAGTGGTTGGAAACAATTGATCATAAAAAGATCAACAAAAGAAAGTATAAATATAAAAACTGAAAACAGGTAAGTAATTTATAAAATAATTTATTTTGGTTCATTTTTTTATTTCATTTGAGTTCAAATTAAGCAATTTCTTTCACTTGTATTGTAGGAAGAAATAGATACTTTCAGGCAGAAATGTGGTCCAACCATTTTCTTGCACAAGATAAATAAATTGAGAAACAAAGTCATTGAGACATCTGAAGCGATAAGACTCCCAAAACCATCGGCTGCCCTCTCAAGTCCTTTTTGTAAATTCACATCTGGGGATATAGAAAGTAAATAGGTTATAGTTTCTTTGACTTGGTGTAAAGAATTGTAATTAACACTATTTTGTTTAACTCATTGTAAAAAAATAAACACTTCTTCTTTAATGTATATATGTTAATATTAATGTAAATATTAGTGTTAAATGTTAATGTTAATATATATATTTGTTGGAATTGTCTGGGCTACTGTTTTGAACAAAACTAGGTTCATAGTGGATGGATTCAAATGTATTTATAAAATATCAAGAACTCCAAAAACACAAATGAAGCAAAATTAATGTACGAAATAAACTGAAAAGAAAGTATATATCGCTATTTAATTTCAAAAACACCTAAACTATTTGATATAACACAATTGTAAAAAGCTAATTTGAAAACAAAAAAGTGACTATTCAATAAAAATATACCATAAATCGAAATTAACCCTCCTAGAATTCAAATGAACCGAAATTTGGTCATACATGAATCGAAATTTATATTAGTAAAATCTAAAACTTCTAGAACCTTTGGCAACATTTTTGTCAATAAATGCAAACTTGAAGATTGGTTGGAGTTTATTTAGAATCAGTTAGAAATTTGTGATAATGATGTTCTATGAAAGAAGGAAGAAGAGAATAGGGTGGCGCTAAACACTATTCTGGCCCAAGAGGAGCTTTTTTGGTTTCAAAAATCCAAGGAGCAGTGGGTGAAATATGGTGATCATAATACTAAATTTTTTCACATGCAGACGATAATCAAAAGAAAATCTAACAAGATTTATGGTCTTTTCATTAGTGATGGTTCTTGGGCTATGAATCCCGAGGTCTTGCAAAGTAAGGCTTTAAAGTTCTAAAAAAATCTCTTTTGTTCTACTGAGCAAGTTGACGTCAATTGCATAGGTATGGTCCCTTCTCCTGTGCTTAGTCAGGAAGCGTGTGACTGCCTCACTCAACCAGTGTCCTTTCTGAAAGTTAAACAAGTCATAGACAGCACAGGTTCTTTGAAAGCGCCAAGTCCTGACGATTTCAAAAATGGCATTGTCAAATATGCAGACCACGCTCGTGTACGGGAGAGTACTGGACAGAACCATTTACTCGCATTGTGTAACACTACCGTGTACACACGACTGCCAAATTTTCAAAAAGCTAATATGTTGCAGAAATTCAGTTTTCCAACCTAAACTTTAAACTTTCATAACTTTTTATACAAAACTCATTTTTCATCAATTCTTGAACCATTGGAAAGATCATTGAATAAATTTTTATAAAATCTAATTTCGTTCAATTTTCAACTTCGAGGACCGAGTTACGGCCTACCGAAGTTGGCAAAAAACTAGTTGCTACCCAAAAATAGAATTTACCAATTTCCAAGAGGTTCACATGCCACATCAATTTTCTACATCAATATAATTCCTCCCAACCATCCAAATTCATTCCTTTTCTATCAACCAACTTCAATCCTACTTAATTTTCACATTACCTCTAAATCATCATTTTCACACCTCAATTTCATGCATAAATATTCAATGCATTTCATCAACTTACCAAGCTTACCTGTCACGGCTGTTGGCCCAAAATTTATCAACTCAACTCATAATTCATAAACACACAATCATCAACCAAAATCAAATTTAACAATGTATCAATTTCAACATATCAATTTCGTTCAATTACACAATTCAAGCTTATTCCTAGGGAATCTAGCCTAAGATTTCATATCACATTACATAATATTTAAATGAAACTTAAATTGTACCTCTCGAAAGCCAAGATCAAACCCTCAATTCTTGAATTTCATGAAGTTTAGGCTGCAAGTTCGCCTCCACCAAGCTCAAGCACCACCAATGATCAACTTAACGCCTCTAATACCAATCTACATAATTTTCATATAACATACACAATATTCAATTACTAAGGCTTCATAAAACTTTATGAACACATGAAAAAAGTGAGTCTTACCTTTATCCAATAAAATTGGTGATGAAACCTAGCTACAACTTAAGCTAGGGCTCTCCCTAAATACAAGAATCACCAAGTTTCATGAACACACAAGCCAAAAATGTGATTTTCATGGGAAAAAAGAAATTGAAGTTTGGTGAGGGAGATGCTTATTGAAATTTTTAGATAGAAATGAAGAGGAGAAGACGGGTTTTGCGTGGTCGCAAATGGTACAACGATCAGAGTTCTGGAGAGAAAGTTATAAGGGATTAAAGATCAAGAAAGTTACGGTTTGTGTTCTTCTTTTCTCTCTTCCTCTCAACGTGCTCTCCCTCACTCAAATTTTAAAAGGTGCTGAAATTGATGAGTTTGAAGTGATATATATATATATATATATATATATGTGTGTGTGTGTGTGTGTGTGTGTGTGTGTGTGTGTGTGTGTGTGTGTGTGTGTGTGGATTTGGGTCTACTTGGACCCGGTTCACTTGTTTTATCTCGTTGGCCTAATTTTCAGCCAAAACTTTTATGATTAGTGTTTTTATTCATATTTTAAATATTTTTTTGTCATTTCAGCAGTTTTATTTTTCTCATACGCAGTACTAGATAGACTTAAGCCAGTACTGCTGGCTAAAATACCAATAAGTATTTTTACGCATCTTTCCAAAATAATTACATTTTTCCACTCGAAAAAATTTTCTGAATCCAAATATCATCATTAAAATTTCAAATTATGAATTCTAAATTATTCCAACCCTTTGTCCCATATTTAGTTACTTACTTATTTAATTATTGTTTAACCGGACTTTACACTATGTACACTTCATGGAGGTAAGGGTTGCACCATTCGTTCATCCTCTACTCTGACTTCTACCTTGTGTATCCCAAGTTTCATCATCTAGTTGTGGGCTAGTAGCAACTTGAATAATAGGAAAGTATTAAGTATTAAGTGAGTTGAGTAAAGAAATTGAAAGATAAAGTGAGTTGAGTATCGAAATTATGCTTATGAAAGTACTACGTACTTGGGAAAAAGATTTCTTTTACTTACCTCTGGTTTTCTTATACGCTATCTGTGAAAGAGAGAAGACTAGATTCGAGAGGGCTTGATCAACAGATGACAATGGGCAGAAAAGTACTTTGACCACCATGTATGAAAATCAGAAGTTGATAAAAAACCAACTACTGATATTTAAACGTTGGTATTGAGTCGACATCCGTTGATGATTCATCTCTAACATCTCATCAAATTCTTTTGTATCTGATACTTCATAGTGAATCTTTTGTGCCTCAAGGTTGAAAGACAAAGAAGAAGGTCAGGCTTGGGCTAAGCCAAATTGAGGAACTACATATTGAGGTAAATAAACAACTAGTTTTTTTAGAGCCGATATCGACTCATGCGGTAAATCAACAGGGAGAATTTGAGGAGTTAAGATCCTAGCCCACATATCATCAACTGTTACTTAGTTTTTTGGTTAAGAGCTAGTAAAAGAATTCAGGCATGAAACATAACTGGGTCAAAATGTGAATGGATTTGGGAAATAAGAAACATTGTTGTCTTCATTGATGTCAAGTAGAAGCCTAACAAAGTGTCGAAAAGCACTATGAGAGACATGGTTTTTGGTTTCGTCCAAAAAAGCTGGAAAAGATGAATACCGTCAATTGAAATATTAGGAACTTTCAAGTTAGAGGTTCTGAAACGAGGTTCAAGAATAGCTTTGAGCCACAAAAGGGGACCAAAAGGGTTGATCAAAGGATTCCCTTGACAAATTTTACCAACAATAAAAAAATAGTTTCATAAAGTTGACTCAAGATCAAGGCATGAAGGTCAATGAGTTTTTTGTGATGGAGCATAATGGTTAGGGGAAAGTAGTTGTTCTTTTGAATTTGGACTGACTTAGAGCAAAAAACAAAAGAATTGAGCCAAAATATGAGGAAAGTGACATGCTCACTATCAGAAACAGGATCTCTATCAGTATCCATGTTATTTTGAATGAAGTTCAATATGGAATTCAAGTCGAAGTTGATATCAAAATCTTCTTTAGGATAATCGATCAACCATGACACGAATTCACCATCAATTGGTAAACCGGTCAGGGTCAAAATATCCATCAGAGTCAGACCCATCATTCCATAAAGAAAATAAAAGTTTGCAAAGCACCAGAAGTACAAACTGGCCCCTAGTAAAGGAGCAATATAAGAGAGATCAAAAGTAGCTAATTCAAAGGCATGCACGATATTTAAAGATTCCCAAATTGGCTTATATGTGGGTGTCAGTTGAGATATCCAGGTCAAAAAAGGAAGACTCAAATTCCTAGGGAAAACAATTCTAAAAACTCAACTAGCAAAGTATGAAGCTTTGATGTTTTTGCATAATCAATTTGTTCTTGGGTTGTCAAAGGACCTGAGAAGGAATACATACTCCATTAACTGAGAATGGCAGAAAAAACTAACGATACCAGAGATTAGAGGTTTCTGCATTTGGGTTTGGAGCTCTCAAAGCTCCATCTTCATCATAGAACTGCGCCATTTTAGCCACTAATGGAGGAAGAAAAAGGGCTTTATCTCCTTCTTCTCGAGAATGAGAAGTAGTGGCCATGGGTGCTGAAGAAGAAAATGCGGTGATGATGGTTGGTGTAAAGGTTGAACGAAAGAGCGATTGAGAAACTATAGAAGGCGTGTTGCTCGGAGAGAAAAGGAGTAAGGTATTCAAGAAGCAAGTTTCTTGGAAATTGGGGATGGTTTGATTTAATTTGATAAGTAATGGTGGAATCTTCTATTCAAGAAATGGCTCATTAAAACTCAGAAAACGTCATGTGTTCCCAGAAAAATGTGCGTTATTATAAATGATGCGTAACTGTCCTTTCAAATTTTGAGAATTTGAAAAGGTTGCATGCGCCTGACACGAGGAATATTAAAACTTGTATTTTTGAAGAAAATAACAAGTTTTAAAGGGGTAATTTATTGGTACAAAAATGGATTTTTCTCAATAAGAGGGCATTTTGACTACCAAAGGTTTCGACTACAGAAGCAAAGATGGGTAAGCTGAAATCAAGAAAAGATGGTACAAAGAGCGTCGAAGTCGAAGGTAGTTATTACCTTTCCTTGAACATCAAGGCTTGCTACTCGACCATTAAGACTGAATGGAGAATATGAGTGCAATATTTTAGGAGCAAGTTGAAGAAATATGGGACTTGAAGACCAAGGAAGACGTAGGTGTCAAAACCTGGAGATCAGGATTCTTCATGGTCAAGGCTAGGTAACGGCTAAGAAAAAGGAGGAGGTAAGATAGTGGACAACATGCTCTATGAAAAGTCTATCTCCATGATTTATAAATAGTAGAAACTCAAAAGAGTTCGGAGACTTCAATCAAGAACAATAAATCATCATATAAACTCATAAAATTCCCAGTCTCCATGACGCAACGAAAGAACATGAAATGCAAGTGTATGTGAGTGTTAGAAATCAATTTTTAACTTGTTTTCTTTTGTTTATTTAATTCATTTTGATCTATTTTATTTGAATTTTCTTATTATTTTGCTTTGATCAATATTTTACATTTTTGTTGCCTTTTTATTTTTTATTTTTTTTATTAAGTACAGGGCCAAGGGCTCAACAACTAAAAGCACTAACTAGAATATCTTGGGAATTATATCCTTCTAAAATTAGCATCCAGGGAAAGAGAAAGGAAAATGGGACATCTTCAAAACAACTCAATCTATGGGGAGAGAGGTGCGCATGCTTTGTGAGATCATCACCTGCAAAGTTTGCTTCCCAAAATATGTGGTTCACCTGAAAAATTCCAGGCATTGCTAGAAGGCGCTTGATCTCCCTTACCAGGCAAGTACTCGAATGGTGGGAGGTAGAAGCGCTGTGAATAAAGTTGAAGGCACACAGGGAATCGGTCTTTATATCAAACTTCCTCAGCCCCAAATCAATTTTGAGTTTTAATCCACATAGATTCCCTAGAGCTCAGCCATGGTTATGGTGACTGCATCGATGTTAAACATAAAGCCAACCTTGAGTCTTCCATCTACATCCCTCAGAAGTCCTCCACAAGTACCATTTCCTGAATCTGTGAGGACCGAGCCATCAGTATTCAGCTTATATCAACCTTCTTCCGGCGGAGAGCGACCAATGTTGACAATCTTGATCAAGGTAAGGGCTTTTCTACTTTTATCAGTCTTTTGAAGAACCTCATAATAGTGTTTGTCTAAGTTTTGAACTATAATAGGAAGGCCTGAGCTGTGGATGCCCGAATTATTAAAAACTAACTCATTTTGGTTTCTCCAAGTTGTATTGTAGGTAATGACAAATAAGGTGGGCCAAGCATTTCCATCCTTTCTTCAAGCAATCAAGCATAGATTGTTCTTGAACCAGTCTTGGAAGTTTTGGTTGAAGAATTCACCTTGTTGACTACTATCAACGCTGCTCATCCATGTTCCACGGATATAGCAACAATTTCGGAGAACATGGAGCAGGGTCTCTTCTTGGCCAGGGCACTTGGGACAACACTCATTGCTTGTAAGCCCTATCCTTTTCCTCCTAGAATTAGATAGTGATGCCTCATGCATTACTAGCCATAAAAATGCTTTAAGACGTTGTGGGATATTGAGCTTCCAAACATCTTTGAAATTTTTTTCTGCATTTTTAGTATTTGAAAAATAGGCTTCATAGGCTGATTTGATAGTGAAATCTCCCTTAGGTTCTGGTATCCAACCGATAATGTCTTCTCCTAAATCAGAATGATGGGCTTTTATAATTTGGATTAACTCTAAAATCTCCTCTGGAAGGATAGCTTGAACCAATCCCAGTTTCCCTCAGGTCTCGCATAAGCGGCCACCTTCTCATCGCTCCTATCCCCGTCAATAGGACTTATAGCAAAATTTTTAAGCGAGCCTATGCCTGGCACCCTGATAAATCCATATTTTATGATATATTTTGTGCTGAATTTAAGTGATTTATTCAATCCTTCACCCACTTATGCATGTGAAATTGCATGGTTTTACCTTCCCTTCTTATTATGTGATGTATGTGAAAAACATGTTTCCTAGGCTTTAAAAATATTAATTCTAATTACCTTGTATTACCATTCGATGCTGTGATTTGTGTGTTAAGTATTTTTAGATCTTCTAAGGCATGAATGATTTAAAGGATGGAAAGGAGACATATAAAAATGGAAGGAAAACATAAAATGGAGTTTTTGAAGAAACTGGCAGTGACGCATCCGCATGAACGACGTGGACGCGTGATTCGCACAAAACGGGATCGACGCGAGCGCATGGAAGAGGCGAACGCGTGACTCACGAAATACAACTGACACGAGCCCATGACTGACGCAACCGCGTGGAAGAGCAACACTCCAGATGACGCGACCGCAAGACTCACGCGGACGCGTGACGTGCGCCATCTACAGAATTTACAGAAGTTGTTCTCAGTGATTTCTGGGCCTTTTTGTCCCAGATCCAGACCCAGAGAAAATAGATTGAAGGATTATAAATGGAAGGATCCACCCATTCATAAAGGAGGAGAGAAATACACACTTTTGAGGATTTTAGATGTAGTTTTTAGTGAGAGAGGTTCCCTCCTCTCTCTTAGGATTAGGATTAGGATTTTTAGAACATAAGAATACTTTTATCTCATCTTTATCAGGTTCAATATCTTTTTATTTCGACTTCTCTTAATTATTGATTATTGATATTGCTTATTTGACATGTGACTCTTCATGTTTGGATTGATTTTATTTTATTAATGCAATTGAGGTATTTCAGACTTATATATTATTGATGCTTGGGCTCTATCCAAATTATTTTCATTCAAGTAGATTTTATTCCCTTTTGGCTTTGGTTGATTAATTGGTAACTCTTGAGTTGTCAAACTCAACAGTGGTTGAAATTGGTAGATTCTAATTGATCTAGATCGCTCTAAAACTAGTCTTCCCACAGGGATTGACTAGGACTTGAGGATCAAACTAATTAATCCACTTGACTTTCCTCTGCTTTAGTAAAGGTTAACTAAGTGGGAGAAAAATTCAATTCTCATCACAATTGATAAGGACAACTGGATAGGACTTCCAGTTTTCATACATTGCCAAAAGTTTCTATTAGATATTAATTTATTAATTCTTGCAATCTATTTCTCTTGCTTAAAACCTTTTCAACCCCAAAAATACTATTTTTCATAACCAATATTAAATCATACTTCCCTACAATTCCTTGAGAAGACGACCCGAGGTTTGAATACTTCAGTTTATAAATTTATTGGGTTTTGTTACTTGTGACAACCAAAATGTTTGTACGAAAGGATTTTCTGTTGGTTTAGAATCTATACTCATAACGCGATTATATTTTTGTAAAATTCTTTACTAGCAAAAATCCTAACGTCAAAATGGCGCCGTTGCCAGGGAATTGCAAACGTGTGCCTTATTATTGGTTATTGTAAATATTTTTTTCAAAAAAAAAAGAAAAAAATTATATATTTTTCTTTTACTTGTTTATTTATTTTCTCTCTTCCCTCTTATTTCTGATAGCTATTATGAATTCTCACCCCTCTCGCTTTGAGTTTGGTTCTAATTTTGTTGCACGGAATGGAAACCATAACAGGACTATGCATCACGGTCTAAGCAATCAAAGATGGATGGAGTCAAGAGGATCTGATCAACCCTTTAGGCAATAACATCCTCCTAGATATCATGGATAGAGACCATTCTACAATGCATACCGAGCTGATAGATATGGTGGACCGCCTTGTAACTACCAACAAGCTCCACCCTATGCTCAGAGACCATCCTTTCAACACAACCTCAACCCACCATACTCACAAGCTTCTTTTCACCATTCGCCACCATATGATCCTGATCCGCCCCAACGTCAATCCAATTACTCCCAAAAACCACCAGTCTCCTGCACACCATGTCCATATCCATCAAGCCAAGAATCACAGGTTCGCTTCGAAGAATCAGTAAACCAGTTCAATGCAACCCTTCATCAATTGGAGCAAGCAATAAATCAATTATCTTCTAGACATTCGGACACTCAACAGACTCCCATGGCTTCATGTGGAGAATCTAATGAAGAATGTATTGTGAAGAAGACACAAGAAGTTTCAGTGGACAGCATTGAGCATAACTTTGTACTGGAACAAGTAGAGGATGCTGTCATTGTAGAAGAAGAAGAGTTGGTTGAAGATTTAGGAGATGCTGAACCTCCGCAGGAAGCCAGAGTTGTGGAGAATTCCATCAAAGACGTTACAGTTAATGCTAAGGAGGATAGTGCACAATCTCCGAGGCAGGTATCTTATGAGGAACTGGACGGAATGACCCAAGACTCAAGTTTTCTTGATAATGATAGTCACCACTCAAGTTCTCCTAGTAATGCTCTTGCATCCGCAAGTGAATTCTTTGAGACAGAAGAATCTTCCCCAAGTGAATACGAAGATGATGCAAAGGTCAATGATGAGAGAACTTTTGCGTGGTCTAGAAATTTGCGGATAAATCCTCGTTGCAAGTATAGTTTCTAAACCTTCAAAAGTCCTTTCACACAAACGTTTTGGTTGTCACAAGTAACAAACCCCTTTGAAATTGATAACCGAGTATTCAAACCTTGGGTCGTCTTCTCAAGGAATTGCAGGGAGGTATGTTCTTATTATTGGTTATGAGTCTTGTAATGTAGGGGTTTTAGAAAGTAGGGAAGCAGTATGTTGAACGATAAGAAAAATAAAATAATAATAATAAAATAAACTCTTGGTAAGGTATTAGAACTAGAGATCCTATCCTTATCGATTGTGATGAAATTTGGATTTTAATCTCACTTTGTTAACCTCTAACTATGAAGGTAGATCAAGTGGATTAATTAGCTTAATCCTCAGGTCCTAGTCAATTCCTATGGAAAGACTAGAGTTATTGAAGCAACTTCCAATTTCAATCACTGCTTTATTGACAGCTCAAGCGTTACCAATTACTTAACCAAAACCAAAAGGAAGAAAATATCTAAATTAAAAAGCATCAATATAAATAAAGCAAAGCAAAATTAAATCTGAAGATACCTTGAATTGCATTAACAAAAGAACTTAAATCTGACATAGACATTCATAAATTAAATTGAGAAAATAAATAAAAAAGAACATTGAACCTGAGATTGAGAGTCACTCCTAAAACTAAGAGAAATCCTAAATCCTAATACTAAGAGAGAGGAGAGAACCTCTCTCTCTAAAAAAACTACATCTAAAACATGAAAAGTGAATTATGAGAGCCTTCTTATGAATGGATGCATTCCCCCACTTTATAGCCTCTAATCTGTGTTCTCTGGGCCGAAAACTGGGTCAGAAACAGCTCAGAAGTCACTTCCAGCACTTTCTGGTCCGTACAGGTCATGGAAAAGTGACGCGGCCGCATGGCTCACGCGGCCGCGCGGGTTGTGTTCCTGCCAGGTCACACGTCCGTGTGAGCCACGCGTTTGCGTCGCTTGGCGTCGGGGCAGCTATGGCAAATTATATATCAAATCGAAGCCCCGGACGTTAGCTTTCCAGCGCAACTAGAACCGCATCGTTTGGACCTCTGTAGCTAAAGTTATAGCCGTTTGAGTGCAAAGAGGTCAGGCTAGACAGCTTAGCAATTCCTCCAACTTTTTGTATTCCTTCCACTTTTGCATGCTTCCTTTCCATCCTCTGAGCCATTCCTGCCCTGTAATCTCTGAGATCACTTAACACACATATCAAGGCATCTAATGGTAATAAGAAAGGATTAATAATAAGCAAATATAAGATCAAAGAAGCACGTTTTCAATCATAGTACAAAATCAGGAAGGAAATATAAAACTATGCAAATATTATGAATAAGTGGGTAAAGAGTAGATAAAATCCGCTCCATTGAGCACAAGATAAACCATAAAATAGTGGTTTATCAACCTCCCCACACTTAAACACTAGCATGTCCTCATGCTAAGCTCAAGAGAAACTATAAAGATGAAGAGGAATGGTAGATTAATATGAAATGCAATCCTATCTATATGAATGCAACTACATGCAGAATGTTTCTACCTACTTGGTCAAGAGTAAATAAATTCTTCAAGACAAAAGTAATTCAATTTTTCACTAATTCAAATCATACAATAAAAAGCAAGTAAACCTGTAAGAAGATAGCTCATGAAAGCAGGGAACATAGAATCAAGCATTGAACCTTCACTGGTAGTGTATATCACTCTAATCTCTCAAGTGTCTAGGGTCAATCACTCTATTCTTCTCTAGTCATGCTTTCTAAAATTTGTTCTTCACCTAACCAATCAATAATATTTAATATACCAATGCAAACATCATGAGGTCTTTTTCAAGGTTGTAATAGGGCTAAGGTAAGGGTAAATGTATATATATATATGGCTAAGTGAGCTTCATAAATTGAATCTTTAATTAACCTAAGCTTTCACCTAATATACATATACTCTATATAACTTTAGTTCATGCCTAGCTACCCAAAATTCCCACTTTTGCATAATTTCCATACTCATGTACCAACTATTTCTTTTTAATTTATCACATGTGCATTGATTAACTTAACATTGGGGTAATTTTGTCCCCTTATTTATTTATTTATAATATATATATTTTTTCTCTTTTTTTGAATCATAACTTATCAATGCACATGGATTCTCCATTATTTTTCTATTTTGGTTTTTCATGAGTAGGTTCTCAAATTCCAAATATTTTATCATATTAAAAATATAACACATTCCCTTATTAACCCATGTTCCCACAGTTTCCCCACACTTAATTAACACACTATCTTAAGCTAACCAAAGATTCAATTGGGATATTTAATTGTTTTTCTGCTTAAGGCTAGTGATGTGGTAAAATACAGAACAAATGGGGATTAAAAGGCTCAAAGTGGCTGACAAAGGTGATTTAAAGGGTAGGCTTATTTGAGATAAGTGAGCAAAAACAAACAATGGCCTCAATTATATGCAAGCATGTAAATATACTAAATATTGGACATATAGACTGAAACAAAGTAAAGATCACAATTATAGAGAAGTAAACACACAAGAATAAAATATTTATGGTTAAATAATGTAACCATATAAATAAGCCCAATTCTCACAGGTTGTGTGTTCTTTGGCTCAAAAACCATGTTCCAAATATAACTTCAAACAAGTTTTAACATAAAAAAATTTTTTTCAATTTAAATTAGTGAAAATTTTCAAAAATAGAGTCCTAAAAAGAAATTTATTACTTTAACCAAGTAGTAAATAAATGCATAAAAATTAAATAAACATGCAATCAAACATGCAAATGCAACAACTAATAAATTAACATTGGTGTTGAAAATAGGCAATAACTAACCCATGGAGATCGGTATCGACCTCCCCACACTTAAAAATTGCACCGTCCTCGGTGTATGCTAAGATGTGCGAGTGGATGGGGGTTGTGGGTCCTTAGCTGGGGCTCTTTTTTTTTTTTGTTCCTTTCCTTGCTGGTGGTTTGGGAGTAGCTTTCTCCTTATCCTTTTTTGTGGCCATCCTGAAAAGGGAAGAGAAAGTAAATTAAATCCAAAAGATATATATATATAGCAAGGAAGAGAACAGAAAAGGTGGTGATGGATGCACATTAAGATATAACTGACATTAATACATGCTCGCAAGTACATGTGAAAAGCCATCAATTGAAAATAGCTAGTGCATATAAGGACAAGTGAATGCAAGGTGTTTATTGGCATGCCGGCAAAGGGCATGAGTAGCATAGACCAAGCATCACTTGTAATAAATCACCATGTTTGTATTGACAATTATATTCAATTAATAAAATAGTAAAGGGAGTTTATGAAAAGCAAGCATTGAATAGTATAAAGTATAATAGAGAAGTGCATAATGCCATATGGGCTTTTTCACAAACACATAGCATGTATGGTAAATAAGATATTGAAAGTATTAAATTGAACATGCAAGCAACCCTTCAAAAAGTAATATATAATTGTCAAACAATTTCATAATAATTTACAAGAAAATAATTTCCCAATTAAATTTTTAACACCAAAATAACAAATTTAGAAAAGAAAATAAAAATATACACAAAATAAAAAAATGCAATGAATGAAAGTATGCAAATAAATTAAATAAAATAGAATGGAAGTGAGAGAAAATAAGAAAGGAAGAAGAAAGAAATAAGAAAAGATAAGAAGAATAAGGATTCGGAGAAGAAAAGATAAGAAAATTGGCACTAATTTGGAGAGGTTGTGCGACGCTGGCGACGTGGTCGCGAGGGTGACGCGGTTGCGTGGTGCGCAATAAGGTTAGGCGACGCGGACGCGTGGGGCACGCGATCGCGTGACTTGATTTGTGCTAGTGGCGCGAGTGCAGCCTCGCGGTCGCACAACTCTCTATTCAAAACTTAGTATTGCCAAAATCCAGGGTGACGCGGTCGTGTGGTCGACGCGATCGCGCGGGTGGCTTTTTCTTAAAATGACGCGACCGCGTGGGGCACGCGGTCGCGTGGCAGGGCTTGGGCTTCCAGCACGAGTCCAGCCCAATTCCAGCTCAACTTTCGGCCATACACCTTGTTACGTCGAAATCCAGGGCCACGCGGTCGCGTGGGTGACGCGGACGCGTAGGGAAGCCATTTTGCAAATGACGCGGCCGCATCACCGATGCGGTCGCGTGGGACGATTTGTGCCCTTGGCACGCCTCCAGCCCTGCTCCTGCGTAACTCTCTGTTCAATTTCTTTTCCTCCTAACGCACATACGACGCAGACGCGTCAGCGACGCTGCCGCATCGCGTGCGTAAATCCCCTTTTTTTTTGAAAAATGAAGAATGCAGTGTTAATATGAATGTGACGCAAAACTCCAGGTTCAATATAATAAAATAAAATAAAACTAGAAAACAAATAAAACTAAATAAAAATGAAAAATGAACGATCGTACCATGGTGGGTTGTCTCCCACCTAGCACTTTTAGTTAAAGTCCTTAAGTTGGACATTTGGTGAGCTTCCTGTTATGGTGGCTTGTGCTTGAACTCATCCAGGAATCTCCACCAATGTTTGTGATTCCAGTGTCCTCCGGGATCCCAAACTAAGCATGTAAAGCCCTTAAGAAGCTTCAAACAGATTCTTAGGCTCCCGGGGTGACAAATGCCAGAACAGATTCCAGGATCCCAAACTTTACTTTTACACCCGTTTTTGTCTCGATCTGTATTTTTCCAGCCGGGTGAAAGATGATCTGAATTCTCACTGCAGCGACCAAACAACTTCCTAGACCCATTCAGTTGAGCTTTATACCAACATTTGCGTTTAAACTTAAAGCTTCCAACCATGATGAACCTTGCAGGACAATTTTTACCACTGGCCATCTTCCTCTTACTCTTAATGCCACAAAGAGCTCTAAGTTGACCATCCGTCTCCAGTAGCCCATATTCAAGTGGGATTAGAAAGCTATGGGATATGAATTTTACCCACTTGAATGTTGTGAAGGATGATGGCAACTTAGGGGGATGTATTTTTAATAAAATTGCAAGCTCCACTCCCTTGTGCTCTTCTCTGATAATTACCACCTCTTTGCAAGCTTCTTCAATTTCAACCTCCTCCTCTTGGTAGCTTTCTTCCAATTCAATCTCCTCTTCATTGCTTTCCAAGGGCATGGGGGGTTGTGCTTCTTCTTCTTGAATCTCCATCTCTTGATCAACCTCTTCCAAGTCTTCAACTATGATATGCTTTGGAGGTTGTACACCCTTCTCAGCATCAATTTCAACCGTCTTAGAAGGAGGCTCTATGTCTTGACTTTCCCATGGAAGTTCTGCATCTCCTAAGTCTTCAACCACTTATTCTTCTTCTTGAACAATGACAGCGTCTTCTACTTGTTCTAGTACGAATTCATTCTCTGTCTTGTCCACTGGAGTCTCTAGTATTTCTTTGATGCTACGCTCTTCGTTAGACTGTCCACATGGAGCTGTGGTTGATCCTTGTATATTTGAGTGCCTAGAAGCCCATTGAATTAATGCTTGCTCCAGTTGTTGAACGGTTGTTTGAAATGTAATTACTATTTTTTTGAGGCGATCCTCTGCTTCGCGGTTTGCTGGACTTAGACATGATACAAAGGGAAGTGGTGATGATTGGGAACGATTGGATTGGAATTGGGGTGGTTCTATATATGGTTCATATGGCTCATAAGGTGGTTGGTATGGTGGTTGAGGGTTAGGGTCATATGGAGGTGAATGGCGGAAAGGGGCTTGTGAGTTTGGTGGTCCAAAGTTATGTTGAGGAAAGGGTTCATAGGCATATGGTGGTGGTTGTTGATAGTCCATTGGAGGTGGTTGTTGCCATGAGGATTGATCAAGTCCTTCTGGCTCCTCCCATCTTTGATTGTTCCAACCTTGATGCCTGTTCTCATTGTAATTTCTTCTTCCTGCAACATTATTGTAACCAGACTCATAGCCAAAGGGGTGAGAGTTCATGATAGCAAATAAAAAAAATTAAAAACAAAAAAAAAACAAATTGAAATTAAAAGGTTATTTAAATTTTGAATTTGAAAATTAAATTTTGAAATTTGAATTTTAAATTTTGAAATTTGAATTTTTAATTTTTGAAATTTGAATTTTTTTTTTGAAATTTGAAAATTGAAAATTTTTAAATTTGATTTTGGAAATAAGATAAGATAAGATAAAAATTTTAAAATAAAAATCAATAACCTCATAATTTACGAAAAAGCAAATAAAAATAAAAAATAAAAACAAATCAAAAAGCAAATATTTACAATAACCAATAATAAGGCACACGTTTGCAATTCCCCGGCAACGGCGCCATTTTGATGAGAGAACTTTTGCGTGGTCTAGAAATTTGCGGATAAATCCTCGTTGCAAGTATAGTTTCTAAACCTTCAAAAGTCCTTTCACACAAACGTTTTGGTTGTCACAAGTAACAAACCCCTTTGAAATTGATAACCGAGTATTCAAACCTCGGGTCGTCTTCTCAAGGAATTGCAGGGAGGTATGTTCTTATTATTGGTTATGAGTCTTGTAATGTAGGGATTTTAGAAAGTAGGGAAGCAGTATGTTGAATGATAAGAAAAATAAAATAATAATAATAAAATAAACTCTTGGTAAGGTATTAGAACTAGAGATCATATCCTTATCAATTGTGATGAAATTTGGATTTTAATCTCACTTGTTAACCTCTAACTATGAAGGTAGATCAAGTGGATTAATTAGCTTAATCCTCAGGTCCTAGTCAATTCCTATGGAAAGACTAGAGTTATTGAAGCAACTTCCAATTTCAATCACTGCTTTATTGATAGCTCAAGCGTTACCAATTACTTAACCAAAACCAAAAGGAAGAAAATATCTAAATTAAAAAGCATCAATATAAATAAAGCAAAGCAAAATTAAATCTGAAGATACCTTGAATTGCATTAACAAAAGAACTTAAATCTGACATAGACATTCATAAATTAAATTGAGAAAATAAATAAAAAAGAACATTGAACCTGGGATTGAAAGTCACTCCTAAAACTAAGAGAAATCCTAAATCCTAATACTAAGAGAGAGGAGAGAACCTCTCTCTCTAAAAAAACTACATCTAAAACATGAAAAGTGAATTATGAGAGCCTTCTTATGAATGGATGCATTCCCCCACTTTATAGCCTCTAATCTGTGTTCTCTGGGCCGAAAACTGGGTCAGAAACAGCCCAGAAGTCACTTCCAGCACTTTCTGGTCCGTACAGGTCACGGAAAAGTGACGCAGCCGCATGGCTCACGCAGCCGCATGGGTTGTGTTCCTGCCAGGTCACGCGTCCGCGTGACCCACGCGTTCGCGTCAGCTGGCGTCGGGGCAGCTATGGCAAATTATATATCAAATCGAAGCCCCGTACGTTAGCTTTCCAACGCAACTGGAACCGCGTCGTTTGGACCTTGTAGCTAAGGTTATAGCCGTTTGAGTGCAAAGAGGTCAGGCTGGACAGCTTAGCAATTTCTCCAACTTCTTGTATTCCTTCCACTTTTGCATGCTTCCTTTCCATCCTCTGAGCCATTCCTGCCCTGTAATCTCTGAGATCACTTAACACACATATCAAGGCATCTAATGGTAATAAGAAAGGATTAATAATAAGCAAATATAAGATCAAAGAAGCACATTTTCAATCATAGTACAAAATCAGGAAGGAAATATAAAACTATGCAAATATTATGAATAAGTGGGTAAAGAGTTGATAAAATCCGCTCAATTGAGCACAAGATAAACCATAAAATAGTGGTTTATCAGTCGACTTCTCTCAACTTCTCAATTATGACTCGAGTGATGAAGAAGATATCGGTGACCTTGATCAAGACATGGTTGAAGTGAAAGAAATTTGCCAAGAAGTGGAGGAATTCACAGAAGACCATAAGGAAGTAGAGCTTGCAGAACCACCGAAAACACCTATCCCACGGCCATTACCACCCAATACGAACTTCAAGTGGGTAAAATCCTTGACTATAATCTTTACTTTTCCACTTGAATATGGTTTGCTTGAGACAGATGGCCAGCTTAGAGCTCTTTACGGCTTTAAAAGCAAACGGGAAATGACTCGCACTCAAAGCTGGTATGTAAGATTCAGTGAGGTTTCACACTTCAATTTGAGGCGCAAGGATTGGTGTCAAGCTTGATTGAAAGGATCTCAGACGCTGTTTGGTCACTGCAGTGAGAATTCAGACTACTCACCACCCGACTGAAAAAATGAAGATCAAGACAAAGACGGGTGTAGAAGAAAAGTTTGGGATCCTGGAGTCTGTTCTGACATTCAACACCCCGGGAGCCTTAAAGCCTGTTGGAACTCACCTAAGGGCTTTGCGTACCTTGTTTGGGACCCCGGAGGATGCTGGCACTCCAAACACTGGTGGAGATTTCTGGACGAATTCAATCACAAGCCACCATAGCAGGAAGCTCATCAAATGTCCAACTTAAGGACTTTAACTAAAAGTGCTAGGTGGGAGACAACCCACCATGGTATGATCGTTCCTCCTCTATTTTGCTCTGTTTTTGAATTTTGTTTGAACCTGAAGTTTTTGCATGACATTCACTGCATTTTGCATTCTGCATACTGCATAAAAAAAGAGAGAAGAGAGAGCACGCGACGCGACAGCGTCGCTGACGCGTCCGCGTCACACGTGCAGTAAAAGAAGAGGAAAGTGAACAGAGAGTTATGCTGAAGCAAGGCTGGAAGTATGCCTTTAGCTCAAAATTGTTCTACGCGACCGCATGCCTCACGCGATCGCGTCATTTGTGGAAAATACCTTCCACGCGTCCGCGTCACTCACGCGAACGCGTGATCTGGATATCGGTGTAAAGACCCAACACCCAGAAAGTTGGGCTGGAATCGTGCGGCTAGTGTGCGTTTAGCACAAAACACCCACGCGTGTGCGTCCCTGACGCGAACGCGTTACCTACACAACACTCATCCCCCACGAAAGCGTGAGCGACGCGATCGCGTCGCGCAGATATTATAACCCCCTATATCAAACAGAGAGTTGCGCTAAAACGATGCTGGAATCGTGTGCCTAGCACAAATTCCAGCGACGCGGTCGCGTGCTTCACGCGTCTACGTCACCTATCTTACACCCAACCCACGCGATTGCATCAACCACGCATCCGCGTCAACCCCATTCCACACCAGCGACGCGACCGCATGCCCCACGCGACCGCGTGGATTGCAAACTATAAACCCCCTGTGACGCGAACCGTACCCATCGCGCGCCCCCCAACCCCTTTCTTCTTCCTCTTCCCTGCGACCACCCCCCTCTCTCTACCCTTCGCCGCCGCACCTCCGACGACACCCAGACCCCACTGCAACCCCCCTTTTCTCTTTTCCCTCTCTTTCTTCTTCTCCCCTCTACCACTCTTAACCCCTCCTCCGCGACCACCACGTCCACCGTGCCGCCCTCAACCACCGCGTCAGCCACCACCACCATTCCCCAGCCATCTCTCTGCCCTACTTTCTTTCCTACACCTACCAGTTTCCACCGAACACCATTCTTCTTTCAATTCCTAGTTAATTGCATATTTTTCTATTTATGTTCATCATTAGGCTAGTTAGATATGCATGTTGTAGTGGATTCTAGGTGGTTAGGTAGCTAAGATCTGGATAGTGGATTTAGGCCTGATAATTGCACCGTTCCTGTTATCTGTTTATCTATTCTGCAATTTATTCTGGCTATGATGTTGATCCTGTTCATATGTTGCTCTTACATATTGCATGCTGCTGTTCCACTGCGTTTTCTTATTTTTGCTATTTGTGCAGCCTTATTTCAATTCATATGAACTTATTCTTGTTATTTGTTTTCCGAGAACATCTAATTTTAGCCAGAATGCTGCCCAATTTTCTGCAAATTACTTTTCCTTCTATATTCAAGTATTGGTTTTGGCGTTTCTCATTTTTGATCTGCTCCATGCATACCAAACCTATTCTTGAATGCACGGGCCAGCTTTCTTATTACTTTTGATCTCCTGGTTAATAAATTGATTTATTGATGGTTTGATTTTACTTTCCACTACTTCTATATCTATCTTAATCATCATCAATACCCTGTTTTTCCTGCTTGAATATGAGTTGACTGTTGCTTCAAATTGTGAAATTCTTGTTACTTGGAAACCAATCATCATGCCACTTACTCTAACTTCCTTTTCACTAACTCACTGATTTTCGCTTTCTAACCTCTTTTTCAATTTTACCCATTTTTAACTTTCTAACTTCACACTTTCCCTTTTCACTACTTCTTTAAATTAATTTCACTCATGGCATGATAATTGTTTTTCCTAATTAACAAGCTTTCCACTTCTAACATATTTTGGAATGTGATTTCTCATCTCAACTTTTCAACTCCAAAACAATCCAAAATATACATTTCCTTAACTCATTTCATTCTTTTACTGATCCTTTGCCACTTACTACTTATCTTGTTATTTGCCTACTAGTTTTCCTGCTTTTATTCCTCAATTATATCTTGGAAATTCTGTCTTTTCAGGATGTCTGAATCTCAACACAGGGGAAAGGGCAAAGTCACCACTGGCAAACAGAAAAGAGGAGAATCCTCTGGTTCCATCCTTGGCATCTTACATGATAATTTCTGGCGGGAGAAGAACTTTACCCCTCAGGAAAAGGTTGATCAGTTGGTACCTTCAGCTGACCCGGTAAAATTTGCAAACAAATACTGTGAGCTGAAATACCCAACCTTTGCCACCGCCAGGAACCTACACATGGAAAGGACCCTCAAAATTCCAGAAGAACTCCAGTAGTACACCTTAGAACAGATCAAACAGAGACGCTGGTTCTTCTTGGAAAGGAACCTAACTGAGGTCAACTCATCCTTGGTTAGAGAATTCTACTGTAACTACTTTCTCTCTTCCCTGGATGCAGTACAGCTTAGAGGCAAACATATTCTGGTTACTGAGGAAGCAATTGAAGAAATCCTCCATCTTCCACTTAAATCAGATCAACAAGATGGTTACCAGAAAGCTGAGGAAGATATGAGATTTATGAGGTTTGATTGGGATGCAGTAAAGAAAGATATCACTCTTGATCCTACTATTCCTTGGGTCATAGGAACTAGCACATTGGTACCCAAAGGAATTAGGCTTATATATCTGAATGACGAGGCTCGGCTATGGCAACAGATTCTGAGCAACTATGTGATGCCGAGTACTCATAAGACGGAGGTGCCAGCTGCCATGATTACCCTCATCTGGTGTGTGATGACGGGTAAGGACCTTTATCTACCTCGCTTCATCCGGCATTACATGGCCAGGGTCCATATTAGAGGCACCCTCTCTTTTCCTTACCTGATTACTCAGTTGGGTCGCTAAGCTGAGGTCCCTTGGGAGGCTGTTGATGAAAGGCCCCCGCAGGAGAGTGCCGAAAGATCATCCCGCACAGTCGAAAGTTCCTGGCTTTCGGCTACTGCCCTCCATTTCTCACTGACACTACTGAGGCAGCCACAACTTCAGCTATCCCTTCTGCCTCCACTGGCCCAGCACCACCCACTGCGCCTCCACCTGCTCCTGAGCCCGTCTACCGTTTGGTGCACCGCCTCTTTGACCGCCTAGATCAGATGGAGCGCCATCACCAGCAGCAGTTTGAGCGATCTGACCGTCACACCAAGCGACTTTTTGAGAGGTCTGAGCGTCGCCACAAGCGACGCTATGAGCACCTCAAGCTGATGATCCGCTCTGGTGGTGACATTCCCTCCGAGCGCGACACGACCTCCGACACATCTGAGGAGGAGGTGAGTGATCACGAGGAGGAGCCACCTACCCAGGCTGAGCAGAGAGGTCCCGGCCACACTGCACCACATCATGAGGAGCACCACCAGCTACAGACTACAGATCTGGAGGTTTCTCTACGGACAGAGCCCCCTCTGCCTCAGACCACTCCTCCGATCCTCTCAGCGACTGTAGACCCTCAGCCTACCATCGAGACACCAACAGCCCATCCTTCCGGAGATGACACTTCGTCACACCATGCTTGAGTGCGCATTGAGGACGATGCTATTATTTAAGTGTGGCGAGGCTGCCATCTCTGGCATCTATTTATTTTGGTGAATCACTACAAACTCTCTTCTTATTTTATCCATTTTCTGTATTTTTGCATATTTTTCTCTTTTTGCTTTCTTATTGTACTTTTTGCATTATGCACTTTGAGCTATATGTATAAATCTTGGATATTTTAGCTTGATTTGCACCTTAGTTTACTAGTTATTTATTAAGTGGATTAATTAGTATAGTTTACCCTTTTAGCATATGATAGTTTAGCTTAGATTGAAAAGAAATAGGAAGTAAGCTAGAGACTTTAACAGAATAAAAACAATCCACACCTTATATATATAGCATTACATGTTAGTTAGTTAACAACATTTCATCAAGGAGGAACACTAAAACTTTAAAGCCATCCAATATATTTTACATTGAGAATAATGGGAACTCTTAATTTCTACTTGCATGACATACTTAAGTGATATATGATTTTTAAGTTAGAGAACACACAGCCTGTGAGTTTTGAGTTTAATTGTATGGTTACATTTAAACCATAATATTTCATTCCTGTGTGTTCCGCGCTTCTTATTTATTCTGGTGTTCTTTACTTTGTTTTAATCTATATGTCCAATTATAGAATATAGATACATACCAAGAAAGTGATTGAGGCCATTGTTTGATTCTAGCTCACCATTCCCAAATTAGCCTACCTTCTACATCACCCTTGTTAGCCCCCTTTGAGCCTTTAAATCCCTTCTGTTTTACAACCACATTACTAGCCTTAAGCAAAAAAACAAAATAAAAATCTCAAGTTGAATCCGTGGTTAGCTTAAGATAGAAATTGTGTATAATTTAAGTGTGGGAAATTTTACGGGAAAATCGGATGATAGAAAAAGTAGGAAATTAAATTAAACAAGTTATGTAAAAATTTGGGAAGCATGCTCATGTGAAATCAAAATAATTAAATTACCATGTGTATTATTTCAATAAGGGGATAAAAAATAAATAAAATAAAATAATAATAATAATAATAATAATAATAATTAATTTCCCCAAATGCAAAAAGCAATGCACATGGGATAAAAATAAATAAAAATTAAAATATGAGCATGTAATATAAAAAGTGAAAAAAATATGGGAAAATAGGTAAAGAAGCTTTGCTCTACAAAATATGTATGTTAGGTGAGATCTTAGACTACTCAAGGATTCACTTAATTAGCTCACTTAGCCTTATACATATACCCTTACCTTTACCTTGGCCCCATTACAACCATAATTAAAGACCTCATGATTTTTGTATGCCTATATTTTATGATTGTTGATTGGTTAGATGAAGAACAAAGTTATCGGAAGTAAGAATAAAAAGAAGAATAGAGTGATTAACCCAATAAACACTGAGTGACTAGAGAATAAACACAAAATCAAGTGAGGGTTCAATGGCTCATCACCATATATCTCTACTTCTATTGTTATTTGCCTTGCAAGTTTGAAAAATATATTATTTACCCATCTCAATTGTAAAAATGTTTTAATATTATCTAAGGTTGGCTATGCGTATATGATTCCTTGAGAATGTGAATTAACTTAACTACATGTAAAGCTTTATATATAGGAATGATAACTAGATTTGCATGACTCATTTAGGTAGTTGCATCTAGGATAGATTGCATTGCATGAGATCCCACCATTTCACCTTCACTCTTTTCTCTTGGATTTAGCATGAGGACATGCTATTGTTTAAGTGTGGGGAGGTTAATAAACCCATATTTTATGACATATTTTGTGCTGAATTTAAGTGATTTATTCAATCCTTCACCCACTTATGCATGTGAAATTGCATGGTTTTACCTTCCCTTCTTATTATGTGATGTATGTGAAAAACATGTTTCCTAGGCTTTAAAAATATTAATTTTAATTACCGTGTATTGCCATTCGATGCCATGATTTGTGTGTTAAGTATTTTCAGATCTTTTAAGGCAGGAATGATTTAAAGGATGGAAAGGAGACATACAAAAATGGAAGGAAAGCATAAAATGGAGTTTTTGAAGAAACTGGCAGTGACGCGTCCGCATGAACGACGCGGACGCGTGATTTGCACAAAAAGGGATCGACGCGAGCGCATGGATGAGGCGAACGCGTGACCCGCAAAATACAACTGATACGGGCGCATGACTGACGCAACCGCGTGGAAGAGCAACACTCCAGATGACGCGACCGTGTGACCCACGCAGACGCGTGATGTGCGCGATCTGCAGAATTTGCAGAAGTTGTCCTCAGTGATTTTCGGGCCTTTTTGGCCCAGATCCAAACCCAGAGAACACAGATTGAAGGATTATAAATGGAAGGATCCACCCATTCATAAAGGAGGAGAGAAATACACACTTTTGAGGATTTTAGATGTAGTTTTTAGTGAGAGAGGTTCCCTCCTCTCTCTTAGGATTAGGATTAGGATTTTTAGAACTTAGGAATACTTTTATCTCATCTTTATCAGGTTCAATATCTTTTTTATTTTGACTTCTCTTAATTGTTGATTATTGATATTGCTTATTTGACTTGTGACTCTTCATGTTTGGATTGATTTTATTTTATTAATGCAATTGAGGTATTTCAGACTTATATATTATTGATGCTTGGGCTCTATCCAAATTATTTTCATTCAAGTAGATTTTATTTCCTTTTGGCTTTGGTTGATTAATTGGTAACTCTTGAGTTGTCAAACTCAACAGTGGTTGAAATTGGCATATTCTAATTGATCTAGATCGCTGTAAAGCTAGTATTCCCACAGGGATTGACTAGGACTTGAGGATCAAACTAATTAGTCCACTTGACTTTCCTCTGCTTTAGTAAAGGTTAACTAAGTGGGAGAAAAATCCAATTCTCATCACAATTGATAAGGACAACTGGATAGGACTTCCAGTTTTCATACATTGCCAAAAGTTTCTATTAGATATTAATTTATTAATTCTTGCAATCTATTTCTCTTGCTTAAAACCTTTTCAACCCCAAAAACACGGTTTTCCATAACCAATAATAAATCATACTTCCCTGCAATTCCTTGAGAAGATGACCCGAGGTTTGAATACTTCGGTTTATAAATTTATTGGGTTTTGTTACTTGTGACAACCAAAATGTTTGTACGAAAGGATTTTCTATTGGTTTAGAATCTATACTCACAACGTGATTATATTTTTGTAAAATTCTTTACTAGCAAAAATCCTAACGTCACACCCAATTATCATTCCAGATGGATATCTTTTCATCATTTCCAATTCTTCAAATGACATTAGTGCTGAATTGGTTCCAAATCCTTGAAATACCTTTCCAACCATTCAAACTACTAGCTTTAGAAAGGACCTTAGGAATCGGCTAATTCGCACACCCATATTTTCCTTTCATAACTCTGACCCATAGGGACTGATTATCCTGAATAAGACCCCAAGCTAATTTCATGAGGAATAAAGCATCAGTTTCTTTCGCCTTTCGAATACCTAGTCCTTCCATATTCTTTAACTTACAAATAGTATCCCACTTTATTAAATGGATCTTTTTGTTTGCTTCAGTTTCTCCCGAAAGAAAGTATCTACAAATCTTGTCAATTTGATTACAAACTTTCTTCAAAATCTTCATTGTTTGCATCACATAGCTTGGGATAGATGCCAAGACTGACTGGATGAGGGTGCATCTTCCTGCAAATGAGAGTGTTTTCATATTTTAGTTGGAAACTTTAGCCTTCATTTTGTCAATGATGAATTGAAAATGTTGCTTGTTGCACTTCTCATGAATGAGGAAAACACCAAGGTACTTTCCTAAGTTGCAAGTTAGGTTGATGCCCAAGTGTTGACTGAGTTCCTGCTTGATGGTGTGATTTACGTTCTTTGAGAAGAAAACACAAGATTTCTGAAGATTCACCCTTTGGCCAGAGCTATCACAAAAAACCTTAAGTGTTTCCCTTATGACCTCCACTTGATCCTTACTAGCTTGTGCAAATAAGACTAAATCATCTGCAAATTAAAAGATGAGAGAGTTTAGGCCCATTTCTAGATAGCATAATAGGTTTTCACTTCTTATCATTAACTCGAGAATTAATAAGGTGAGAAAGTCTCTCAATACAAAGTACAAAAAGATAAGGTGAGAGGGAATCTCCTTGTCTAATGTCTCTGGAGGGACGAAACTCTTCTGATGGAGACCCCTTCCAAATAAGATTCATAGTTGGCGTAGTTATGCAATGTTCAATAACACTAATCAAGCTCTCTAGTAGATGTGTCTCTGGTGCACGAAATTGTGATCTCTTATAATGGCATTCAACTTGGTGTGCACATTTACTAACTCAGCACTTTCTTCACAACCTCGCACAACTAACCAGCAAGTGCACTGGGTCATCCAAGTAATAAACCTTACGTGAGTAAGGGTCGATCCCACGGAGATTGTTGGTATGAAGCAAGCTATGGTCATCTTGTAGATCTCAGTTAGGCGGATAATAATTGGTTATGGAGTTTTCGAATAATAATAATAAATAATCAGAAAATAAAGATAGAAATACTTAGGTAAATCATTGATGGGAATGTCAGACAGGCGTATGAAGATGCTGTGCTCCTTCTGAATCTCTGTTTTTCTACTGCCTTCATCCAATCTTTCTTACTCCTTTCCATGGCAAGTTGTATGTAAGGCATCACCGATGTCAATGGCTACATCCCATCCTCTCAGTGAAAAAGGTCCAAATGCTCTGTCACGGCACGACTAATCATCTGTCAGTTCTCAATCATGTCGAAATAGAATCCCTTGATTCTTTTGCGTTTGTCATCACGCCCAACAATCGCGAGTTTGAAGTTCGTCACAGTCATTCAATCCCGGAATCCTACTCGGAATACCACAGACAAGGTTTAGACTTTCCGGATTCTCATGAATGCCGCCATCAATTCTAGCTTATACCACGAAGACTCTGATCTCACGGAATGGAAGGCTCGGTTGTCAGGCGAGGGCAACCATGCGTCGTGCATCAGGAATCCAAGAGATACACACTCTAGCTTTCACTTGTAGAACGGAAGTGGTTGTCAGGCACGCATTCATAGGGACGGATGATGATGAGTGTCACGGATCATCACATCCATCAGATTGAAGTTCGAGTAGTATCATAGAACAGAAATAAGATTGAATTTGAATAAAAGATAGTAGTAATTGCATTAAAACTCGAGGTACAGCAGAGGTCCACACCCTTAATCTATGGTGTGTAGAAACTCCACCGTTGAAAATACATAAGTGATGAAGGTTCAGGCATGGCCGAATGGCCAGCCCCCAAAACGTGATCAATAGTCTCCTAAGATGAATAATGGAATAAAACCGAGACCAAAGATGTAACGTGGTCAAAAGACACTGAATACAATAGTAAAATGTCTTATTTATACTAGACTAGATACTAGGGTTTACAGAAGTAAGTAATTGATGCAGAAATCCACTTTCGGGGCCCACTTGGTGTGTGCTTGGGCTGAGCTTGAGCTTTACACGTGCAGAGGCTTCTTTTGGAGTTGAACGCCAAGTTGTAACGTGTTTTTGGCATTCAACTCTGGTTCGTGATGTGTTTCTGGTGTTTGACTCCAGAATGCAGCATGGAACTGGCGTTAAGCACCATTTGGAGTTCTGTAGCTCCAAAAAATCCATTTCGAGTGTAGGGAGGTCAGAATCCAACAGCATCAGCAGTCCTTTGTCAGCCTTTTATCAGAGTTTTGCTCAAGTCCCTCAATTTCAACCAGAAAATACCTGAAATCACAGAAAAACACACAAACTCATAGTAAAGTCCAGAAATATGAATTTAGCATAAAAACTAATGAAAACATCCCTAAAAGTAGCTAGATTATACTTAAAACTATCTAAAAACAATGCCAAAAAGCGTATAAATTATCCGCTCATCAGTCTCCCTGAGGGTATGTAAGATGAAATCCCAATTGAGCCCATCATATGTCTTCTCCAAGTCAATCTTGATCGCCATAAGGCCTTTTTCGCAGTTCTTTGTCCTCATAGAATGAATCACTTCTTGAGATACCAAAATATTATCTGTACTAACCCTTTTTAGAACAAAATTAGCTTTGTTATTAACAATAAGAAAAGACATATGTGGTTTTAGCCTTTCTACAACAATCTTAGAAATAATCTTATAGACAACATTACAGAGACTAATAGGTCTAAATTAAGTAAAATTCTCAGGAGCAGAAACTTTAGGAATAATAGGGATAAAAGTCTGGTTAACATTCACGATATTCCTAGGTTCCTGAAAGATATACTGAACCCAAGTAACCAAAGAGTCCTTGATAGTGTCCCAAGAGAATTGGAAGGATTTAGCTGGAATTCCATCTCTCCTTGAGACTTTCCACCTTCCCATATTGAAAACAGCCTTCTTAACTTTCTCTTATGAGATGTCCTTCTTTATTTCCTTGATATCATCATCCATAAGCCTAGGAAAGAAATCTGTCAAGGGAAAAGGAAAACAAATCTGATAAGAAGAATATAAATTTTTAAAGAAGCATACTCCCATATTCTTAAGCGGAACAGGATCCTCAATCCAAGAGCCATGGCTGTCCATAAGAGACGTGACTCAGTTCCTTCTTCTGTGTCCATTAGCTTTCTGATGGAAATATCTAGTGTTTTTATCCCCTAAACTAGATAGTATTACACCTAGACATTTGTTGCCAATAGCTTTCTTCTTGGATGAAAATGACTTCATGATCCTTCCAAAGATCTTTCTGAAGTTTATCCAAGAAGGGGTTTTGACCAAAGGATAACTGATAAACCACTATTTTATGATTTATATTATGCTCAATTGAGTGGTTTCTATCAAGTCTTTGCTCACTTATTCATATAAATTGCATGGTTTTACAATTTCATCCTTATTCCTTAATATATGTGAAAATATGTTTCCTAGACCATAAAATTATTAATTTTAATTATCCTTTATTACCATTCGATGCCATGATCCGTGTGTTGAGTATTTTCAGGCTCTATAGGGTAGGAATGACTTAGAGAATAGGAAGGAAACACGCAAAAGTGGAAGGAACGCGCGAAAATGAACGCATGGACGACGCGGACGCATGCCTAGCGCAAATCACGAGCGACGCATACACATGACATGAAAAACTTCCAAATGACACGCACGCGTGACCCACGCGCACGCGTGACGGACGCCACGTGCAGAAAGTTGCAGAATTCGCACCTAGCAATTTCTGGTCCCTTTTTCGGCCCAAATCCCAAGCCCAGAAAACACAGATTAGAGGCTATAGAGTGGGGAAATGCATCCATTCATGAGGGAGAACATTCATTATTACAATTTTAGGTTTTAGATGTAGTTTTCTAGAGAGAGAGGCTCTCTCCTCTCTCTTAGGTTTTAGGATTTAGGATTTCTTTTAGTTTTAGGTTCATTCCAGGTTCAATGTTCCTTTACTTTAATTTCTCTTCTACTTTTATTTATTCTATTATTTTAGTTTGTTAATATTGGTTTACGAACTCCATGTTAGGATTGATTTTCTTATTTAATGCACATTGATGTATTTCAGATTTAAGATTGCTTTCTTCAAATTCATGTTATTGATGCTTCCAATTTAATTTAGATTTTTCCTCCCTTTGCTTTGGTTGAGTAATTGGTGACACTTGAGTTATCAAACTCAGCTGTTGATTAAAAATTGGAATTTGCTGATTGATTTAGATCCCTCTAAAGCTAGTCTTTTCATAGGAATTGACTAGGACTTGAGGAATCAAATTGATTAGTCCACTTGACTTTCCTTTATTTAGTAAGGGTTAACTAAGTGGGAGCAATAAACAATTCTCATCACACCTGATAAGGATAACTAGGATGGGATTTCCAGTTCTTATACCTTGCAAGGGTGTTCATGATAATTAATTTACTTTATTGTTAATTTATTTCCTTGTTCCCTATTTCAAAAACCCAAAAATATACCCTTTTTCCATAACCAATAATAAATCATACTTCCTTGCAATTCCTTGAGAGCCGACCCGAGGTTTCAATACTTCGGTTATAAATTTTATTGGGTTTACTTTAGTGACAAACAAGTTATTTGTACAAAAGGATTTTTGTTGGTTTAGAAGCTATACTTTCAACGAGAATTTATTTGTAAAATTCTTTACTGGCAAGAATTCGTTCGTCAATAACTTCTTATTAATGCCATCCATATGAAGAAGGATACGGTTCTTCTTTTGGATGATATGATTGAAGACTTCTTTATTCCAAAACTTTGCTTTCTCCGTAAACAAAGCTATGTTAAGGATAAGGTCTCCTTTTTTATCCCAACTACTGTCTACTAGCTCCTTGTAATTATCATGGAGAATCTGTAACGACCCAACTTCTAGCACGTCATGACCAATGCTAGCCGCTAGCCGCTACTACACAGCTTTTCCTAAAGACTCTAGACCTTATATTAAATATATACATATGAGCCTGTAGCGCTAATCGAGATCGTGTGTGAGATATATAGATATAAGGAAATAGATAATAGTTAAATAGATAATATATACATGAAGCATAGAAAATACAGAAAACATAGTAATATCATGCATATATGCCCGAAGGCTCATTTAGTACATAATAATTCACACCGGGTTACGTCGTTACTTATTCATGAAAATATTTACAGACTCCATATTTATACTAACAGGCCTCGACTCACAAGAGTCACCCTAGTCTGGAACCTATTCTAACTTGTTTATATAGGTATTTACAAAAGCACCTAGCCCTCTAAAAGTCTATACAAAGCAAGGGCAAAGACAACTACTACTACTGCTACTATTATAACTACTGTTGGTCATCAATCTCTGGTAGCTGAAGAAACACAGAAGTACTGTGTGGAAGTAAGAGAAGTCGCTCTGACCCTTCGGTAATGCTATTGATGCTCGCTAGTCCCAAGGCTGGAAACTCAAAGAAGATCTCGCCAGTTTGCATCTGCAGAATGGGGAAGTAAGGGGTGAGAACCTAAGGTTCCCAGTAGGGTACTACACAGGAATCCTATGAGGTTCCGCAACCTAAGTCTAAGACTTCGCGCAGTTAGGTCGGTAAGTCACACAAACAAGTACAAGCACAAGTATATGGTAGAATAGTAAACAAACATAAAGTACAGGAAGCAGAGACAAAATACAATCACAGGTACAAGTAAGCAACCACAAACATAGATAATGCAGCAACCAAGTATGATGCATGTCTAGTCCTATACAGGGCATGAGCTCATGCGTTGGTTGACTACCCGCAACTCGACGTTACCTAGCAACTAGTCCTAGATATGGTTTCCCAATTGCGTCCGTCCGTGTATACGTGTCGATATGGTTAAGCATATCACCAGTCCGTGAGAACAGGAAATTGTCGCAAAGTTTGACGCCATAATATATGCACAAAGGGGAAACACAGTTTTAGCAATCATTGGGTAAATACCCCCCTCCAAACAACCTCTAGCACCTTGGGATTTACAGTTCTTTTTCTGTGGCACATCTCAATAAACTTTATCTCTAAGGGACTTTTCTGCTCTTCTTTTTAAATAAAATTTGTGTCCAATCCTTTCTTAAAATATCTTAGCCTTGTCACACTTTACCATTATGTTCTTGAAATTTTTGTACATTTCCAATTTTACTCTTTTTGTACATAACTTCGTTTTTCTAGTTTTCATTAGGCTTTTATTGACACTTTCACCACTAGTGTACTTCACCATTTTACCCTCATATTTTTTTTAAAAGACCTTCTTTTCCTTCATTAAATTAATTAGTAATTTTTAATTTTGATTTTATGCCTAAAATTACTAATATGTCCCTAAGTACTCTAGTTTATCGTTTAACCTGATTTAGCATCAAAATGTTACCGGATTAATCCTAATATTTTTCTATGACCAAATTATACATAATACTTTTAATTAATGTCAATTTTACCCTTAGGAACCTAAAAGATCATTTCACCTTTTATTAATTTATTTACTTATTCTAGTTACCACTTTTTACCATTTTACTTCTAACTTTTACTAAAGCTTTTATTTAGACCTGAAAATTTATTATAATTAAAATTTTGACTCAACAAATTTATATAATTACTATCTTATCCCTAATGATACTAAGTTCAAAATTTTATTTATTTTTCATTTAAATTATATGTTAACTCTCTTTTTACCCAAAAATGACCATAACACCCTTTTTACTTTTACACCTTTGTCCCATAGGATTAAAAATAAGTTTTATAACCTCTTTTTAACCCTTATACACATGAATTTCATGATCATTTAGTGGCTAAATTTTCAGGGATGCAATTTTTCATTTTTATCTACTGTTAGTGACTTTTAAGGCTTGAAACTTAAATCCCAAGGGCTCTATTAATTTTTTACAGTCACATACATTTTCCAAAAGTAAATAGCTTCATATATCACTCAAATAATATTCCAAAAATAGAGAAGTATCACTGAATTTTCAAAATTAAGAATCAAGCACAAAATCACCACAAAGTGACTTATATAAATACTGAAAACAAGCACAAATATACTCTAACTAATTCTAATCCTTATCTATTATGTAATTCAATTAGTAAACCTTTTTCACACTAGAAAACGTGCATACAAGGGCAGAAACACAGCTGGTGGTGGTGAGTTTCATTTTTGGGTCTAAAGTGTCGCAAAACGTCAAAATTTAACCACGGTGAGCTCAAAACTCCTTAACTCCTTAAGCATGCTCCATGGGTGCTTCAAGAGGAGATCTCTATATATAGAGAAGAGTAAGAATTCATCATGGTTACTATTTATTTTTAAAAGAAAAATAAAAGGAGAAAGAACAAGAGTTTACCTAGCCGAATTCGGCATAAAGCAAAGATTGGCAGAAACGGACAAGAGTTTGTGCTTGTATGGTTTGAGTCCTTGAAGAACACTTGAAGAATAGTGTATGAATGGTGAGATAACAGGCTGAAAAAATGTAGGTAGTATGTGCAAAATTTTTTCTCTTTCTCTCTGAAGAATTTGGTCAAAAGACTGTAAAAATGTGTAAAGTGTTTTGTGAATTTTGTGGCAAATGCTTCCTTAAATAAAAAAATCAAAGTCTTAGTGAATTTATGATGGTAAAAGGGGCTGAAATTTTTGTGGTCAAGGGCTGAGCTTCAATTAATAAGGGGCGTGAAAACGAGGAAAGCGTTTACGTGTCGAGCTTATCCACGGTTAACCACAGTTAGTTACTTGAGGTTAAAAGCACAGCAAAGAGGGGTGAAAGGTTGAGATAGTCTCGTCCCAGAGGCTAAAAAGGAGATACAAGTTACTTGGATGCCAAGTAAGAAGATTTGCGGTCTCTAGGAGTCGTTTGCGGAATACTAATCAGAAATTCGGTTCGGGTAACTTTTACTGTGTTATAAAATAATTAATGGCTAATATCTATTCTTAAAGGAGTAAATCATGAATGGATGGCTAATACAAATTTTGAGGCACATTTAGTTAGGTAAAAATTATTTTGACCACTGATTCCGAAGTTTTCATTTACTAGAGTTTTTCTCGACGCACGCAAAACCGTCACTAAAAGTGAATTCCCGTCTCAAAAATTCTCTAGTAAGGAAAATAAACCAATGGGAAGCTAATATTTATTATTTACTAGTTAAACTTGATTTAGAGGGATTAATTATCCTCATAAAGTCAATTTTGACCATATTGATTGTCTTTTTCTTAATTTTTTTCTTTTTTTACCATTGAGCTAGCCTCACTATTTCTTATTAGGTCGTGGTTCAAAATTTTGTAAAGTAAATTTAAAATAGCCGAAAAATTCTATTTACTGAAAATCGGGTTCTTACAAAATCCAAGGAGCTAAGAACCTAAAAGGCTTCACTCCTCCATAATTGTTGTTCTGATTAAAGTCCAAAAGGAGAGGGAGATGATCCAATTTGAGTTCTAGAAGATGTTTAACACCTGCATTAGAAAAAGCATTAACAAGTTTTACATTGCAAATAAATCTATCAAGTCTGTTTTTTGTTTACCCTGCTGCCAAGTAAAGGGTGGCCTGGTAAAACCCAAACCGCTGACACCACACTTAAGGATACAAGAATAAAATATGTTACTATCTTGAGAGAGATTTGTACTTCCTCCCGTATTGTTAGCCGATAAGATGAAGTTAAAATCTCCACTTAAGCACCATGCTCCTAATATGTTAGGAGCTAATCTTTTCAGAGACTCTCGTAAAGTCCTTCTGTTTGCTGGTTGTGGGCTTCCATAGACAGCAGTGAGCTGGTGCGGAATTTATAACCACAAACTAACAAGCAAGTGCACCGGGTCATACCAAGTAATACCTCAGGTGACTGAGGGTCGATCCCACGAGGATTGATGGATCAAACAACAATAATTGAGTGATTAGCTTAGTCAGACAAACAGAAAATGGTTTTGAAGATTCAACATCATTAACAATAAATTCAGAATATTAGAAAGACAGGCAAGTAAATAAGTTGGGAAAAACAATATGAAGAAGGCAGTTAAGGCTTCAGAGTTATCTATTTTTCAGATTGACTTTTCTTATTGACTTATTTTAATCATGCAAGATTTAATTCATGGCAAACTATATGTGACTAGACCCTAATTCCTTAGACCGTTCTAGTCTCCTCTAACTTTCATCAACTGCCAATTTCTTGGTCAATTAATTCCAGTTAGGGGGTGAAGTTTAATTCTAGTTATTATGCCACAAAAATCCTAATTACCCAAATATAAGAGGATTATATGTCACATATCCCGTTAAGTCCAGATAAATAGAAATTTAGGAGAATATGTTTTCAAGCTGTTGTTCAAGTAATGAGCTTTTCCAAGTTATACATGAACTTAATTAGAAAGAAGGTCATACTTCCATTCCACCCAATTTCATAAGATAAAGAACGAAAATAATTCTTGAATTATAAATCAAAATATGAATTAAAATAGAAAAATAATAGTATTAATCCATACAATAGACAGAGCTCCTAACCTTAACAGTGGAGGTTTAGTTGCTCATGGTTCAGAGAGAGAATAAGGATTCAGGTAAACTGTAAAGTGCAGAATGAAAATTGGCATAGAATCTTATCATCTTTTATATCTTAATCCTAATTAATTTAAACTCTAATTTCTAAAATTAAAATAATATCTTTTCCTATTTTAAAATTTAAATTTAAATCAGAATTAATTAAATAATCTGCGCCTTGTAACGTGGGGACCACTTGGCTTCACTGGATCCGCGCCTAACTTGGCAAAGAGCTGCACCTTACTTGAGTGCCAAAATGGGGCCCAGAAATTGCCCCCTGCGTTTTCTGTGTTTTCTGCACGTGACGCATATCACGCGTACGCATCAGGTACGTGCACGCGTCGCTGTATAAATCTCCAAATCACGCGCACGCGTCAGGTACGCGCACGTGTCGCTCCTCGCTGGTCATCTCCTTTAATTCTTGTGCTCCAAATCCAGCCAAATGCTACCTAAAATAAGTAGAATTGCACAAGACTCATAGTGGCTAAAAGATAATTAATTCTTGATTAAACTCAACAATTTAAATGCAAATTCACTAGGAAAAGATAGGAAAGATGCTCACGCATCACAACACCAAACTTGAATTGTTGCTTGTCCTCAAGCAACCAAAATAAGTGCATGATTAAGATGTGAATTTGCATGAGAGTGAGAGTTTAGTCATGCTCAAGTCTATTCTTAAAATGGGGTTTATTCATTGTAATTTTGAACAGTTTTGGCATCTCACTCTCCTTTGAATTAGCGGAACGTCAGTGTCTTTTGAAATTAGAATCCGGATCATATTATGAATTCTTTGATCTTTATACTCCAGTTTAATCCTTGAACACAGCAAAATTTACTTTAATTTATTTTTCTTTGGTGCTTTGCACCTTGAGCCTAGCCGTGACTTTAAATATTTTATCTCAAGGGTTACTTGACACAGAAACACCTCAAGCACTTAACTGGGAAACTCTCTTTAAGTTCTGATTTTTCTTTCAGTTACTCCCAGACAGTGGTGCTCAAAGCCTTTGGCATACTCTTGTTAAATGCATTTCATCTTGACTCTTAGTGTTCTGTCTCAAGGATTACTTGACACAATCACACCACAAGCATATGACTAGGGAAACAACTCTTTGAGCTTTTAATCATGTCTGACCTCCCTAGTCATTGATGCTCAGAGCCTTGGACCCTACTTTTTTTTTTGCTGTTTCTTTTGCTTCAAGGATTAAATTTTTGTTTATTTCAGAGAAGTCATAATAATTCTCTAAATTCTTGTTCCATATTCATCAACATCCTTTGATTCAAATTCAAATATGCACTGTTCATGTCATGCATTCAAAATCACAAATAATACCACCACATTTAAGTAAATAAGACTACTCTTAAATATAAACTCAATTTCTCATGCAATACATCACTTCTTTTTCTTTTGAATTCAAGCTCAGTGAGCAATACATGAGACAAAAATTTTTTCTTTTTTTCTTTTTTAACTAAAAACAGTAAAGATCATGCAAGCAATCAAAGCAACAGAAAATAGAAGACAACAAAATAAGAATGGAAGAGAAATAGAATGAAAGGAACTCAACCACCTCAGTTATCCTAGTGGCCGTCTCATTTTTCAGGTTGTGCTCCTCCGTGAAAATGATTCGCCTCCCTTTGGTGCCATTAAAATAAACAGAAAATCTGTAAGTGAAGCGACAACACCAAACTTAAAGGTTTGCTTGTCCTCAAGCAAAGAAGAACTGAAAATAGAGAGGGACATAAAAACAATTAGTATGATAAAATACGTATAAAAGGATAAAAGAACAAGAGAGAATTAGGATTTGGGAGGGAGAGAGAATGAAAACAGGGCGGCGCGCTGGGTGAGTGTGCGGCGCAATCGACGCGTATGCGCACAGCATGCATACGCGTGTGGTGCACGAAATTGCAATCACACTTTTGCAACTCCGCACAACTAACCAGCAAGTGTACTGGGTCGTCCAAGTAATACCTTGCGTGAGCAAGGGTCGATCCCACAGAGATTGTCGGCTTGAAGCAAGCTATGGTTATCTTGTAAATCTTAGTTAGGATATCAGAAATTATCAGGATTGATTGTGAAAAGCAAAAGAACATGAAATGATTACTTGTTTTGCAGTAATGGAGAATAGGTTGAGGTTTGGAGATGCTCCATCTTCTGAATCTCTGCTTTCCTACTGTCTTCTTCTTCAAACACGCAAGTCTCCTTCCATGGCAAGCTATATGTAGGGTTTCACCGTTGTCAATGGCTACCTCCCATCCTCTCAGTGAAAGCGATTGCATATGCTCTGTCACAGCATAGCGGAATTCATCTGTCGGTTCTCAATCAGGCCGGAATAGAATCCAGTGATTCTTTTGCGTCTGTCACTAACGCCCCGCCTTCAGGAGTTTGAAGCATGTCACAGTCATTCAATCATTAAATCCTACTCAGAATACCACAGACAAGGTTTAGACCTTCCGGATTCTCTTGAATGCCGCCATCAATTCTAGCTTATACCACGAAGATTTCGGTTAAAGAATCCAAGAGATAACTACTTAATCTAAGGTAGAACGGAGGTGGTTGTCAGGCACACGTTCATGGTTGAGAATGATGATGATTGTCACGGATCATCACATTCATCCGGATTAAGAACAAGTATTATCTTAGAATGGAAGCAAGCATGATTGAATGAGAAACAGTAGTAATTGCATTAATCCATCAAGACACAGCAAAGCTCCTCACCCCCAACCATGGGGTTTAGAGACTCATGCTGTGAAAGCTACACAAAGAAAGGTGTAAAGTGTCATGAGGTCATAAGGTGCTGATACAATGTCAAAAGATCCTATTAATAGTAAACTAGTAGCCTAGGGTGTACAGAAATGAGTAAATGACGTAAAAATCCACTTCTGGGTCCACTTGGTGTGTGCTTGGGCTGAGCAATGAAGCATTTTCGTGTAGAGACCTTTTCTGGAGTTAAACGCCAGCTTTCATGCCAGTTTGGGCGTTTAACTCCAAGTTTTATGCCAGTTCCGGCGTTTAACGCTGGAATTTCTGAGGCTGATTTGCCACGCCGGTTTGGGCCATCAAATCTTGGGCAAAGTATGGACTATCATATATTGCTGGAAAGTCCAGGATGTCTACTTTCCAATGCCGTTGAGAGCGCGCTAATTGGGCTTCTGTAGCTCCAGAAAATCCGCTTCGAGTGCAGGGAGGTCAGAATCCAACAGCATCTGCAGTCCTTTTTGGTCTCGGAATCAGATTTTTGCTCAGGACCCTCAATTTCAGCCAGAAAATACCTGAAATCACAGAAAAACACACAAACTCATAGTAAAGTCCAGAAAAGTGAATTTTAACTAAAAACTAATAAAAATATACTAAAAACTAACTAGATTATACTAAAAACATACTAAAAACAATGCCAAAAAGCATACAAATTATCCGCTCATCACAACACCAAACTTAAATTGTTGCTTGTCCCCAAGCAACTGAAAATCAAAATAGGATAAAAAGAAGAGAATATACTATAGACTCCAAAATATCAAGGAAACATAGTTCCAATTAGATGAGCGGGACTAGTAGCTTTTTGCCTCCGAACAGTTTTGGCATCTCACTCTATCCTTTGAGGTTTAGAATGATTGGCATCTATAAGAACTCAGAACTCAGATAGTGTTATTGATTCTCTTAGTTGAGCATAATGATTCTTGAACATAGCTAGTGTATGAGTCTTGGCTGTGGCCCAAAGCACTCTGTCTTCCAGTATTACCACCGGATACATACATGCCACAGACACATAATTGGGTGAACCCTTTCAGATTGTGACTTAGCTTTGCTAGAGTCCCCAATTAGAGGTGTCCAGGGTTCTTAAGCACACTCTTGTTGCCTTGGATCACAACTTTATTTCTTTCTTTTTCTTTTTCTTTTCTTCTTCTCTTTTTTTTTTGAATTTTTTTTTGTATCCACTGCTTTTTCTTGCTTCAAGAATCAATCTGATGATTTTTTCAGATCCTCAATAACAGTTCTCTTTTTCCTCATTCTTTCAAGAGCCAACAATTTTTTAACATTCTTAAAACAACAAATTCAAGAGACATATGCACTGTTCAAGCATTCATTCAGAAAGCAAAAAGTATTGTCACCACATCAAACTAATTCAACTAGTTTCAATGATAATTTTCGAAATCCTGTACTTCTTGTTCTTTTGTGATTAAAGCATTTTTCATTTAAGAGAGGTGATGGATTCATAGGATATTCATATCTTTAAGGCATAAAATTTCAATTTTATTAATTATGAATTAAAACAAGACTAAAAAATAGATATAAAATGAGACTAGAAAAACGAAAAATAAAAACAAAACAAAGGAAAAAAAAACGCAAACATAGGCTCCTAATGATAGAGGTTTTCACAGAGTTAGGACTCAACAACCTTGATTTTGAGAAGTGGATGCTCCCTCAGCTTGAGAGGAGAACTTTTGGCGTTTCAATTCTTGGAGTTCACGCCTCTGCTTCTCTTGTTCCTTCAGCAATTTGCAGAGCATGCAGTTCTAATTCTGCTGTTCTTCCTTCAGTTGCTCCATAGTCTCTTGCAACTTGGTGATAGATGCTTCTAGGCTGGTCCAGTAGTCAATTCTTGGGAATTCAGGGAGGAATTCCTGCGCCCTCCTCTTGATAGAGTTGTCTTGCACTTGTCCTTCCATTGACTTCTTGGTGATTGGGTGTTCAATGGGTATGAACTCATCTACTCCCATCTTCACCCCAGCCTCTTTACAGAGCAAGGAGATCAAGCTTGGGTAAGCCAATTTGGCTTCAGTGGAATTCTTATTTGCAATTGTGTAGATCTCACAAGCAATCACATGATGGACCTCCACTTCTTTTCCAAGCATAATGCAATGAATCATCACTGCTCTCTTGATGGTGACCTCAGAACGGTTGCTAGTGGGCAATATGGAACGCCCAATAAAGTCTAGCCAACCTCTTGCAATTGGCTTGAGGTCTCCCCTCTTGAGTTGGTTTGGGACACCCTTTGAATTGGTTATCCACTTAGTCCCAGGGAGGCATATGTCCTCTAGAACTTGATCCAACCCTTTATCTACTCTCACCATCCTCCTATTGAAGGAATCAGGATCATCTTGCAGTTGAGGTAATTTGAAGATTTCTCTTATTTTGTCTAGATGGAAGTACATAACTTTCCCTCTGACCATGGTTCTGTAGGTATGGTAGGCAGTTCCAGTCATTCTTTGCTTATCTGTTAGCCACAGATTAGAATAGAATTCGTGAACCATGTTCCTTCCAACCTTTATTTCAGGATTGGTCATAACTTCCCATCCTCTGTTTCGAATTTGCTCTTGGATCTCCGGATATTCATCTTCTTTCAGATCAAATTTAACTTCCGGGATCACTGACCTCAGACCCATTATTTTGTGATAATGGTCTTCATGTTCTTTGGTTAAGAACTTCTCTTGATTCCAAAGATTCTTTGGATTAGTCTCTTTCTTTCCTCTTAAATTGGTTTGTTTTCCCTTAGGAGCCATGATCTTGATGAATCTTGGCTTAGTGATCACGGAAAAGCACACCAAACTTAGAGGTTTGCTTGTCCTCAAGCAAAAAGAAAAGAAAGAAGAGAAGAGAGAGAGGAAGAGGAAATTCGAATGGTGTGGTGGGAGGAGAGGGCCAAACGTATATTTATAAGGTGGGGAGGGGAGTTTTTTCGAAAAACAAGGAGAGATTTGAAGGAGATTTGAGAAGATGCGGAAAGGAATTGAGAGAAGGGTGATTTTTTTTGAACAAAATTTGGGAATGATTTGAGAGATTTGAAGAGTGATTTTAGATATTTGAAAATTTGAAAGTGAATAATGAGAGATTGAAATGTATTTTTGTAGAAAAATATGGGTGAGAAAAGGAAAGTTTGAAAAAATCTGATTTGAAAACAAAATTGTGGTCCCCCCACCTTTCTGGCGTTAAACGCCCAGAATGGCACTCATTCTGGCGTTTAACGCCCAATTGGCACCCCTTTTGGGCGTTTAACGCCCAGCCAGGTGCCCTGGCTGGCGTTAAACGCCAGAAAACCTTTATCACTGGGCGTTTTTCTGAACGCCCAGGATGCTGCACACCTGGCGTTAAACGCCCAGAATGGTGCCCATTCTGGCGTTTAACGCCCAAAATGGCACCATTCCTGGCGTTAAACGCCCAGAATGGTACCCATTCTGGCGTTTAACGCCCAAAATGCCCCTTACTGGCGTTTTTTCGCCAGTAAGCTCATTTTCTCTGCTTTTTGAGCTGAATCCTTCTGTAACTCTGTGAATTCCTTCATTTTTGATATTTGCCTCTGTAAGAACTAATCATATAACCTCCTAATGACTGGGTTGCCTCCCAGCAAGCGCTTCTTTACTGTCTTTAGCTGGACTTTCACTGAGAATCACTCAAGACTTAGTTTTGAGCATTCCTGCTCAAAATTCCCTTCAAGATAATGTTTGATTCTCTGTCCATTAACAATGAACTTTTTGTCAGAATCAATATCCTGAAGCTCAACATATCCATATGGTGACACTCCTGTAATCACATACGGACCCCTCCAACGGGATTTGAGTTTTCCTGGAAACAGTCTGAGCCTAGAGTTGAAGAGCAGAACTTTTTGTCCTGGCTCAAAGACTCTGGTTGACAACTTCTTGTCATGCCATTTCTTTGCCTTTTCCTTATAAATTTTTGCATTTTCAAAGGCATTGAGTCTGAACTCCTCTAGCTCATTTAACTGGAGCAATCTTTTTTCACCAGCTAACTGTGCATCCATGTTTAGGAATCTGGTTGCCCAGTAGGCTTTATGTTCCAGTTCCACAGGCAAATGACAGGCCTTCCCATACACCAGTTGGTATGGGGAGGTTCCTATAGGAGTCTTGAATGCTGTTCTGTATGCCCACAGAGCATCATCCAAGCTCTTTGCCCAATCCTTTCTTCGGGCTATCACAGTCCGTTCTAGGATTCTTTTTAGTTCTCTGTTAGAGACTTCAGCTTGCCCATTTGTCTGTGGATGGTACGGAGTTGCCACTTTGTGGCTAATTCCATATCTAACCATAGCAGAGTATAGCTGTTTGTTGCAGAAATGAGTGCCTCCGTCACTGATTAATACTCTGGGAACACCAAATCTGCTGAAGATGTTTTTCTGGAGGAATTTCAGCACGGTCTTGGTATCATTAGTGGGTGTAGCAATTGCTTCTACCCACTTAGATACATAGTCCACTGCCACCAGAATGTAAGTGTTTGAGTATGATGGTGGGAATGGTCCCATGAAGTCAATTCCCCATACATCAAACAATTCTATCTCTAATATCCCTTGTTGAGGCATGGCATATCCATGAGGCAAGTTGCCAGCTCTTTGGCAACTGTCACAGTTACGCACAAACTCTCGGGAATCTTTATAGAGAGTAGGCCAGTAGAAGCCACATTGGAGGACTTTAGTGGCTGTTCGCTCACTTCCAAAATGTCCTCCATACTGTGATCCATGGCAATGCCATAGGATCCTTTGTGCTTCTTCTCTGGGTACACATCTGCGGATCACTCCGTCAGCACATCTCTTAAAGAGATATGGTTCATCCCAGAGGTAGTACTTGGCATCTGAAATTAATTTCTTTCTTTGCACGTAGCTGTACTCCTTGGGAATGAACCTCACAGCTTTATAATTTGCAATATCTGCAAACCATGGAGCTTCCTGAATGGCAAATAGTTGCTCATCTGGGAAAGTCTCAGAGATCTCAGTAGAAGGGAGGGACGCCCCAGCTACTGGTTCTATTCGGGACAGATGATCAGCTACTTGGTTCTCTGTCCCTTTTCTGTCTCTTATTTCTATATCAAACTCTTGCAGAAGCAATACCCATCTTATAAGCCTGGGTTTTGAATCCTGCTTTGTGAGTAAGTATTTAAGAGCAGCATGGTCAGTGTACACAACCACTTTGGATCCCACTAGATAGGACATAAACTTGTCAATGGCATAGACCACTGCAAGTAACTCTTTTTCTGTGGTTGTGTAGTTCTTCTGTGCGTCATTTAGAACACGGCTGGCATAGTAAATGACGTGCAGAAGCTTGTTATGCCTCTGTCCCAACACTGCACCAATGGCATGGTCACTGGCATCACACATTAGTTCAAATGGCAATGTCCAATCTGGTGCAGAGATGACTGGTGCTGTGACCAGCTTAGCTTTCAGGGTCTCAAATGCCTGCAGACACTGTGTGTCAAACACAAATGGTGTGTCAGCAGCTAACAGGTTACTCAGAGGTTTTGCAATTTTTGAAAAATCCTTTATAAACCTTCTGTAGAATCCTGCATGCCCCAGAAAACTTCTGATTGCCTTAACATTGGCAGGTGGTGGTAATTTTTCAATTACCTCTACCTTTGCCTTATCCACCTCTATTCCCTTGCTTGAAATTTTGTGCCCAAGGACAATTCCTTCAGTCACCATAAAGTGACATTTCTCCCAGTTTAAAACCAGGTTAGTCTCTTGGCACCTTTTCAAGACAAGTGCTAGGTGATTAAGACAGGAGCTGAATGAGTCTCCATATACTGAAAAGTCATCCATGAAGACTTCCAGAAATTTCTCTACCATATCTGAGAAGATAGAGAGCATGCACCTCTGAAAGGTTGCAGGTGCATTGCACAGACCAAAAGGCATCCTCCTGTAGGCAAACACGCCAGAAGGGCAAGTGAATGCTGTTTTCTCTTGGTCCTGAGGATCTACTGCAATTTGGTTGTAGCCTGAATAGCCATCCAAAAAGCAGTAATAATCATGGCCAGCTAGTCTTTCTAGCATTTGGTCTATGAATGGTAAAGGAAAATGATCCTTTCTAGTGGCTGTATTGAGCCTTCTGTAGTCAATACACATGCGCCACCCTGTGACTGTCCTTGTAGGAACCAGTTCATTTTTTTTATTATGAACCACTGTCATGCCCCCCTTTTTGGGAACAACTTGGACAGGGCTCACCCAGGGGCTATCAGAAATAGGATAAATAATTCCAGCCTCTAGTAATTTAGTGACCTCTTTCTGCACCACCTCCTTCATGGCAGGATTTAGCCTCCTCTGTGGTTGGACCACTGGTTTGGCATTATCCTCCAACAGGATCTTGTGCATGCATCTAGCTGGGCTAATACCCTTAAGATCACTTATGGACCACCCAAGAGCTGTCTTGTGTGTCCTTAGCACTTGAATCAGTGCTTCCTCTTCCTGTGAATTTAAAGCAGAGCTTATAATCACTGGAAAAGTGTCACTCTCTCCCAGAAATGCATATTTCAGGGATGGTGGTAGCGGTTTGAGTTCAGGCTTGGGAGGCTTATCCTCCTCCTGAGGAATTTTTGAAAATTCCTTTGCCTCCTCTAGTTCTTCCTGATCAGGCTGAGCATCTTTGAAGATGTCCTCAAGCTCTGATTCTAGGCTCTCAGCCATATTGATCTCTTCTACCAGAGAGTCAATAATGTCAGCGCCCATGCAGTCATTTGGTGTGTCTGGATGCTGCATGGCTTTTACAGCATTCAACTTGAACTCATCCTCATTGACCCTCAAGGTTACTTCCCCTTTTTGTACATCAATGAGAGTTCGTCCAGTTGCTAGGAAGGGTCTTCCTAGAATGAGAGTTGCACTCTTGTGCTCCTCCATTTCCAGCACTACAAAGTCAGTTGGAAAGGCAAATGGCCCAACTTTGACAATCATATCCTCTATTATGCCTGATGGATATTTAATGGAGCCATCAGCAAGTTGGAGGCATATCCGGGTTGGTTTGACTTCTCCAGTCAACCCAAGCTTTCTGATAGTGGATGCAGGTATTAGATTGATGCTTGCTCCAAGATCACATAGGGCTGTCTTGGTGCAGGCACCTTCTAATGTGCATGGTATCATAAAGCTTCCTGGATCTTGAAGCTTTTCTGGCAAGCTTTTTAATATGACTGCACTGCATTCTTCAGTGAGAAACACTTTTTCAGTTTCTCTCCAATCCTTCTTATGGCTTAAGATTTCTTTCATGAACTTAGCATAAGAAGGTATTTGCTCAAGTGCCTCTGCAAACGGAATCTTTATTTCAAGAGTCCTTAGATAGTCTGCAAAGCGGGCAAATTGCTTATCCTGTTCCGCTTGGCGGAGTTTTTGAGGATAAGGCATCTTGGCTTTATATTCTTCAACCTTAGATGCTGCAGGTTTATTCCTTACAGAAGTGGTTGAAGAAGCCTTGTTAGAGGGATTACTGTCAGCACTCTCAGGTGTCTGATTCTCCCTAGGCGTCTGAACGCCAGAATTGGGAGGAAATTGGGCGTTTAACGCCAACTTTTCCCCCTTTTCTGGCGTTTGAACGCCAGAACTGGGCAAGGAATGGGCGTTTAACGCCAGCTTTCCTTCCCTTTCTGGCGTTTGAACGCCAACAACATTCCTCTCTGGGCTCTTACTGTCCTCAGAGGGATTTTGCACAGTGGTTTGGTTGTCCTCTGTCAATTGTTCCTTGTTTGGCTTTTTGCTCTTCTGAGCAGTGTTATTCAGTGTCTTCCCACTCCTCAGTTGAACTGCTTGACATTCCTCTGTTATCTGTTTAGATATTTGCTGTTTTGCTTGATTTAACTGCAGTTCTATGCTCTTGTTAGCAACTTTAGTTTCATGGAGCATCTCTTTAAAGTCTGCTAACTGTTCTGTCATCAGGAGCAATTGTTGATTAAGCTCAGTTATCTGTTTTTGAGGACTAGTATCTGTTTTTGAGGACTAGGGTCAGTGACTACTGCCATGACTTCCTCTTTTGGAGAGAACTCATTGCTAGAGTACAAATATTGGTTTCTAGCAACAGTGTCTATAAGCTCTTGAGCTTCTTCAATTGTCTTCCTCATGTGTATAGATCCACCAGCTGAGTGGTCTAAAGACATCTGAGCTTTTTCTGTAAGCCCATAGTAGAAAATGTCTAACTGTACCCACTCTGAAAACATTTCAGAGGGACATTTCCTTAGCATACCTCTATACCTCTCCCAGGCATTATAAAGGGATTCATTATCCTCTTGTTTAAAGCCTTGGATGTCCAGCCTTAACTGTGTCATCCTTTTTGGAGGGTAAAAATGATTCAGGAATTTGTCTGATAACTGTTTCCATGTCTTTATGCTTGCTGTAGGTTGGTTATTCAACCACCTTTTAGCTTGATCTTTTACAGCAAATGGAAACAGTAATAGTCTGTAGACATCCTGATCTACCTCTTTATCATGTACTGTGTCAGCAATTTGTAAAAACTGTGCCAGAAACTCAGTAGGTTCTTCCTGTGGAAGACCGGAATACTGGCAATTTTGCTGCACTATGATAATGAGTTGAGGATTTAGTTCAAAGCTGCTTGCTTTGATGGGAGGTGTACAGATGCTACTCCCATATGCAGCTGTAATGGGGTTAGCATATGACCCCAGAGTCCTTTTGGACTGATTGATCCCACTTAAGTCCATAATGGACAAAAGGGAAATGATAATGATTGCAAAGAGATAAATTTTGTTTGTTTTTTTTTTTTGAATTAACGAAAAAAAATAGAATAAAACAATAAAATTAAAATAAAAATTCAAAAATGAAAAAGAAAACAAGATCAAAGCAAATTGAAAACTGAATCAATTAGTTAATTAAAGAGATTTTGAAAACAGCAATTAAAAAAAAAGATATGATTGAAAAACTTTTATGAAAAAGATTTGATTTTTGAAAAGAGGAAAGAGAAAAACACAAAAAGACACCAAACTTAAAATTTTTAGAAAATCAAACACAAATTTTCGAAAATTTTTAAGGAAAAAACACAAAGAGGACACCAAACTTAGAATTTTTATGAATCAAAAAGGGACTAAGAACATGCAAAATCGAAAATTAAAAGAAAAAAAACAAAAGCATGCAACTGACACCAAACTTAAAATATGAAACTAGACTCAACTAAAAGACTCTAAACCACAAAAATAAAAAAGTCCTAATCTAAGCAACAAGATAAGCCGTCAGTTGTCCAAACTCAACAATCCCCGGCAACGGCGCCAAAAACTTGGTGCACGAAATTGCAATCACACTTTTGCAACTCCGCACAACTAACCAGCAAGTGTACTGGGTCGTCCAAGTAATACCTTGCGTGAGCAAGGGTCGATCTCACAGAGATTGTCGGCTTGAAGCAAGCTATGGTTATCTTGTAAATCTTAGTCAGGATATCAGAAATTATCAGGATTGATTGTGAAAAGCAAAAGAACATGAAATGATTACTTGTTTTGCAGTAATGGAGAATAGGTTGAGGTTTGGAGATGCTCCATCTTCTGAATCTCTGCTTTCCTACTGTCTTCTTCTTCAAACATGCAAGTCTCCTTCCATGGCAAGCTATATGTAGGGTTTCACCGTTGTCAATGGCTACCTCCCATCCTCTCAGTGAAAGCGATTGCATATGCTCTGTCACAGCATAGCAGAATTCATCTGTCGGTTCTCAATCAGGCCGGAATAGAATCCAGTGATTCTTTTGCGTCTGTCACTAACGCCCCGCCTTCAGGAGTTTGAAGCATGTCACAGTCATTCAATCATTGAATCCTACTCAGAATACCACAGACAAGGTTTAGACCTTCCGGATTCTCTTGAATGCCGCCATCAATTCTAGCTTATACCACGAAGATTCCGGTTAAAGAATCCAAGAGATAACTACTTAATCTAAGGTAAAACGGAGGTGGTTGTCAGGCACACGTTCATGGTTGAGAATGATGATGATTGTCACGGATCATCACATTCATTCGGATTAAGAACAAGTATTATCTTAGAATGGAAGCAAGCATGATTGAATGAGAAACAGTAGTAATTGCATTAATCCATCAAGACACAGCAGAGCTCCTCACCCCCAACCATGGGGTTTAGAGACTCATGCTGTGAAAGCTACACAAAGAAAGGTGTAAAGTGTCATGAGGTCATAAGGTGCTGATACAATGTCAAAAGATCCTATTAATAGTAAACTAGTAGCCTAGGGTGTACAGAAATGAGTAAATGACGTAAAAATCCACTTCTGGGTCCACTTGGTGTGTGCTTGGGCTGAGCAATGAAGCATTTTCGTGTAGAGACCTTTTCTGGAGTTAAACGCCAGCTTTCATGCCAGTTTGGGCGTTTAACTCCAAGTTTTATGCCAGTTCCGGCGTTTAACGCTGGAATTTCTGAGGCTGATTTGCCACGCCGGTTTGGGCCATCAAATCTTGGGCAAAGTATGGACTATCATATATTGCTGGAAAGCCCAGGATGTCTACTTTCCAATGCCGTTAAGAGCGCGCCAATTGGGCTTCTGTAGCTCCAGAGAATCCGCTTCGAGTGCAGGGAGGTCAGAATCCAACAGCATCTGCAGTCCTTTTTGGTCTCGGAATCAGATTTTTGCTCAGGACCCTCAATTTCAGCCAGAAAATACCTGAAATCACAGAAAAACACACAAACTCATAGTAAAGTCCAGAAAAGTGAATTTTAACTAAAAACTAATAAAAATATACTAAAAACTAACTAGATTATACTAAAAACAATGCCAAAAAGCATACAAATTATCCGCTCATCAGCGTGGTTGGCCACATGGTGAGGGTGACGCATACGCGTGGGTTGAGTTGCGCGGCTAACATAGCACCAGCGCGAGACCAGCATAACTTTCGGCCATGCACCCATTTACGTCGATTTTTCAAGGCACGCGTGCGCGCCATGTGCGCTCCCGCGTAGATTGCCGAGAACCATAGGGACGCGTACGCGTGGGTGAGCTGGTGCGCGATGCATAATTCCTGCACAACTCCAGCGCAACTGTCGGCTTATTTTCTCTCTCTCTTTTTTTTGCAAAAATTATTTCGAAGTGTTCAGTTCCTGTTCTGAAATAGCTCCATGATCAGAACACACGTAAAACGAAAGAAAAATAGTACAAACTCAATAAAAATCAAATAAATAAGAAAACCACTAGTACGAAAAATAACTAAGGATACAAAATTATCGGGTTGCCTTTCGACAAGCGCTTCTTCACCGTCACTAGCTTGACAGTCAGCTCCTCTAAGGAGGAGGATCATAGGGGCTCAGCTCTTCACCCCTTACTTTGAACTTCTTTCCTGTGTCTCCCTAAAGTAGCTCAATATGCTCCAGAGAGAGAATTCTATTTACTGTATAAATCCACACTGGATTGCTAGTCAATACCACTTCATTCTTGGGGAGAAACCTTCAGTGGGGATCTTTTTGTTTCTCCATCCTCTGGGTACTTTCTTCTTTTTGGGAACCTCCTCCTTGGTAGATGATGCATTCCCGACACCAAACTTAGGTTTAATGTCAGGAGGAATTTTGTTGATTGTCACCAAAGGGGGTTTGAGCTGCAGATTCTGCTGTGCATCATCAGAGGGTTCTTGAAGGTTTGGATCAATAAGCTCAGTCTGCATGCACCTCTCTTCTTCACCTACTGAATGTATATCTTTGAAGACATGAAAGACTAGTTGCTCATCATGCACTCTAAGCACTAATTCACCCACTTCTACATCAATCAGAGCTCTTCCAGTGGCTAGGAATGGTCTTCCTAGAATTATAGAGGCATTCTCATCCTCTCTTGTGTCAAGAATCACAAAATTTGCTGGGAGGAAGAACTTACCTACTTTGACCAAGATATTCTCTACTAATCCGTATGCAGGCTTCATAGATTTGTTTGCCATCTGTAATGCTATCCTTGTGGGTTGTGCCTCTTGGATTTGTAGCTTATTCATCACAGACAAGGGCATTAAATTGATGCTTGCTCGCAGATCACATAATGCTTTCTCAAAGGTTGTGCTCCCAATGGTGCATGAAATTTGAAAGCTTCCTGGATCTGGCATCTTCCTTGGCAAGTTATTCTGAATGATGGCACTACATTCCTTAGTCAGGACCACTATCTCATCTCCCTTTAAAGGCTTCTTCTTTGACAACAACTCCTTCATGAATTTGACATAGAGAGGCATTTGCTCTAAAACCTCAGCAAAAGGAATATTGATTTACAACTTTCTGAAGACTTCCAAGAACTTTAAAAACTGCTTGTCCTTGGTCTTCTTTTGAAGTCTTTGAGGATATGGCATTTTAGCCTTGTACTCAAGAGCCTTTGGCAATGTAGGGTAAGTGTTAAGAGAGTCTGGGAATGGGTTGTTCGCACACTTTGGAGGGATGTGCTCTACTTCTTTCTTCTTCTCCTCTGGAGCTTCTTTTTCAACTGGCTCCTCATTAACTTGTGCTTCTATACTTGCCACTTGTCCACTTATCAAGGTGATAGCCTTGCATTCCTCTCTTGAATTTGGAATTGTGTTACCAGGAAGGCTATTACTGGTCCTCTGATCAATTTCATTAATTTTTGTGACTAATTGACCCATCTGAATCTCCAAGTTCTTGATTGATATTTTGGTTTCCTGTTTAAAACTTGCCAATATTGCTTCCAAATTATTGTCCTACTGGGGCTGAGAAGTTGCTTGCTGAGATGACTGAAACTGGTGGTTATTAAAATTATTCTGTTGAAAACCACCCTGAGAATTATTATTAAAATTCTGTGACCTCTGAGGTTTCTCTCTCCACCCAAAATTTGGGTGATTTCTCCATCCCTGGTTGTAGGTCTTAGAATAGGGATCATTATTGGGATTTCTAGGAGTACTCCTCATGTAATTGACCTATTCAAAAGAAGATTGAGCATAACCATAATTTTATTTTGCATAAAATTACCTGTCATGTCATAAGGGACCTCTTGTGCAGTCTGAGTGTTGACAGCTGAAACTTGCATGCCACCCATCTGTTGAGTAAGTAGACTTATTTATTGAGACATAAGCTTGTTCTAAGCAAGAATAGCATTAAGAGCTTCTACTTCCATAATACCCTTCTTCTGAGGAGCCTCAGAGTTCACAAGATTCCTGTTAGATGAGTATAAATATTGGTTGCTAGCAACCAATTCAATAAGCTCAATAGTCTCCTCCGGTGTCTTCTTCTTGTGTAGTGAACCACTTGCAGAATTATCTAAGCACATCTTGGACATTTCACCTAAACCTTCATAAAAGATATCTAGTTGGGTCCATTTGAAGAACATGTCTGGAGGGCATTGCCTAGTCAGTAGCTTGTATCTCTCCCAAGCTTCATAAAGAGTTTCACCATCCTTCTGCCTGAAGGTCTGAACCTCCACCCTAAGCTTAGTCAGCTTCTTTGGTGAGAAAAAATTAGTAAGAAACTCAGTAACAACCTTGTCCCAAGTATCTAAACTCGCCTTGGGTTGGGAATCTAGCTATAGCTTCGCTCCATCCTTAAGAGCAAACGGGAAGAGCGTGAGTTTGTACACCTCATGGTTTACTCCATTTGTCTTCACAGTATCACAAATCTGCAGAAAATTGGAAATAAATTGATTTGGGTCTTTGTGGGGGAAGACCATGATACTTGCAGTTTTGTTGCACTATGGTGACCAATTGGGGCTTCAACTTAAAGTTGTTCGCAGCTATAGGAGACACCACAATGCTTTTTCCATACAGATCTGTAGTAGGAGCAGAGTAAGAGCCAAGTACTCTCCTTTGTTGCTCATTTCCATTCGGGTTTGCTACATTGGCATTAGCAGCATTGTTAGGATCAATAGTGGATTCTACAGCCTTGTAAAGTCTTGCTTGTTGCAAACGTCGCCTGAAAGTCCTTTCAGGTTCAGGATCAAAGTCTAAGAGAGGTTCCTTGTCTTTATTCCTGCGCATAAACAGACAGAAGACAAGAAAAAAAATGGAACTCTCTACGTCAGAGTGCAGAGGATTCCCAGTGAGGTAACTTGTGTAAAGAGATAAAAGTACTGAATGAAACAAACACTAAAATTTAAAAATTACTATTAAAATTAAGACTAAAAAAATTTGAAATTGTTAGGTAAACTAAATAAGGAAAATTAAAATAAGACTAACTAGGAGACACCAAACTTAATTTTAGAAATTAAGAAAAATATTAGTGCTAAATTTTTATATTTATTTATTATTTTTTTCGAAAATACTAAAGCAAAATTTAAATAAAATTAAAACTAAAAAGCCTAATCTAAGCAATCAAACAACTAACAGTTGTTAATCACTTTCAATTCCTGGTAACGGCGCCAAAAACTTGGTGCGGAATTTATAACCACAAACTAACTAGCAAGTGCACCGGGTCGTACCAAGTAATACCTCAGGTGACTGAGGGTCGATCTCACGAGGATTGATGGATCAAGCAACAATAATTGAGTGATTAGCTTAGTCAGACAAATAGAAAATGGTTTTGAAGATTCAACAGCATTAACAATAAATTCAGAATATTAGAAAGACAGGCAAGTAAATAAGTTGGGAAAAACAATATGAAGAAGGCAGTTAAGGCTTCAAAGTTATCTATTTTCCAGATTTACTTTTCTTATTGATTTATTTTAATCATGCAAGATTTAATTCATGGCAAACTATATGTGACTAGACCCTAATTTCTTAGACCTTTCTAGTCTCCTATAACTTTCATCAACCGCCAATTTCTTGGTCAATTAATTCCAATTAGGGGGTGAAGTTTAATTTTAGTTATTATGCCACAAAAATCCGAATTACCCAAATATAAGAGGATTATATGTCACGTATCCCGTTAAGTCCAGATAATTAGAAATTTAGGAGAATATATTTTCATGCTGTTGTTCAAGTAAAGAGCTTTTCCAAGTTATACAAGAACTCAATTAGAAAGAGTGTCATACTTCCGTTCCACCCAATTTCATAAGATAAAGAATGAAAAAAATTCTTGAATTATAAATCAAAATATGAATTAAAATAGAAAAATAATAGCATCAATCCATACAATAGACAGAGCTCCTAACCTTAACAGTGGAGGTTTAGTTGCTCATGGTTCAGAGAGAGAATAAGGATTCAGGTAAACTGTAAAGTGCGGAATGAAAAATTGGCATAGAATCCTATTATCTTTTATATCTTAATCCTAATTAATTTAAACTCTAATTTCTAAAATTAAAATAATATCTTTTCCTATTTTAAACTTTAAATTTAAATCAGAATTAATTAAATAATCCGCGCCTTGTAACGTGGGGACCACTTGCCTTCACTGGATCCGCGCCTAACTTGGCAAAGAGCTGTGCCTTACTTGAGTGCCAAAATGGGGCCCATAAATCGCCCCCAGCATTTTCTGCACGTGACGCATATCACGCGTACGCGTCAGTCACGCGTACGCGTCGATGGTCTTCTTCGAGTGTCACGCGTATGCGTCAGGTACACGCACGCGTCGCTGTATGTGTAAATCTCCAAATCATGTGCACGCATCAGGTACGCGCACGCGTTGCTCCTCGCTGGTCATCTCCTTTAATCCTTGTGCTCCAAATCCAGTCAAATGCTACCTAAAATAAACAGAATTGCACAAGACTTAAAGTAGCATCCATAGTGGCTAAAAGTTAATTAATTCTTGATTAAACTCAACAATTTAAATGCAAATTCACTAAGAAAAGATAGGAAAGATGCTCACGCATCATGAGCCACCAGATACTAGTTCACTGGTAGAAAATTCATGTGGATGAATTGATTATGAATATGCATAAGTTCAATCTTCCAATGAGACTTTTTCCAAAGGCACCATATACCTCTTGCAAAGCCATTCGCCTTCTTATGCATCACAAATCGAATACTAACTTCTTGATAATATTTTCCACTTTCAGCCCTAATACATAAGTTTTCAAGAGAATGCACAAGTTAGCTCTATATATGAAAGCAATATCTTTAATAATGGAAGGGAATCCCTTGGCAGCAGCTCCTCTATAATTCCAGATTAAGATATTCATAATATAAAAGAGAAAATGGGTAGAACTCATCCTGATAAAGAGAGGACTTAAGCCTCCATAAGCTTTGAACTTGATGGAAAAGGCTCTATATCTACTTTTTATCCTGACAGCTCCATATCCTCTGTCTCTGTAAAAGGATCATCCTCTCTAGGATTAGGGGGTTTAGTTGCTGTTATAACTTCCTCTGCTCCCTTAACTCCCCACCCATAATAGAGGAAATAAGAGAGTTAGTTGCTGTTATCACTGTGGTCATTTTTTTTTCATTTTTTTACTCTCCTTGCATTACTTGTTGAAGGATCTTTGACTTGTGAACTAGCAATCACAAGGTCTATTTTGTTTGATTGCTTGGGCTGACTTTGAGTAGCTGTTTCTTCTTACTGATTTCAATGGGCGTTCCTTTTACATGTGAGGAGGAAGCCTTAGATTTTTGCTGATTTTTCTAGTGTCCCAGGTTTTTGGGTATAGAATCTGGGTACTGGTTGAATTTTTCCTTTCCCTCTTTAGTCCCTTTATTACTATTGGCATAATATTCTTGTTTTCCAGAATAGTTATGTTGCTCTGATTTTCCTCCATGTAATCATCTAAATTAACCCCTTCTAAAGCTTGAAATCTGCTTGACAGAAATATTTCCTTTTTTTCATATGAGAATCTTCCATCTTCGGCTTGTATCTTTTATTTCTTTTACTAGTATCTAAGGACCAAAAAGACTTTCCTCTTTGGGAGAAGGACTATGCCTTTTTTGTCTCTAGAATCTTGATTACTCCCATCGATCTCCTGATTTACCTTCTTTGAAGATTCTGCCCCAAAATTGTGTTCCTATTCCAACGGCTCTTTTTCATTTTTGTCTATGCTACCACCACTGCATTCCTGGTTGCTCCGATCGACCTCCATGGCAGCAACTACTACTTTTTCGATAAGATCTCCAATGATTTCATGACATTCTTCTATCTTATGGCCATACCCTCCACACTTAAAAACAAATCTGGTGGAGCCCTTTGTATTCAAGCTTGAAATCTTTACCAAGAGCTGAAATATAAGGGATTAATTTTTTATTCAAATCAATTTTCACACATATCTATGAAAACTTGCCTCTAGAATGGATGGAGGTGAGTTTATCAACTTTGAGCATGGTACCCAAAGCTTTCCCAACTTTCCAGAGAAAATATTTGTTATAGAGTTTCGCAGAAAGATTAGGGATCCGAATCCAAATAGCAACCTTTTGGATATTTATTTTCTATGGTATAAATAGCAGTCTCCATCTCTAGATCAAGAGGTAGTGATTCACAATCATCCATGGCCCTTCAAACAAAATGTGGGAGTAATCTTCTTGGTTAAAGAATCTGATAAGGAAAAATTCTCTTCCAAATCCATGACTCTATCCACATCTTTTTTTGCCCATCTTTTGCTTACCCACCTTTCCATAGCTTGGAGATTAAGGTTCTTTCCAAGTGGTTTAACAATCAAAGATCTCTTCCATGAACGACACTAGTCCTCATATTCTTCCAGCGATACTTTTATGCTTGGCTTTGGATTGAAGGGAGTTTCTATTTCTGAACTAGCGTCAAAGGACTCCTTCTCCAGCACGTACTCCTCAGCAACCATATATGCAATTTCTTTGGGATTGACTTATCAAATCCATTATCAACAACCATGTCATGGTATGAAACCTGGTGGGTCTTTGCCTCTACTGGACTCTCTTCCAAGACTTCTTCCTGCTATATGGGTGATTGTATATTTGCTTCCGCATTCTGATTCGAAGATTCTTCCATGGTGACTTCTGCATTTGTCTCCCTCATATCCTCGTGCATCTTGACCTTTTTAGTACTCCTAGCCACCAGATCTTCCTCTTCTAGTGATCTCTTTTCTAGTTCAGAGGTTTGTGTATTGGTGTTCATAGTTCTCTAGTAAAACCACTCATATGCACATCCGTTGTCTTTTTATTTAATTAATTATTCCTTTGTTAGTTTTCATAATTTTGCCACTAGTAATTTTGACATAAAATTGCTTTAACATCATAATTAAGTAATTTTCAGGTCGAGCTCACTCTTTTTCAGAGGAGTTGTATATGCTCCTCGATACTTGAGATCTTGATACAAGCTCATTTTGACATTACCTGTCGAAGTCGACTAAAAAATGAGTGAAACACTTGTCATGGAGCATGTTGTCCATTATCTTACCTCTTTCTTTTTTCTTAGTCATGATCTTGCCTTGACCATGAAGAATCATAATCTCCAGGTTTTGACACCTATGTCATCCTTGGTCTTCAACACCCATATTTCTTCAACTTGCTCCTCAAATTTCGCACACATATTCTCCACTTAATCTTGATAGTCGAGTAGCAAGCCTTGAAACTCAAGGAAAGGCAATAACTACCTTTCGATTTCGACGCTCTTTATACCATCTTTCCTTGATTTTAGCTTATTCGTCTCTACTTCTATAGTCGAAATCTTTGGTAGTCAAAACGGCCTCTTGTCGAGCAAAATTCATTTTTGTACCAACAAATTCAAATAGAATATTATTATATTCTTTACTAGCACTAAGAATATAATAATAGTATGATAATTGAGAATTTTAAATGATATGATATGATATGATTCATAATATTTCAATTTGAAATAAGATAAGATAAGATTCAACTTTGAAATAAGATAAAATTTAAATTTAAAATGAGATTCAAATTTGAAATCAATAACAAATCTCATAATATATATATGTATGGCAAGAGTAAAGGAAACACACGAAAAAAGAAGAATTTTATTCTTTTACATCTACACACACAAATATATGTGAACATATTTCTTGGAGAAGAATTTTATGGTGTGCAAAGAGTTGCAAAGAGATTTTCTCAATTTGAATTTGGATCCTCTAAATTTTGAATTTTTACTTTAGAGGGTAAAGTGTGATCTCTCACCATTGAATGGTTTCTCTCTCATATTTTCTCTTGGTCTCCTACCTATGAAATAAATTCTGAGAGATCACATTTTACCCTCTAAAGTAAAATTCAAAATTTAGAGGATCAAAATCCTCTCAATTTATCTTATTCATATCATATGACCTTCAATATAAATTGTAAATATTCAATAATTAGTTGCTTTGAGCGAGAAATTCATCATTAAGTTGTTGTGGGTCAGAAAAATTCCCAAGACAAATAATAATTATATCCTCGGATCATACAATCGATTCCGTCAATGGATATATATTTCTGAACTTTTCAATTCACATACAATCAAATGCTATATGCCTGTCATGAAAAATTGTTCTCAAGATCTTCCATTCAAGTATCTTGATTGAATGACTCTTACCACTTAATTATTTTTTGAATAAGTGTCGACATAATAACCCGACTAAGCTTGGGGCTCACCATATCATTATTCATTTATCTTTTAATCAAGTTATAACTCATTTAGAAAACCTGGATCATATGATCGGCAGACAAAGATTGGGAGCTGTGATCCATAACCTTATAGCTCGGTCTTTATTGTCCATTGCGAGTCATAACTCAACTTTATTTGCCTTCATTCTAAATTTGTAACATACAATCTTAATAACCATTATTCTGACTTAATGACCAACGGTCATAACATCAACTTTATTCATCAACCTTATGCCTATAAAAGCACCAATTTCTATATCTCAAAAGACACCGCATGATAAGTTATATTTCATGTCTAACATTCTATATTCATAGAATTATTATATACTTTTTAAATATTTACTAACTTGAGTGTCGGAGTGCCTTTTGCATTTATCCACCTTCCGTGTTCTTTTTGTTGAAGTATATATCTTTTGAAGACAAAGAGACAAGTTCAATTTTCTCTAAAACGAGATATACCTTGAAAATTCATCCATGCAAGAACATTAATATATTTAAAAATGCCATATTTATGTCATTTAAATCAAATACTTATTTTCAATATATAAGATGCATATTAGTACACTATTATAATAATGATACTCATGTTACATTTAACATTAGTAATAATATTAACACAAAAATAAATATTTAAATTGGTTCTCAACAAATTTTAAATTAGATACTTTAATTTTTAATAAACTTTTATTCATTAAAAATGATTGAAAATTACTCTTGGTAAACAGATTAATCTCCCCATAACTTTCAATCAAATTTTTAACATATGTATTCAATAAATAAATTTTTAATAAATTTTATTATAAAATAATTAGATAAAAAATTACAAGAAAATAAATTAGTTCCATGAAAAGACTAATTTATTTGACTAAGATAATTCTCAAGAATTTATAAAAATTAAGAGTTTATTAAGGACTAAAATGTCAATCTAATTTAAAAATTTCTTGTTAAAGCAAAATTTGCAATCTGACTCATTGAGCTCGTCTTTGATTAGAAAAAACAAAATTAAAAGAAACACATTTATTATATTAAAAAAAAATTAAAATTTTATATAATTATTTAATATAATTAAATTAAAAATATTAGAAAATTAATAAAATTTATTATTTTTAATTAATAATTAATCAGTAATATTTAAAAATATAAAATAAAAATATATTATTAAATTAAATAAATTAAACTAATAATTAAAAATAATAGTAAAAAAAAAAGTATAAATTCTATTTGCCTCTGAACTTTTCTTACCGAATTAATCAATTTAACCAAGAATCTCACAGGTGACCGTAAGTTCGTAGGGGTGACAACGAGTAGGGTAGGGTTTGAAGCCAACCCTAGTCCTACTCACGTTGAGACTTTTATATAAACTCAACCCTACCTTACTCGCGAATTGAGAATATCCCAACCCTAACCCTATCAGCTCTCAACTCGCGGGTACTCGACCCTACCCGCGGGTTATAAAAAAGATGCAAAATTATTATATAATTTCATGATAATTTAAAATAGAATTGACTTTTATGTAAAAAAATATTAAATTATCAATTAATGATTTTTTTAGTGGCTAAGGATCTTTTACATTTAGTGAGAAGTTTTTGGTTCAACATCCACTCGAAACATATTTTTATATAAATATATAACATATACATATATAGTGTACGGATTGATCGAGTATGGTTAAGACTCAACCCACACCCTATCCTATCCGCTGCAGATCGGTTGACAATTCTACCCGATCGAGTAGGATCGGATTGGGTATCTACGGATATGGTACATGTTGCCACCCCTAAAGTCCGTAACCCAATAATTCAATACTACCTAGACTACGTACGAAAATTTTCTTTCCCCACTTATCCCTACAGCAATAATAAATTATTAAACCCTCGTTCAACCCAACGTGGTTGCTAGTAATTCAAGCGTGCCTCTTGGACGTGAGATCTGGTTTTGTTACTTTTCTTTCGTCAGATTTCGTTCTGCGTTTGGTGTCGTCTCCGATCGGGCTTCTCCGTTCTGAGTGTCACTCATATTCTTTTGCAAGGCCTCGTGCTCGCTGTCGTCGTTGTCGAAGTGAGGTTCTTCTCTGGTCCTATTTGTTTGTTTGTTTGTTCGTCTTCCCCAGTTTGAGTCTGAAGCTGTCCTTGATGTTCGGTGGTGTTCTATCAGATCTATTCTTCTTTATCCCTCACCTTGCATTTGATGTCTGCTTTTAGACCTGTTTTTGAGTTTTTCTAAAGATGGATGTTTCAAATGACTGTGATAATGGTTCAGATTTCATTCTATTTCTTATTTAATCTAATCAATTCTAGAATATTTTGATAGATGATTTTGAGAAACTGGTTTTGGTTCAATTGAATGAATACATATTTCATCTCTGGTTGGAGATGCAATGAACCTATTTTTCAGACACCTTTCTTTATCGCTTATCTTTTAACCAAAAAGTCCAATAGCATTAGTAGTGAATATTTTAAAGTCCTTTGCACAAAGCCAAGCTAATTATTTCAGTTGTGGAAACTTAACTCTTATTAACGGGGCACCTTGGGTGACAGATCCAGAAGATGCACCGTAAACTTGACAATGGCATCTTAGTTGCTCAGCTCCATTCGAGAAAGAAGGTATGTTGAAACTTGGAACCTCCACAAACAAAATTAGCGTTGTGTTTTTGTTAAAGCATAACAGATAGTAGCACTCCATGTTTGATAATATAATAGTATGATGAATAATTGATGAAGGCAATATCTGGTTCCACTTTTATGCTTCGATCTTTGTAAATAGGCAGAACAATTAGACCATTAATTAACCCCGAACACCTCTGACACTTTGACGCGTGCACAGATCTGGAGCAGGGGTTTAGCGTTGGGAGTGTTGGTGTTTGCTCTCGTCTTCGTATCTGTCTCTGCAGACGATGTTGTTGTGCTCACCGAAGATAACTTTGAGAAGGAGGTTGGTCAGGACAGAGGAGCACTCGTTGAGTTCTACGCTCCTTGGTAATAAAATAAAATAATCACCAATCCATTTTTGGTTCCTTTGTTGATTCAATTTTTACCTTATTTAGGGTTTAGTTCAGTATACAGTTCGAATAAAATGTGTTATTGTCCTTTATCTCTTTGATTTTGTAGATTAATAGATGTTTACCTTTATATTCCTTGATTTGATTCCTTTAATATAAGTTATTAGATGATAAGATCTCTGTATAAATGACACTAGAGAGAGTGAGGGTACCAACGAGACTTTTTTTGTGCCAACCGAAGGTTCTGAGTTCATTATATATATATATATATATATATATATATATATATATATATATATATATATATATATATATATAGAAAGTTGCCAGGTTTTCACTCTGTCGGGTGATTCATCGTGTCAATTTTGTTTTGCGATCCAGCAAAGATAAGATGCACATTTTTTTTCTAATTCTCGATCTGTATTTCTCATACCACTTTTGTTACCATAGGTGTGGGCACTGTAAAAAGCTTGCCCCTGAATATGAAAAGCTCGGTTCCAGCTTCAAGAAAGTTAAATCTGTTTTAATTGGCAAGGTAAGCAAGCAAAGTGGTGTTTCTCACTTTCTCTATATTCAACACCTTTCAAATATGATTCATTTTGCAATGTGTGTTGAGTGCCAGGGTTCTTATGTATTTATGGTTCAATGTCAAGTTTTAGTTAACTAGGATGGTAGAAAGATTTTTTTTTTGGGATAATCTATCATTTTGATTCTTTAGTTTTTATTCTTAAATTAGCATCTAGCACATATCTTCTTATGTAATGAAATACATTCCTTCCCTTCACTTTCTCGTACATCTTCAAAATGATATCCCTTCCTTTTTTTTCTCTGGTATTAAACAAATATGGTTGTTATAATGAAGTAATCATAAACTGAGGAAGTGAAAGAGAGGGGACAGACTGAGAAAAGTAATAAGACTTGGTTCACATTCCATATAATGCTTATGCTGTATGGTTTCTTGTTGACCTTTTTCATTGATAAATTGAAAAGGTTTACTTTTTAACGTGTTGCAGGTGGACTGTGATGAACACAAGAGTGTTTGCAGCAAATATGGTGTCTCTGGGTACCCAACAATTCAGTGGTTCCCAAAGGGATCTTTGGAACCCAAAAAGTGAGGATTGATACTATATTTTGTCTCATTTCATGGTTACCTGTTTTGTCAAAGCTGTCCTTCCTTCATGCTTAATACCTGAATTTTGAATATAATCTGTAGGTACGAGGGGCCACGCACTGCAGAATCACTTGCTGAGTTTGTCAATACAGAAGGAGGTACTGTTTGAAATACACAGTTGGATCTAACCAACTGTGGAGAGAATTTTCCTCTCCTGAACTAATAAACTGAACAGAATTTTCTCTCTAACTAGAACTAACTAATCCCTAGTATTTATTGGCAGTAGTTAAGCTTAGAACTACTGCTCCTAACCTGCTATACTAGCTTAAAAGAGCTAACTGGCAGCCAACCAGCAACAATTTTGAATTAAGTAGTGAAAATTCAGCTTATCTACTCCTTACCTCTCCTATAAACCAATCCAAATCTGTTCCTATCAGTAGCTTCCTGAATAGGTCATATGTGGAATCAAATCATGTCACATAGTGAAACATAGTCTGCACTCTGCTCACTTCATCTAGTTATTTTAGCTTTACTAGTGATGAGGTGGAGCATCAGCCCAATTTTTAGTTATCTTTTACTTATACCTTATTCTCATTTAATGTTTTTTTTCATCCTTGCACATATAGTGGTACTTTCTGACAAGGGATTTTGTTTACAGGAACCAATGTGAAGATTGCTGCAACTCCCTCCAATGTTGTGGTGCTCACAGCTGAGAATTTTAACGACATTGTTCTGGATGAAACTAAGGATGTATTGGTTGAGTTTTACGCACCATGGTACTTGGCTGTAATTTTATATTGTTATTTTGCTAACTTTTTATCTTAGTTACTTTTTCTTTTGTTGTTGTTTTTCTTAAGTGTTTGTAGGCTTAGTTTATGTTATATATATATATATATATTCTCAATAAGTGTTTCAAAAACTTATCATTAAATCTTATTGACTTTTGTAATTCTGTCAGGTGTGGACACTGTAAAAACCTTGCTCCTGTAAGTAAATATCTTATTTTACCTTGTTATCAATTTAATGTTGGGTTAAATAATATGAAGTTTCACTATTTTTATTCCACCTGTAGACTTATGAGAAAGTTGCCACAGCATTTAAACTTGAGGAAGATGTAGTGATTGCGAATCTCGATGCTGATAAACACAGGGATCTTGCTGAAAAGTACGTTTTAGCAACCCAATCTATTTGTTTAAGAAAACTAGTCTTCGATAGGCATAAATCTTTCTGAATATTCCAACCGAAGAAGGGAGTTATTTTAAGATGAAGGCACATGTTGAAAGGCTTCATTGTTTGTCTTTGTTTTCTTCAAGTCATGGTGCAGTTTTACCTCTAGTATATTGTCATGCGTTATATTTCTCAGCTCACTTCAGTATATTATAAATGAAGTGAAACGGATGATTAAAGTCTGACAAAACATGAGCAACAAAGTTGGTGAAGATCATAGGCCCGGAAGATCACAATATGATAAATAATTTGGATCTGCTGGAATCTTTGTGCAGGTATGATGTGAGTGGGTTTCCTACATTGAAGTTCTTTCCAAAGACCAACAAAGCTGGACAAGATTATGAAGGTGGGAGGGACTTGGATGACTTTGTGACATTTATCAATGAGAAATGTGGTACAAGTCGTGATGGGAAAGGACAGCTTACATCAAAAGTGAGTAATATGCTATTTAAGAGGGGAAAACAAGAACTTTTTTTCTCCTTGTGGTGGTGGTTTCGGAGTTTTATGTTCTGCATTTTGTTCATATATTTGATACTTTTTTGTAGGCTGGTATTGTTGAAAGCTTGGATGCCTTGGTAAAGGAGTTTGTTGCTGCGGGTGATGAAGATAAAAAGGCAGTATTTTCCCGCATTGAAGAGGAAGTTGATAAGCTCCAGGGTTCTGCTTCAAGGTAACATCACCATTATGTAGGATATTGCCGTAATTGAATTGCTTTTATGTTGGCGTCGCTTTGCTTTTTCTTGTTAACGGCCAAAAGTTTATGAGGAAGCAGTTAGGGCAGAGATGCGTAATTCCAATGGTTTCCTTGTTCAGATAGTTGTTAACCTGGATGCAATAATATAACTCTGTTTCACTAGGTATGGAAAGATGTACGTGAAGGCTGCAAAGAAATTTACTGAGAAAGGTTCTGATTATGCCAAGAATGAAATCCAGCGCCTGGAGCGCATTCTTGAGAAGGTAATATTCTCAGTTAAAATAACCAAGGTTTAACTTATTTTTATTGCTTTATTTTGAACTATTTTGTAGAAAAAAAGGGGACATTGAAGGAAAAAGTTTATATCTGTCAAGAAATCATTCATAAATTATAAGCAGTTTTTAATAAGAACTTGTTTTTGTCAAGGAATATTGAGGAAGAAGTCACATCATAAAAAATACCTTTTAACCTTAAAATGAAGGCTTCTTATTCACAAGGTTGTCGGGGATGTGTCGAGAAAACATCTGTCCTATAGTTATCAGTTTGGGTCATTATTTTGATTTGGGCCTACATCTGTGTCTTGTTCCCCCTTCATCTATTGTTTCTCTTCTCTCGGATGATGCCACTGCCATAGTTGTTTTTTTTTCCCTTTATCAACCCAAAAAGGAAAAAGCTTAAATCAAGAAAAATAAAATTAGAGACATGATTCTGAAGCAAATTTACATCTTTTGTACTCCATGGTCCATGTTTGATTGATGCAGGCTGTTAGCCCGTCAAAGGCTGATGAGTTGACACTTAAGAAGAATATCTTGTCAGCATTTGCATAAACATAGAGGAACATTTGTTAGCCATCTATCCTCCAAGATAGCATTCCGCCCCCAGCATTTTGAGATGCCAAAACAGCAGGAAGATTTTCAGCATGGAGACTTCTTGTGACTCTTTGGCCTTGTATAATGAATGCATAGATATTTTGGGGGAAGATATTTTATCTCTCTCGTCCCCATCTCTGTAGTTTGACCCGAGGGATTTTTGAAACATGATGACATTTACCATTATGTTTGATGACACTCACTTTTACGTGATAATTGCTATGGGGGAATGGCCACCATAACTGAGTACCTAGAAATGGATTAATTTGATGACATTTCTACCATTTAGATTTAGTTTTAGTGATAATCGTAAAAAAAAAGTGTGATGATATAACCTATTTATTTCATCGACTAATTCATTCCCGCGATTATTCATTTTGGTTTCGAAATTCAAAATTACCCATAATAGTATCTCAGATATAGTTTTGGGCACCATTTTAGTCCCTAGGTTTTTTCGACGCCGAGTCGGTTAATGAAATGCTTAGGTGGCAAATATTAACATGCTAGGAGCTGCAACGGCCAAGTGACAACAAGATTTGATTTAGGATCCAATTTGGTCTCGAAAATCTTAATTTATGCACATTATTGATGCTGTCCTCTTCATTTTTTGCTGTTTTTTTTTTTCGTCACTTTTCTCTTTCTATCATTATTATCACCACCACCCACCACCGTTGTTATCCTTTCACCACCATCATTACCTATCATCACCATCACTCACCATCCCTTACACTTCATAGTCCTATCTATTGCCAGCACACTTCATAGCTCCACCCCACCACATATGAACCCCCACCATTACATAGCCACCCTTTCTCACATGCAATCTATCTTCACTGCCTATAATACTAAGAACAACATCAATCACTCAAACCTATTTTAAATCAAATTCAACAATAGAAAAAAAAGGGTTATTTTCAAAAGATGAAGTTTTTTAACGAAGAGTATTTCAGTAACCTTTGCTCTTGTAAGGATGGGAATTTAAATGAGAGAAAGACAAAACATAGGAAAAAGAAGAGAAGAAAGAATGGAAGGAGAAGGAGTCGGCAGCAGCAGAGAGAGTAGCTGCCGTCGCCAAGAGGTTGAGAGATGACTGGTTGTGATCTAGCCCAATTAGCACGCTAAGGAGAGCGAATTGAGCTTCTAGCTGTGGTGCTCTCACCTTAAATCATGGTTTCTCTACTAATGGCGATGAACAACAAAGAAGAACAAGGAGAAGAGGAAATTGAAGAAGAATACAAGAAGAAGGAAGATAAAGAAGAATGGAACTCAGAACAATAATTGGAATAAATTAGAGTTTCAAAGAACTACGTTGGGTTTAAATACAAATCTTGCTATGTCAGCTAGCCATTGTTGCGTCCCACGTGGTAAGGCGGGTGCCATCTAAGCATTCCGGCGCTAGGCACTAAAATAGTGCCAAAAACTGTATCTGGGACACCATTATGGATAATTTTGAATTTTGAATATCAAAATGGGTAATTGCGTGAATCTAGGTACCAAAACGAGGATTTAGTCTTTCCATGTTTTTTTATCTAGAATTTCATGGTATATGAATTATGTCCCAATATAATTGGTTATTTTGAACAAAAAGGTTTTGTTGAATCTCAATTTCCACTCATACGTAAAGATGAATTGCATCATTTTTCATGCAATTAAAAGTATCTGCATCAACATGTTCTTCGCTTCTCGAATCTCCTTTAGTAGATTGGAGCATATTTCATATTGTTTCTGTTTCCCTTACTCTTTGGATGTATTTTTTCCCCATTATTATTCTGTCCGGATTCCAGTGCAAAATCTAAATTTCAATGTTTAATTAGGTAGATTTCGTAACAATCTAAAACCCTAAATTATATTCTTATAATTTAAGATATTTTTAATTTTAATATGAATAATCTCTCATGTCAGGTAATATAAAATAAAATTTAATTATTTTATATTTTAATTGTTACAATATAAAATGACATCTTAATATGAATTTATTTTAATATAATAAAAATTTTACCCATACATAATTAATTTTAGTAAATAGAAAAGATTTATACCTTTTTATGCATTAATATTTTTTGTATATATTTAAAATATATTATATAAAAATAAAAAGTATATTTATTTATTTACGTGTTAATATGTTCCAAGTTTATTAAGATTTATAAAAAGCTGTTTGGTCTTATTTTAGACACTTTTTTTGGAGCGTCATTTAGATAAGCGCGGAATTTTGGATATTCTATCTTAGATGAATTTTATCCTTGGCAAAATGAGCAAGAATGGTTTTGGCACCCCATGCGATAATCGCTAGCGGATCACCCAAAAATATTAAATAAAGCGAACAATGCAAAATTTTTTGGTACAAAACATTAATAGAGAAATTGAACGAAGCACACGAAGTGCGGGCTGTACACTAGTATCTACTTTAAAATCCAATTTGTTTATGTGGGTTGTGTTTCGCTTTGGATCACTCAAGATCCCGCATGATTTTAGGGTACCGAGACAAATGACTCCAGTTCCAGAAAGATGATAGAGTCAATTAACATAACTAGTCCACCTTATTTTGTTTATGTTGCATTTGACTTTTAATGTGTGATTTTACTTAGTATTAGGGCAATCGTTTTGTTGGCAAGTATTATCATGTAAATTTGTCTGGCATTAGCTTTAGAAAAGGGATACAAAAATATTTTTGAATTATAATATATTTTTTTATTTTAAATAATTTTTAGAATTTTCATCTATTAGTATTTTTAAGATTAATTATGATATTAGTTATTTTATTTTGGTTCGAGTAATAGTGTTTAATTTTGTCTGTGTTGTTAGATATTGTAATAAGAGTTGGTAAAGAGCTGTTTTGGAATGATTGGTACTATTTTTAACAAAAATTGTTTGTTACTTGAAGAGAATCTCTCTTAACCTGAGATGTGGGTCAACAAATGTTATTTGTGAGATAGATTGTTTGGAAGTGTTTAATCTTGTTATTAATCACCAAGATGATTTTAGATTTATTAATCCGCTAATATTCAAAATAAGGGATATCATGTATCAAAATTGACGTGTTGACTTTCTTTTAATTATGAGAGATGTAAACATGGTGACAGATACCATAGCAAAAATAACAATAAATTTATAATTTTATTATGTGAAGCTCTACTTGAGAGAAATTTAAGAATAATTTTAAATGACGTTGTTTCTCTATTTAAACAGTTTTTTATTTTTTTATTTAGTTTAAGTAAAAAAAAAAGGTTTCTACACGTGTAGAAAGGAACATGTCAAGTTACTAGAGAGGGTTGCTAACGATGCAAAACCAATGAGGATGACATGTTTTGATGCAGTGGGACCCATAAAGGTCAGGGATTAAATTTTGTATGCCCCAAGTGCAGCTTTGGTCACCGATAACTCGGCTTTTTTTATATATTTAAATATGTAAAAAACTTTAATTCCCGGAATACACACCAAATGAAAATGTTTCTGAAATACGCAGGGCCACCTCATGGGCGTCATCCGCGAAATGGAAATGCACGTCAACTCACTCCCGGCGGCCGCGAATTGGAGCCGACAGCAGCAGCTTCCAAGTCTGGTGCGGCGCAGACAAAATGGAGGAGAAGCCATTTAGTGCCTGACAGCCAAGAATTGTAGAACTCTGGGGAGGCGGGCACGAATTGGATCCATTTTACTGTCAGTACACGCGAGATGGTGCACCTCATGTGTACTGCCCACGAATTGGGACCTCAATGTGGCTATAAAAACGCTGTTTCGTCCGCGGAAGAAGGCATTATCTTCATTCTCCTCCATCTCTCTGAAATTGCTCTGAACCTCACAACCTTCTTCCTCTCTAAAAATTTTTCCATTGTTAAGATTGGATTGCTTTGTGTATGGCTTTGGAGAACGTTTATGTCATTATATGCCCTAATGCAGAAATTTCTCATACGGCAGAAGGTATTACATTCGTATGCGACGATCCACTATGGATAATAATTCCGCCACAGACATCATTGCAAGATCTGAAGAATCTGATTCTGATGCATACCGGTATGGTGGGGAAAAAAGAAATCACGAAGCTGACTTACAGAATGGCTGTTGCAGTGGCCAACTCATTTGCATATAAAAAAATGCAGATAAAATGTGATTAGCATGTGTCGATGATGTTTTCTTATCATGGCAACATAAGAAGCATATATTCGTTGGAGCTTTGTCTAAATCTTCAGGATATTGGTGGAAGCTCGTCCAGTTCCAATAATGTGGTGGGTGTCAAAAATCTGGGAGCGGCTGATTTTGTTCTGGGTCAGGATACCGGTAGGGCCCGTAGTCCAAGCTTCAACGCGTTTGTTACGCGGGAACAGAATCCAGAAATTGGTGTAGCACGCCCCTCCCCTTCTGCACTTGTTGGGTTGGATAGGTATCCTGATGCTAGCATTGCAGAAACATCTGACGAGGATGAGATTGAAGATTTCAGCAGTGATGAGGCAGAAGCCGTACCGGAAACGCAGCCTCTGCATGGCGAATTTGTTCCTCCAACACATGTCGAATCGGGAGGTAGTGGTGTATCCTCCAGCATACCAGCACACTACTTGTCCTTAAATCTTTGAGCAATGCATTCGAGCAATGCAGAGGACAGACCGAGCAACTACGCTGTGTCAGGCGAGATGGAGCTCAGGATTGGATTGAAGTTTCTCAACTGGGAAACAGCGATGCTGGCAGTCAAAAACTACAACATCCGTAGGAGTGTAGAATATAAGGTGGTAGAGTCAGACCAAAGTCGGTATGTTTGTTGATGCAAACAGTTCGGGGATCAATGTCGTTGAATGGTACGGGTTGCGAAAACATGGTCTTCTAGATTTTGGGAAATTTGAAAATATGAAGGGCTTCATAGATGCTTGGCAAGTTCAATGTCTAAGACCACGCTCAACTTGATAGCAATATCATCTACCAGTACATATTCCCCATGATGCATGCTGATGCGACAATTTGTGTAAATGTGTTGCAAGGATTGGTTGAGTCAGCGTACGGGTATAAGGTATCTTACAAGAAGGTTTGGCACGTGAAGCAGAAGGCAATCGCAAGGATCTATGGTGATTGGGACGATTTGTATGACCAGCTGCGTAGATACTTCAATGCTCTGCAAGCTTTCGTCCTAGGTATTAGTTGTAGTTTACTATCGTATGGTCTTCGCTATTGAGTGTCAATTTGCTCCTTTACATGTTTGACTAACCAAATATTTTCACAACAGGGATGATTGTTGACCTCCAAACGCAGCCGTACTATGTTGGGAACACTCTAGATCGTGATAGTGTCATGTTTCACCAGGTTTTCTGGTCGTTCCCTTCATGTGTTCAAGCTTTCAGGCACTGTAAGCTGCTGGTGTCAGTGGACGGTATACACTTGTATGGTAAGTATGCAGACACCCTTCTCATGGGTATAGCACAGGACGGAAATAACAACATTCTACTCGTCGCTTTTGCACTTGCCGAAAGAGAGAACACAGATTCATGGTACTTCTTCCTAACCAATTTGAGGAGACATGTAGCAACTCGGCCAGGAGTTCTGCTTATCTCGGATAGGCATGCGGCAATAAAGGCCGCATTTGAGCGTGAAGGATGTGGCTAGGACCACAGCGTATACTGTGTACGACATATTGCCTCCAACTTCGCAACAAGTTTCAATAGTAAGGAGGCCAAAAGACACCTGGTTAATGTCACGTATTCGAAGATGCAAGAGCAGGTGTAGTACTACCTTGAGTTAATCAGTAGCGAGGATCCCTTAACATCTCCGCAGATGATGGGTTGGATCCGAGGCTTAGAGCCACCTAAATGGCTGCAGCACCTTGACGACGGTCGACGATATGGTCACATGACGACCAATCTTTCTGAGTGTATCAACTCCGTCCTCAAGGGCACCAGAAATCTTTTGGTCTGTGCAATTGTGAAGTCTACCTACCATCGCCTAAATGAGTTGTTCGTCGTGAAGGGCCGGCAAGCATAAGCGCAGATTGCATGCGGTCAGGTGTTCTCATAGTTCTTGTAAAAAGCCATATTAGCGAACCGTGAGAGAATTTCACATATGCTAGTGATGTCGTACGATCGAGCAATGACCATATTCACAGTCGACGAGATAGCTGCTGCAGGGGTGCAGTCTCGGTTTTGGGTTAACCTTTAGAATCACAGATGTGACTCTGGTTACATCCAGGTGTTACACTACCCATGTGCTCATGCTCTGGTAGCTTGCGCATACTTGAGATTGGATTCGGAACAGTACGTTGACTTGGTTTATCGGATTGAGAGCGTGTTTTAGGTCTACGAAATGGAATTCCTTCCAATTCCGGATGAGGAGATGTGGCCCCTTATGAAGGACAATGTGTCGGTCCCAACCCACTCTTACGACGTACCATGGAAGGACGTTCGATGTCTATGAGGATTCGGAATGAGATGGACGAGGTTGAGCCGGGACCAAGTAAGTGGTGTGGCCTTTACAGACAACCAGGACATACAAGGCGACATTGTCCACATGCTTCGGCAACCTAGACTACTTCGGATTTGGTGTATTGTAGTTTGTATTGGCTGTTTTTGTGTTTCGTTGTACTGAAAAATGTCAAATGTGTCTTCCTGCTTTATTTAATGAAAATTGTGTGTGTTAGATAGTTGTTGTTGTTATCGTCCAATGTTAACATATTCATGTGGTGATCAATACTAAAAAATCATACCCTTCTCAAAGGATGATAACAAACTAAAACCACACTTAAAACAAAAACTAAAACAACACATAACGGAAACAGTGCACCAACTTCGAACAAGGAACAAAAAAGGAAATGAAAGCAACATGGAAAAAGTCACAACAACACTGAATGGTAAAACATATAGTAAATAGAACATGTAACATAAAACTAATAGTGCTCGTGACCCAATCGTCTGTCGGTACCATACATAGGGGCACAAGTGGCTCGGCGGGGTCAACCAGCCTGTCCCTCATCCTCGTCCACGGCAGAATCAGCACTAGTGTAACTTAGCCATCGGCCTTGCATCTGCATAGCGTCATAGGGTTGCAATGCGGAGCCAACTGTGTCCTCGATAGAAGTGGATATCCTCCCCGCAATAGCGGGCTGGGTGTAAGTGTCAGAGCGGGGCAGGGCGAGTGCAAGATCTGTGGGTGTATGCAGGGTTGATTGCTGAGGGATGAAATGGTCCAAACCGTCAAATAACAAAGAGAAATTTGTCCATCCAACTTTGTCCATCGAATCAATTAAGTCCTACGTACCTCCCTGGGATGAACTGCCAACCTCGTAGCTACTCTGATATGACTTAAATTGCTGAACGGAAGATGGCTGGTTGGGGTGCGCTGCTACAAATGGTTGCGGGTAGTAGTAGTCCCCGGGAACTTAAGGAGCCTGCGGCGGAGCATCGTAACCCATGTCTGGCTGAAATCCGGGTCAGTCTTTTTCTGGAAAATCTGGCTCATAATCCGCAGGGTCAGCATGCCCCTGAACTCTGCCTGTACTTGGGCGGCGATGCCTATAGTCTCGGGGTACCGGAGGCAAATTAACCACGGAACCTCTTCCATACTCTGCTGGCGCATCTGCGGGGACAACGTGAATGCGCAGATCATGCAATGCATCTGGGGCAGACAAAAACCTCCTTGTTCTCACGCAGTACCACCTATAGTAATCATGGCTAGGACGCAATGTATCTGCGTGATCAATCCGCAACCGGTATGCATCAGTGCGCCGGTTTGCCCAAACCTCAAACCACTCGGATAGTCGAATCGGCCACCATCCGTCATCATTGCGGGTCGATTGTCGATGGAAGGTGGTGCACGAAATTGTGTATGCCAATATTAATGGACTATTTCTCACAGCTTCGCACAACTAACCAGCAAGTGCACTGGGTCGTCCAAGTAATACCTTACGTGAGTAATGGTCGAATCGCACGGAGATTGTTGGCTTGAAGCAAGCTATGGTTATCTTATTATTCTTAGTCAGGATATAATAAAAGAGCATGAAATAAATGCTTATTATGCAGTAATAGAGAATATGTTGGAGTTTTGGAGATGCTTTGTCCTCTGAATTCCTGCAACATAATGCTTTCTCACTTTCATAAATGCAAGTCTCATTCCATGGCAAGCTGTATGTAGGGCATCGCCGTTGTCAATGGCTACTTCCCATCCTCTCAGTGAAAATGGTCCAAATGCTCTGTCACAGTACAACTAATCATCTGTCGGTTCTCGATCATGTCGGAATAGAATCCATCGATTCTTTTGTGTTTGTCATCACGCCCAACAATCGCGAGTTTGAAGCTCGTCACAGTCATCCAATCCTTGAATCCTACTCAGAATACCACAGAAGGTTTAGACCTTCCGGATTCTCAAGGATGCTGCCAATGAATTCTAGCTTATACCACGAAGATTCTGATGAAGGAATCTAAGAGATACTCATTCAATCTAATGTAGAACAGAGGTGGTTGTCAAGCACACGTTCATGGATTGAGGAAGGTGATGAGTGTCACGGATCATCACCTTCTTCATAGTGAAGTGCGAATGAACGTCTTAGATAGGAACAAGCGTGTTTGAATGGAGAACAAAAATAATTGCATTAATTCATCGAGATGCTGCAGAGCTCCTCACCCCCAACAATAGAGTTTAGAGACTCATTCCGTCAAAGAGTACAAAATTCAGATCTAAAAATGTCATGAGATACAAAATAAATCTCTAAAAGTTGTTTAAATACTAAACTAGTAACCTAGGTTTACAGAAAATGAGTAAACTAGGATGGATAGTGCAGAAATCCACTTCTGGGGTCCACTTGGTGTGTGCTGGGGCTGAGACAAAAGCTTCTCACGTGTCTGGGCTATTTTTGGAGTTGAACGCCAGGTTGTAACCTATTTCTGGCGTTGAACTCCAACTTGCAACCTGTTTCTGGCGCTGAATGCCAAACTGCAACATGGAACTAGCGTTGAACGCCAGTTTACGTCGTCTATCTTCGCAAAAAGTATGGACTATTATATATTGCTGGAAAGCCCTGGATGTCTACTTTCCAACCCAATTGAGAGCGTGCCAATGGGACTCTTGTAGCTCCAAAAAATCCATTCCGAGTGAAGGGAGGTCAGAATCAAACAGCATCAGCAGTCCTTTTTCCGCCTAAATAAGATTTTTACTCAACTCCCTCAATTTCCGCCAGAAAATACCTAAAATTACAGAAAAACACACAAACTCATAGTAAAGTCCAGAAATATGAATTTTGCCTAAAAACTAATAAAATTATACTAAAAACTAACTAAAACATACTAAAATCTACTTGAAATTATCCCCAAAAAGCGTTTAAAATATCCGCTCATCACAACACCAAACTTAAACTGTTGCTTGTCCTCAAGCAACTAGATAAATAAAATAGGATAAAAAAGAAATTAAGAAGCAATAATATCTCAGAGTTTCAAGTGAAGCTCAGATTCTAATCAGATGAGTGGGACTAGTAGCTTTTTGCCTCTGAATAGTTTTGGCATCTCACTTTATCCTTTGAAATCCAGAATGATTGGCATCCATAGGAACTTAGAATTCAGATAGCATTATTGATTCTCCTAGTTTAGTATGCTGATTCTTGAACACAGTTACTTTATGAGTCTTGGCCGTGGCCCTAAGCACTTTGTTTTCCAGTATTATCATCGGATACATAAATGCCACAGACACATAACTGGGTGAACTTTTTCAGATTGTGACTTAGCTTTGCTAAAGTCCCCAATTAGAGGTGTCCAGAGTTTTTAAGCACACTCCTTTGCCTTGGATCACGACTTTAACCACTTAGTCTCAAGATTTTCACTTGGACCTGCATGCCACAAGCACATGGTTAGGGACAGCTTGATTTAGCCGCTTAGGCCTGGATTTATTTCCTTGGGCCCTCCTATCCATTGATGCTCAAAGTCTTGGATCCTTTTCACCCTTGCCTTTTGGTTTTAAGGGTTATTGGCTTTTTCTTTTTCTTTATCCAATGATTCCCTGTTTTTTCACTACTTTTTCTTGCTTCAAGAATCAATTTCATGATTTTTCAGATCAGCAATAATATTTCTCTTATTCATCATTCTTTCAGAAGCCAACAATTTTAACATTCATGAAATTCAGTATAAAAAATATGCACTGTTCAAGCATTCATTCAGAAGACAAAAAGTATTGCCACCATATATAAATAATTAGAATTTTCCTTATTAAGAACTCAAAATTAAATTGCCCCTTTATTCTAAAAATCTACTATTTTATTCATGTTTGATGATGATGAGAAAAATAAATTATAGCTTAATTGGAAATAGAATCAAAATAGATATACTAATTACTAATACTCCTATATAACTTCTAAGGTAAATTCCTATAAGACAACTATCATAGAGTAAAGCTAAGATTAGGACTCAACAACCTTTATTTTGGGAAGTGGATGTTCCTCTAGTCTGTGGAGTGCTTGGTCCTTCAAGAGATAATTTCTGATGCTTCAGTTCCTTCAAGTCACGCCTTTGCTCTTTTTGTTCCCCAAGCAGTTTGCAAAGCATACTATTTTGATTTTTTTGTTCTTCCTTTATTTGGTCCATAGCTTCTTGCAACTTGGTAACCGATGCTTCAAGATGCTCCCAGTATTCAAATTGAGGGATTTCCAGAGGGATTCCTATGCTCTCCTCTTGACGGGGTCATCCTGCACTTGTTGTTTTTCCATTGATATTTTGGTGATTGGTCGCTCAACTGAGATATACTCAGTTATTCCCATCTTCACTCCAGCATCTTTACATAGCATAGATATTAAACTTGGATAAGCCAATTTAGCATCTTTGGAGTTCTTGTTTGCAATTATGTAAAGTTCACACGAAATCAGCTGATGAACTTCCACTTCTCTTCCCAACATAATGCAGTGGATCATCACTGCTCTTTTAACAGTGACCTCAGAGCGGTTGCTAGTGGGCAGTATAGAATGCCTAATGAAGTCAAGCCAGCCTCTGGCGACTGGTTTGAGATCTTCTCTCTTGAGTTGATTTGGGACGCCCTTGGTGCTGGTGGTCCACCTGGCTCCAGGGAGGCATATGTCCTCTAGAATCTTGTCCAGACCTTTATTTGTTCTCATCATTCTCCTATTAAAAGAGTTTGGGTCATCTTTCAGATGAGGTAGCTTAAAGATCTCCCTGATTTTATCAGGGTGGATGTGAACAATCTTTCCTCTGACCAAGGTTCGATAGTCATAGAGAGCAGTTCCAGATATTCTCTGCCTATCTATTTGCCACAGATTAGTGTAGAATTCCTGAACCATGTTTCTTCCCACCTTTGTTTCAGGATTAGCTAGGATTTCCCAGCTCCTGTTTCAAATTTGCTCTTGGATCTCCAGATATTCATCTTCTTTCAGATCGAATTTGACTTCCGAGATCACTGACCTTAGACTTATTATTTTGTAGTAATGGTCTGAATGTTCTTTGGTTAAGAACTTCCCTTGATTCCAAAGTGGTTTTGGAATACTCTCTTTCTTGCCTCTTGGAGTGGGTTGTTTTCCTTTAGGGGCCATGATCTTAGTGGGTGTGGTTTAGTGATCACGGATAAACACACCAAACTTAGAGGTTTGCTTGTCCTCAAGCAAAAGAAAAGAAAGGAGAGGGATAGAAGGAGAGCTAGTTTTTGAATTGTTGGGGAGAGGAGAGAGGCCGAATGTGGATTTAAAGGGAGGGGGTGGGTTTTCGAAAATTTTGAAGAAAGATAAGATAGAAGATAAGATTTGTAAAAGATAAATATGATAGGAAAAAAATATAATTAAAAATTGAAAAGATATAGAAGATATTTAAAAAAGATAAATCTGAATTTTAAAAAAAAGATTTGGGATTATTTTGAAAAGATAATTGATTTTTGAAAAAAAAATAGAAAAGAAGTTGGATGGGATTTGAAAAAGGATTTATGTTTATGAATTAAGATACATTTGATATTTTTGAAAAAGGGATTTTAGAAATTAGGATTAAAATTTTTGGAATTGAAGGATGAGAGTTTGTAACATGTTTATGCAAGAAATCATGAATTGGAACATAAAAATTTGAAAAAATGTGAATTGAAAACGAATTTACCTCCTCCCCACAATCCTTGCGTTAAACGCCCAAACGCTGCATGTTTTAGGTGTTTAATGCCCATTTGCAGCTTCTCCTGGGCGTTCAACGCCCAACTGTTGCTTCTAGCTGGTGTTGAATGCCAGGAACTCCTTTGTCACTGGGCGTTTTTCTGAACGCCTAGGATGCTATAAAACTGGCGTTAAACGCCCAGAAGGTGCTTCTTTCTGGCGTTCAACGCCCAGAAGATGCTTCTTTCTGGCGTTTAACGCCCAGATGGCTATCCTTACTGGCGTTGAACGCCCAGTAGATGCTTCTTTTGGGCATTCAGCGCCCAAAACAGCTCTTATTGGCTTTTTCGCACCAGTGAGCTTCTTTTTTGCTGTTTTATTCTGCGGATCCTTCTGTAACTTTGTGAACTCAAGCAATTGCTATTTTACCTTGAAGATAATTGACATAAACTTGTAAAAATTAATTAATTAACAAATAAACTTTGTCAATGGCTGGGTTGCCTCCCAGCAATCGCTTCTTTACTGTCTTTAGCTAGACTATTACTGAGCTTTAATCAAGTCTTAGTTTTGAGCATTCTTGCTCAAAATTGGTTTCAAGATAATGTTTGACTCTCTGTCCATTAACAATGAATTTTTTGTTAGAATCATTATCCTGAAGCTCCACGTATCCATACGGTGACACACTTGTAATCACATATGGACCTCTCCACCGGGATTTCAATTTCCCGAGGAATAATTTGAGCCTAGAATTAAATAGCAGAACTTTCTGCCCTGGCTCAAAGACTCTGGATGACAGTTTCTTATCATGCCATCTTTTTGCTTTCTTTTTGTAAATTTTTGCATTTTCGAAAGCATTGAGTCTGAATTCCTCTAGCTCATTTAACTGGAGCAATCGTTTTTCTCCAGCTAACTTGGCATCAAGGTTTAGGAATCTGGTTGCCCAATAGGCCTTATGTTCCAGTTCCACTGGCAAGTGACAGGCTTTTCCATACACCAGTTGGTATGGAGAAGTTCCTATAGGTGTCTTGAATGCTGTTCTGTATGGCCACAGAGCATCATCCAAGCTTCTTTCCCGATCCCTTCTACGGTTAATCACAGTCTGTTCCAGGATTTTTTTAAGTTCTCTATTAGAGACTTCAGCTTGCCCATTTGTCTATGGATGATATGGAGTAGCTATCCTGTGGCTATCTCCATATCGAACCAAAGCAGAGTAAAGCTGTTTATTGCATAAATGAGTGCCCCCATCACTGATTAGTACTCTAGGGATACCAAATCTGCTGAAGATGTATTTCTAGAGAAATTTCAGCACTGTCTTAGTATCATTAGTGGGTGTTGCAATAGCTTCCACCCATTTGGGTACATAATCCACTGCCACCAGAATATAAGTGTTTGAGTAAGATGGTGGAAAAGGTCCCATGAAGTCAATACCCCATACATCAAATAACTCAATCTCCAAGATCTCTTGTTGAGGCATGGCATAACTGTAAGGCAGATTGCCAGATCCTTGGCAACTGTCACAATTAAGTACAAACACTCGGGAGTCTTTATAGAGAGTAGGCCAGTAAAAGCCACATTGGAGGACTCTTGTAGCTGTTCGCTCATTTCCAAAATGTCCTCCATACTGTGACCATGGCAATGCCAGAAGATCTTCTGTGCTTCTTCTTTAGGCAGACATCTACAGATTACTCCGTCTGCATATCTCTTGAAGAGATATGGTTCATCCCAAAGATAGTACTTTGCATCCGTGATCAATTTCTTTGTTTGCTGCCTACTGTACTCTTTGGGTATGAATCTCACTGCTTTGTAGTTTGCAATGTCTGCAAACATTGCACTTTTTGGATGGCAAAGAGGTGCTCATCCGGAAAGTTTTCAGAGATTTCAGTAAGAGGGAGGGACGCCCCTTCTACTGGTTCTATTAGGGACAGATGATCTACTACTTGGTTCTCTATCCCTTTTCCGTCTCTTATTTCTATATCAAACTCCTGCAGAAGTAACACCCATCTGATGAGTCTGGGTTTTGAATCATGCTTTGTGAGTAAAAGTTTAAGAGCAGCATGGTCAGTGTACACAATCAATTTTGATCCTACTAAATAAGATCTGAACTTGTCAATGGCGTAAACCACTGCAAGTAACTCTTTTTCTGTGGTTGTGTAGTTCTTCTGTGCGTCATTCAAAACACGACTGGCATAGTAAATAACGTGCAGAAGCTTGTCATGCCTTTGTCCTAACACTGCACCAATGGCATGGTCACTGGCATCACACAACAGTTCAAATGGTAATGTCGAGTCTGGTGCAGAGATGACTGGTGCTGTGACCAGCTTAGCTTTCAGAGTCTCAAACACCTGCAGACACTCCTTATCAAAGATAAATGGCATATCAGCAGTTAGCAGATTACTCAGAGGTTTGGCGATTTTTGGAAAATCTTTTATAAACCTCCTATAGAATCTTGCATGCCCCAGAAAGCTTCTGATTGCCTTAACATTGGCAGGTGGTGGTAATTTTTCAATTATCTCCACCTTAGCTTGATCCACCTCTATTCCCTTGTTCGAAATTTTGTGCCCAAGGACAATTCCTTCAGTCACCATAAAGTGACATTTCTCTCAGTTTAAAACAAGATTAGTCTCTTGGCATCTCTTTAGAACAAGTGCTAGATGGTCAAGACTAGAGCTGAATGAGTCTCCAAACACTGAAAAGTCATCGATGAAGACTTTCAGAAATTTTTCTACCATATCAGAGAAAATAGAGAGCATGCATCTTTGAAAGGTTGCAGGTGCATTGCACAGACCAAATGACATCCTTTTGTATGCAAATACTCCAGATGGGCATGTGAATGCTATTTTCTCTTTATCCTGGGGATCTACTGCAATTTGATTATAACCTGAATATCTATCCAGGAAGCAGTAGTATTCATGACCTGCTAGTCTTTCTAGCATCTGGTCTATGAATGGTAAAGAAAAATGATCCTTTCTGGTAGCTGTATTCTACCTTCTGTAATCAATACACATACGCCACCCTGTAACTGTTCTTGTAGGAACCAGTTCATTTTTTTCATTATGAACCACTGTCATGCCACCCTTCTTAGGGACGAGTTGAACAGGGCTTACCCAGGGTCTATCAGAAATAGGATAAATAATCCTAGCCTCTAGTACTTTAGTGACCTCCTTCTGCACCACCTCCTTCATGGCTGGATTCAGCCGCCTCTGTGGTTGAACCACTAGCTTAGCGTCACCCTCCAATAGGATCTTGTGCATGCATTTGGCTGGGCTAATGCCCTTAAGATCACTGATGGACCATCCAAGAGCTGTCTTGTGTGTCCTTAGCACTTGACTTAGTGCTTCCTCTTCCTGTGGCTCTAAGGTAGAGCTTATGATTACAGGAAATGTATCACCTTCTCCTAGAAATGCATATTTTAGGGATGATGGTAATGGTTTGAGCTCGGGTTTGGGAGGTTTCACTCTTCCTGAGGGATTTTCAGAGGTTCTATTATTCTCTCTGGTTCCTCCAGATCAGGCTGAACATCTTTAAAGATATCCTCTAGCTCTGATTCGAGACTCTCAACCATATTGACCTCTTTTATCAGAGAGTCAATAATATCAATGCTCATGCAATCATTTTGGGTGTCTAGATGCTGTATAGCTTTGACAACATTCAATTTAAACTCGTCCTCATTGACTCTCAGGGTCACTTCCCCTTTTTGGACGTCAATGAGGGTTCGGCCAGTCACTAAGAAAGGTCTTCCTAGAATGATAGTTGCACTCTTGTGCTCCTCCATTTCCAGCACCACAAAGTCAGTGGGAAAGGCAAATGACCCAACCTTGACAATCATGTCTTCAATTACGCCTAATGGGTATTTAATAGAGTCATCAGCAACTTGGAGACATGTCCGGGTTGGTTTAACTTCATCAGTCAACCCAAGCTTTTTGATAGTAGCTGCAGGTATTAGGTTAATATTTGCCCCAAGATCACATAGAGCTTGCTTGGTACAAGTACCTTCTAATGTGCATGGTATCATAAAGCTTCCCGGATCCTTAAGCTTCTCAGGTAAGCTTTTCAGAATGGCTGTACTGCATTCTTCAGTGAGGTAAACTTTCTCAGTTTCCCTCCAATCCTTCTTATGACTTAAGATCTCTTTCATGAACTTAGCATAAGAGGGTATTTGCTCAAGTGCCTCTGCAAATGGAATCTTTATCTCAAGAGTCCTGAGATAGTCTGCAAAGCGAGCTAATTGCTTATCCTGTTCCGCTTGGTGGAGTTTCTGAGGATAAGGCATTTTGGCTTTGTATTCTTCAACTTTAGTTGTTGCAGGTTTATTGCCTACAACCATGGGTTGAGAAGCCTTTTTAGAGGAGTTGCTATCAGCACTTGTATGTGTCTAATCCCCCACTGGTGTTTGAATACCAGGGGTGGAAGCTGGAGTGGCATTAGACGCCAACTCCTTATCTGTTTCTAGCGTCAGAATGCCAGAACTGAGCTTCCTTTGGGCGTTCAATGCCAGTACACCACTGAGCAAATCAAACAAAGAGGCTGGTTCTTTCTGGAGAGAAATTTGGCTGAGGTGAATGCATCTTGGGTAAGGGAATTCTACTGCAACTACTTCTTGACTTTCCTGGATGCAGTACACTTAAGGGGAAAGCATATTTTAGTCACTGAAGAGGCCATAGAGGACATTCTACAGCTCCCACCTAAGTCCGATCAGCCTGATGGCTACAAAAAGGCTGAGGAGGACATGCGCCTGATGAAGTTTGATTGGGATGCTGTTAAGGCGATGATAGCCCTGGACCCAACTGTTCCTTGGGAGATGGGTCAGGACACCACCTTGTCCAAGGGAATCAAGAGGGCGTACTTAAATGATGAGGCTCGGTTATGGCATCAGATCCTGAGTAATTATGTGATGCCGAGTACTCATGAGACAGAGATTTCGGCTGCTATGATCACCCTTCTATGGTGTGTGATGGAGGGTAAGGACTTGTACTTGCCAGGATTTATCTGGCGTTATATGGCCAGGGTCCACGTCCGAGGCACTCTCCCTTTTCCCTTTTTGGTGACACAGCTGGGCCGTCGAGCTGACGTGCTATGGGAGGATGCCGATGAGAGACCACCGGCTGTGGACTGTAGGAAGATCATTCCTCATAGTAGGAACTTCCTAGCTTTGGGCTACAGACCACCACCCGTCACTGCTACTGATGAGACAGCCCTACCGTCCGCCAGACCCTCTTCCTCCACAGCTGCCCCTGCTGCCACCACTGCACCTCCACCTGCCTCAGAGCCAGTGTACCGCCTCGTGCACCGCTTGTTCCGACAGCTAGATCAGATGGAGCGCCGTAACCGGCGCCGGTATGAGAGATCGGAGCATCGGAGCAAGCGACGCTATGAGCATCTAAAGCTGATGATCCGACAGGGCAGTGACATCCCCTCCGAGCCTGACACACCATCAGAGGATTGTTGGATTATTTTCATGGATTGTTGATACAGAGGATTATTTTTATTTTTAATTAATTTTCAGTCTCTATTTTATTTAATTTATTATGTCTTCTTCTTATATTTTTTTGAGTATTATATTCATGTCAATGGAGTAGATTCCCTACTTGACATGGAGGTTGATTAAGAGGAGACACTTGAGTTGGAAGGCTTAAATGAAGATTAAACTGGAAGTTATTGGCTAGTTCTATATTTACTAACGCTAGACCTTCCCAAGGGAGAGGACTAGGATTTGTGAATAAGAGTTAGCTCAATCACTTGACTTTCCTTTATTTAGTAAGGGTTAACTAAGTGAAAACGACAACCTTTTTAATACTACACCTAAGAGATCCCAACAAGGATAGAACTTCCAATTGATCATTCCCCCAGTCAAGGCCTTTTATTTAGAATATTAATAATCATTCTTAGTTTATAATTTACAACTATTTAATTGCTCATCTTTCAACTCAACTCTCTTGAAAATCCCTAATTAATAAATTAGCATTTTCTCTGCAACTCGTTGGGAGACGACCTGGGACTCATACTCCCAGTATTTTTATTTCTAAATTTTGTGACAACTCTTTTAAATTGATACGCGAAATCTTCATCGGTTAAGAGCTATACTTGCAATGCTATTTTCTCTATAAACTGTTAATCGATGATTTTTCTGCCACGTCAATTTTTGGCGCCATTGCCGGGGAGTTGCAACGGTGTGCTAATTTATTGGTTGGATTTTTATTTTATTTGCACTTTATTTTATTTTACTTTATTACCATGAGCTGTATGTCTCTTTCATTGAATGACGCATTCGCTACCTGATCCGAGCCTACCCGTATTTGATCCTGAAATTGAAAGAACTATCTCACGTATAAGGCGGGATCGGCATCGGTTAGTCCTTTCCGAGGACGAATCTGAAACGTCATTTAAGAAAGAAACAGGCTCCCTTTCTACTGATTCAGTTGATTTGAATGCAGAGGACATGGCAGCTCCCAGGACGATTACTCTTCAGGAGGCAGGAGCTACAAATTTTACTTTACCACCTTTCCAAGCGCGTAATCCAAATCTGGGTACAGATATTAAACTGAAGACTGCACTAATTAATCTACTGCCAAAGTTTCACGGCCTACCTGCTCAAGAGCCTCTCAAGCACCTCAGAGATTTTCAAATAGCTTGTTCTACAGTTAGGCGTAATGGTACGTCTGAGACTTCTATTCTGCTAACCACTTTTCCGTTTTCCCTTGAGGGAAAGGCGAAGGAGTTGTACTACACTTAACCTGAAGCAGTTATTACTAACTAGGATACGTTCAGGAGAGAATTCTTAGAAAAATACTTTCCAACTGAATTTACTGATAGACTAAGGAAAGAGATTTCAATGATCATCCAAGACGAATCTGAGACTCTCTACGGGTACTGGGAGCGCTTTACTAATCTCCTAGACGCATGCCCCCACCACATGATTGACAAGTTGGTGTTAATCGGCTACTTCACACAAGGCATGAAGCCTCAGGATAAGACTACATTAGATGGTGCAAGCAATGGTTCTCTGAAAAAGTACAAGACCACAGACGAAGCATGGCAACTGATCGCCAACCTGGCTGAGTCTGCTCAGACTCGCAAGCGCAACAGGAACAACCACCCCAAAGTTGTGGCAGAGGTTTCCTCTAGCAGCGAGAATACTACTCTCACACAATCAATATGCGAGATGACCAACCTACTGAAGTAGATACATCTGGGCCAACAACAGTCTCAACCTCCTTCACCACAACGTAGTCAAATACTGGTTCCTCAAAGAGTATGCAGAATATGTGCCGATTATAGTCATTACACTGATGAATGTCCATAGCTCCAATATTAGGACAACACCTTGGTAGCTACTCACAATTTTTATGACCGCCTGAATCAAGGATACTATCAACAAGGCAGCAACTATAACCAAGGTTGGCAGGACAACTCCAACCAGGGTTGGAGAGAAAATTCCAACCAGGGATGGAGGGACAACTATAATAGAGGAGGCAGAGACAACAATGGAAATCAGAAGTGGAATAATAACAACAGACAGCAGAATCAGAACTAGCCTTACAGAGCACCTCACCAAAGGCAGTCCCAAGGACCTCAGAACAACCAACAGTAGACCCCTCAGATTACTTACCCCCTTCCTCTTCTAATGACGAGTTACTACACTCAATTGATCAAAGATAAAAGACCATGGAGAACAACCTCACTTCTACCCTGAACAATCTAAACTCTACCTTGCAAGCTCTTATCTCACAGATTGGATCACTGAATAACTCCAACAACCAGCCTTCAAACTCCAGTGGAATTCCCTCTCAACCTTTACCCCCCAAAGGAGGTATCAATGCCATCACTTTGAAGTCCGGAACTACACTGCAAGAGAGGAATCCGAAGGAGCCAAGCTTACTAGACCCAATGGAGGACATGGTTGAAGTGGAGGAAGTTGACGAAGAAGATGAAGTGTAAGACTTGGTTGAAGAAGAAATACCTCACCCCAGGAATGAAGCACCAAAGGAAGCAGAAGCTACAAATGGCACCATTCCTATCCCGTTTTCACACCTTGCATGGAATTCCAGAAAGCAGATGGAACTTGATCCCAAAATGGTAGAAATTTTCAAAAAGGTTGAGGTAATTGTTCCCCTTTTTGATGTTATTTAACAAGTACCTAAATATGCAAAGTTTTTGAAAGATTTATGCATACACAAAGATAAAATTAATGAATTAGAAATTATTCCTTTAGGTAGTTCTATATCTGCTTTAATGGGAGGTATACCTGAAAAATGTAGTGATCCAGGTCCATGCATGGTTAACTGTACCATTGGAGGTGTATTATTTTCTGACTGCATGTGTGATTTTAGGAGCATGTGTTAGTATAATACTATTGTCTATATATGATGCTTTGAGGCTCCCTCCCTTAAAAAGGTCGGCAGCTCAATTTGTGTTAGCAGATAAAAGCATTATTACAATAGTTGGAATTGCTGAAGATGTATTAGTAAGCATTAAGGGGCTCACATTTCCCATCAACTTCTATATCCTGGAAATGCCTCCTAATAACTCAGGAAGACCGTCATCAATCCTGCTTGGAAGACCATTCCTGAAGACTTCAAAGTTCAAGCTGGATGCATTCTCAGGAACATATTCCTTTGAAATAGATGGCAGAACAGTGAGTTTTAGTTTGAATGAAGCTATGAAGAACCCTCCGAAAGATCATTCTATCTTCCAGTGTGACATCATTGATGAAACTGTAGCTGAAGTTCACCAAGAAGAAGTAGAAGAGAAGCACTTGGAGCAAAGTCCAAGTGTGAGGACACCCTCTGAACATAATGAGGACACTTTGCCATTATCAATAACCCTAGATAATCCAAAGCCTAACCATGAGTAGAGATCAGAATTGAAACCCCTGTCTCAACACCTCAAGTATGCGTACCTTGAGGATAATCAGAAGTTCCCAGTTATCATTGCAAGGGAACTCACTTCCCAATAAGAGGAGCAGCTGCTCAGTGTGTTGAGACAACACAAGAAAGTGATTGGGTGGAGCTTGGCAGATATAGTAGGCATCAGCCCTCAAGTTTGTGAGCACAGAATATTCTTAGAAGAGGAATCAAAGCCTGTCCGTCAACCCCAAAGAAGATTGAATCCCACCATCTTAGAAGTTGTCAAGAAATAAGTGACCAGGCTACTCGAAGCAAAAATTATTTACCCCATCTTAGATAGTGAATGGGTCATTCTAGTACAAGTGGTGCCCAACAAGTCTAGAGTCACAACAGTAAAGAATGATCATGGAGAGCTCCTGACAACTAGAGTGCAGAATTCATGGAGAGTGTGCATTGACTACAGGTGTCTCAACCAAGCTACTCGCAAGGATCATTACCCTTTTCCATTTATTGATCAAATGCTTGATCGCCTGTCAGGTAAATCCCATTACTGCTTTTTAGATGGTTATACAGGCTATTTTCAAATTCATATAGCTCCTGAGGATCAGGAAAAGACTACTTTTACATGTCCATTTGGGACTTCTGCTTACAAAAGAATACCTTTTAGCTCGTGCAATGCACCAGCCACTTTCCAAAGGTGCATGATGAGTCTTTTCTCTGATCTCATTGAGAGTTGTATGGAGGTTTTTATGGATGATTTTAGCATATATGGTGATTCCTTTAGCCTTTGCTTGGATAATTTAGACAAAGTATTAGACAGGTGTGTTAGTTCAAACCTTATATTGAATTTTGAAAAGTGTCATTTTATGGAAAAACAAGGAATTATTCTAGGACATGTTGTCTCTCATACTGGTATTTCTGTAGACCCAGCAAAGGTAAATGTCATTTCTAGTTTTCCTTATCCCTCCTCTGTGAGGGAAGTCCGTTCGTTCCTTGGCCATGCAGGTTTCTACAGGAGATTCATTAAGGACTTCAGTAAGGTAGCATTACCTTTATCCAGACTACTGCAGAAAGATATTGAGTTTGAGTTTAGTGAGGATTGCATGCAAGCATTTGATAAGTTGAAGATCGCCCTGACTCAAGCTCCAATTGTGAGAGGACCAGACTGGAGCCAGCATTTTGAGATTATGTTTGATGCCTCCAGCCATGCAGTAGGAGCGGCACTGGCTTAGTGCAAAGGTAAGGATCCTTTCGTAATAGCCTATGCGTCTAAAACCTTAGACGCTGCTCAGTGTAATTACACTACTACTGAAAATGAGCTTCTTGATATTGTTTTTGCTCTGGATAAATTTCGAGCCTATTTATTTGGTACTAAGGTAGTAGTGTACTCGGACCATGCAGCCCTAAAATATTTATTAGCTAAAAAAGAGTCCAAACCAAGGTTGATACGTTGGATACTGTTGCTTCAAGAATTTGACTTAGAAATTAAGGATATGAGTGGTAACCAGAATTTAGTGGCAGACCACTTGAGTCGCCTTGAGCACATTAAGGATGACTCCACTCCTATCAATGATGCTTTCCCATTTGATAACTTGCATGCAGTATCTGAAGTAGCTCCTTGGTACGCACCCGTAGCTAATTATCTAGTTAGCCATACTTTCCCTCCCAATTTTACTAAGCATCAAAGAGAAAAGCTGAAAAGCGAGTCTAAATATTATATATGGGATGATCCATATTTATGGAGGTGTAGTGCTGACCAGGTAATTAGAAGGTGTGTACCCCAATCAGTATTTCAGTCCATTTTAGAGGCTTGCCACTCTTCTGAGAGTGGAGGACATTTTGGCCCTCAAAGAAGAGCTAGAAAAATTTTAGACTATGGATTCTAGTGGCCTACTCTTTTTAAAGATGCTACTTCCTTTTGTAAATCTTGTTCCCCATGCCAAAGGTTTGGTAATATATCCAAGAGGTATAAGATGCCTCAACAGATTATGCTTTTCTGTGAAATTTTTTATGTTTGGGGCATTGACTTCATGGGTCCATTTCCAAACTCTAGTGGTTACCTTTATATACTGTTAGCTGTAGATTATATTTCTAAATGGGTGGAAGCAATTCCTGCCCATACTGATGATGCTAACACTGTTGTTTCCTTTGTTAGAAACCATATTATCTGTCGCTTTGGATCACCACGAGCGATCGTGAGCGATCAAGGCACTCACTTCTGTAATAGGAGATTAACAGGATTACTAAAGAAGCATGGAATTGTTCACAAAGTAGCAACAGCTTATCATCCCTAGACCAATGGACAAGCAGAAGTGTCTAACAGAGAGATTAAACGCATTCTGGAGAAGATAGTAAAGCCTCATAGGAAGGACTGGAGTGTCAGGTTACAAGATGCGCTATGGGCATATCGAACAGCGTACAAGACACCCATTGGGATGAGTCCCTTCCGCTTAGCGTACGGTAAGGCTTGCCACCTCCCAGTAAAAGTGGAACACAAGGCCTTCTGGGCTGTAAAGGAACGCAACATGAATTTTAAGGAAGCTGGTGCTGAAAGGAAGCTGCAACTAGCAAAATTAGAGAACTTTCACCTAGAAGCATATGATAACTCCAGGCGATACAAGGAAAAGATGAAGGTCGTCTATGACAAGCACATAAAAAGGAGAGAATTCAGACCAGGGGAGTTAGTTCTTCTTTACAACTCCAGACTAAGGCTTATGCTAGGCAAACTAATTTACCTTCTTCCTTAATCGACTCTTCCTAGCAGCCTCACATTTCTGAGCCAGTCTACGAAGAGTCTAGAAAAATGTTTATATAAAAATGTAAAATTCAGTACTACTAATGAAACAAAAATTGAAATAGTAAGCACAAGAAGTAGCACAAAAACAATGAAACAAACCTTCTGATCCTCATGTTTAAGCTTAGTTTGATCATTGGAGTCCACAACTACAAGTTCCCCATTCCCAGCTCTATTATTTGATAAATAGGAGAGTAAGTGAGTGAGAGATAAGGTATATTTGATAAATAAGAGAGTGAGTGAGTGAGAGATAAGAGAGTGAGAAAGAGAGTAACTTGAGGTTAAATCAAAGGCATGATGATAGTGCTGTTGTTAAAAGATAAGAGCAACAGCAAGATTAGAATCAATTAAACGCGTTGTTGTCTTTGGAGTTGTGTTAGTGTCATCTCCCCTGTTTCAAAAATACTGAAAAGAATGAGTTATCTGTCTGTAATTTAGCAAATTCAGACAAGGACAAGAAGGAGGAGCCAAAATCAAGTCATAACAAGAATATGCATGCAAATTCCAGATAAAATATCTCAGTAATTCAAATATATAGTTCATAAACAAAGTTCATTCTATACTACAATCATAGAAATTATGTTTCAGATTTCACAAATTACAGGAATACACAAAATTCATACCTTAGAATTTAGAAATTTCGTTCTCTGCAGCAAGCAACAGCTGATTTGCAAACATAAGAGCTTTCCTCGATCGTATTCTTTGATTTTCAAGTTCAATCAAAATAGGGAAAGGACAGGGTTAGGGCTAGGGATCATGAAATCGGAACAGAATCACAATGGAAGGGTTAGGGCTAGGGATGAGAAGGAGGCGGAGGCCTACCTAAACTAACAGCGATGAGAAGAGACGATGACAAACCTCCGGCGAGGAGAGAAGAAGCAGCGCGAGAGCGGCGGCGGAGGGAGCTCGTAAGATAAGAGCACGGCCGAGAAAGCTCGTGTGATAACGAAATAAGCAACCGCATTAAGAATGGCGGTGGAATGAGCTCGTGAGACGCGAGCGACGGCGGCGACAGCGGAGGAAGTCACATCTTCAATGGAGAGAGAAGGCATGAGAGTAATTCAAAAAGAACAGGAAAAAAAGTGAACTGAAGGATTGGGAGTAAAGTGACCCATCTCTTTATTTTAATATTTCCAACGAAAACGTTTAAATTACAGACAGATTTTCTGTCTGTAATAATTTAATAAAATGCAGCGTTTTTATTCATTTAATTATAGACAAATTTTCCGTCTGTAACTATTTTTTACGGAAAAAATCAATTTTTCCGACAAAATTATTGACGGATTCTTCTTTCTATCTGTAATTTATGCTAATTCATTTTTTTGTTTTCCAACAAAAAATCCCTCTGAAATTCCATCTGTATTTCTGTGGGATAAAATTTGTCTGAAATATCCGTCTGTAATAACTAGTTTTCTAGTAGTGTTACCACATCACTAGCCTTAAGCGGAAAAACAATTAAATACCCTAATTGAATCTTTGGTTAGCTTAAGATAGAGATTGTGTATCAACTAAGTGTAGGAAAACTGTGGGAACATGGGTTAATAGGGAACGTCTTATGTTTCTACTTTATTTAAATATTAGAAATTTGGGTACCTACTCATATGAGACCAAAAAAATTAACCCATGTGCATTGATATGTTATGTTTACTTATATATTTTTAAAAAAATAAAAAATAAAAAATAAAAAATAATAATAAATAAAAAAGAGAGAAAAAGAAAAAAATTAATTAAAAAAAAGAAAATAATAATATAAATAAATAAATAGGGGATAAAATTACCCCAATGTTAAGTTTAATAAAAGATCAATGCATATGTAATAAAATTAGAGGAGAGTTAATACATGAGTATGTGAAATATACAAAAGTGGGAATTATGGGTAGCTAGGCATGATTTTAGAGTTATATAGAGTATCTGTGTATGTTAGGTGAAAGCTTAGGTTAATTAAAGATTCATATTTCAGCTCACTTTATATATATATATATATATATATATATATATATCCTCACCCTTACCTTAGCCCCATTACAACCCTGAAAAGACCTCATGATGTTTGCATTGGTATACTAAATTTTTGTTGATTGGTTAGATGAAGAACAAAGTTCAGAAAGCATGATTAGAGAAGAGTAGAGTAAATTACCCTATACACTTAAGAGATTAGAGTGCACATACACTACCAGTGAGGGTTCAATGCTTGATTCTATGTTCCCTGCTTTCATGAGCTGTCTTCTCACAAGTTTACTTATCTTTACTTTATGATTTTAATTAGTGAAATTTGATCTATGGTTGTCTTGAAAAACTTGTTTACTTTTAACCAAGTAGATAGAAACATCTTAGCATATAGTTGCATTCACATATATGTTGCATTTCATACATTTTACCATTACTCTTCACTCCTTTATAGCTTCTCTTAAGCTTAGCATGAGGACATGCTAATGTTTAAGTGTGGGGAGGTTGATAAACCACTATTTCATGGTTTATCTTGTGCTCAATTGAGTGGTTTTTATCAACTCCTTACCCATTTATTCATACTATTTGCGCGGTTTTACTTTTTCCTTCCGGATTTTGTGCTATGATTGAAAACATCCTTCTTTGGGCTTTAAATTTGCTATGTTTAATCATCTCTTATTACCATTCGATGCCTTGATATGTGTGTTAAGTGTTTTCAGAATTTATAGGGCAATAATGGCTTAGAGAATGGAAAGGAAGCATGCAAAATAGGAAGGAATACAAGAAGTTGAAGAAATTGCTAAGCTGTCCAACCTGACCTCTTCGCACTCAAACGGTCATAACTTGAGCTACGGAGGTCCAAATGAGGCGGTTCCAGTTGCGTTGAAAAGCTAACATTCGGGGGCTTCAAAATGATATATAATGTGTCACAATTTCCTTGAAGATAAGTGACGCGCACGCATGAATCCACGCGCATGCGTGGATCTGCGTGAAACCAGCGACCTGCACGTGTAGTTTTTAGATTAGAGGCTATAAAGTGGGGGAATCCATTCATTCATCAACATTCATTCATAATTCACAATTTTAGGTTTTAGATGTAGTTTTTAGAGAGAGAGGCTCTCTCCTCTTTCTTAGGATTTAGGATTTAGGATTTCTCTTAATTTTAGGATTGCTTCTTCTCAATTCCAGGTTCAATGTTTATTTAAATTATTAATGCAAAGATTACTTTTTTATTTAATTTTATTATTTATTTAATTGCTGTCAATTTTATTATCATGTCTCTTTTTTACTCCCTTCTCCCAACAACGAAGATGGTATGCATGTTGATAGAGAAGACTCCCAACTTGATATGGGAGTTAATTAAAAGGAGGCACTTGAGTTGGAATGCTGAAGTGATTAGTTAAATTGGAAGTTGTTGGCTAATTCTCTATTTACTAATGCTAGTCCTTCCCAAGGAAGAGGATTAGGATTTACGAATAAGAGTTAGCTCAATCACTTGACTTTCCTTTATTTAGTAAGGGTTAACTAAGTGAAAATAACAACCTTTTGATACTACACTTGAGAAAATTCCAACAAGGATAGAATTTTCAATTAATCATACCCCTGGTTAAGGCTTTTTAATTTAATTACATAAAACCTCTTGTTAATTTTCATTACTTTAATTTATAATTATTTTTGTGCCCATTGCCCAAACTCCAAATTTCCCACAAAACTCATAACCAATAATAAATACACCTCCCTACAATTCCTTGAGAGACGACCCGATGTTTCAATACTTCAGTTATAAATTTTATTGGTTTTGCTTAAGTGACAACCAAATTTTTGTACGAAAGAATTCTTTGCTGGTTTAGAAAATATACTTGCAACGAGAATTTATTTGTGAAATTCTTTACCGACAAAAAATCCGTTTGTCAGGCATCATGAAGAGACTCATTCTCTTCTTGTCTGAAGCCTAAAATGTCCAGTCTTAGCTGGGTTACCTTCCTTGGGGAGAAGTATTAGTTCAAGAATTTGTTTACCAGCTTATCCCATTTTTTCAAGCTCGATTTGGCCTTTTACAGCAAATGGGAAGAGTAGCAGCCTATAGACATCCTGATCTACTCCCTCAACTCGTATTACGTCAGCAATCTACAGGAAGTTTGCAAGGAATTTGTGGGTTTTTCTTGTGGAAGTCAATGAAACTAGCACTTTTGCTGCACTAAAGTAATTAACTGTGGGTTGAACTAAAAGTTGGCTGCTCCAATAGGTGGTATACAAATACTCCTTCCATAAAAGTCAAGAGTAGGGGCTGTATAAGACCCCAAAATTCTTCTTGGTTGTGCACTTTCAAGGGAATCCATAATGAGTTTTTTGTGTTCTTGCTCACACAAATAGGAAGCAAAGTAAACAAAATCTAGGGGCCTCTATGTCAAAGTATAGAGAGCTTCCAGTGAAATGTCCTGAAGAGATATAAAATAAATTCAAATAATATTGCTAATAATAGAGATGAAAAATTTTTTAAATAGAATTAGAAGAATCAATCTAAAATTTTGAATTTTAAAATAGAAATGAGTCTCAAAAAATTCAAAAATGAAACAAACTAAAAGGGACACCAAACTTAAAACTTTTTTTAAAATTAAAGATACTATTTTTTAAAAATTTGAGAGGACTAACACCAAAAGGCACCAAACTTAAAAATTGATACAATACTCAAACAAAAGAAGAAGGTGACAAAAGAGAGAAAGTTTTTGAAAAAATTTTGAAAAAGAAAATAATAAACACAATTAAAAGAAAAACAAGTAAAAGTACCTGATCTAAGGAGCAAGACAACCGTTAGTTTGTCAATCTTAAACAATCCCCAACAATGGCACCAAAAACTTGGGCACAAAATTGAGAACTCACACAACTGAACCGGTAAGTGCATTGGGTCGTCCAGGTAATACCTCAAGTGAGTGAGGGTCGATCCCACGAGAATTGTCGGATTGAGAAAGCTGTAGTTATCCTACAGGTCTTAGTCAGGTGAACAGAAAGTCGATTGTTATTGTTGTAGGCGCATAAACAAAACAGTAACAAAAACACGTAGAGATTATGATAGGAAATCATTTAAGGCCTCGGAGATGCTTGTTCTTCCGGATTGGTACTTCTTACTGACAACGTTAATAATGAATGATTCATTCAATAGCATGGCTGTAAGTAACTAAGCTAGGGTCAGTGGTCATTAATCTCCTCTATCTAAACCAAATACCAGGACGCTAATCATTCAATCTGGAAGAGGGTGATGCTCACGCAATTCATCTCTGATGATCCTTGTAAAACCCGGTTAATTAATGGCTAGTTAACTAATAAATGAGAATTTATTCTAGAAAGCCTTAAATGTGATTTTTTATGGCTAAATGTAATAGAGGAGACTAAGACGAGAATTTTGGTACCAATTTTATAGAATTCGGATCAAGATTGGACCGAACGGGCCAAATCGGGCAAACCGGACCCAAAGTGCACCCTTGGCCCAACATAACTAAATCAAAACCATAGTTTCAGCACTCTCTCTCCTCATTAAACACACACACATGCTGAAATGGTGGAGAGGAAGGGAAGAACACTCTCTCAAATTCTCTCCCTTAGTTGATCTTCAAACCACCATAACTTTTGATCTAGAGCTTCGATTACTGCACCGTTTGTGGCCACGCGTTCACCACGGAGAGCTCTACAAAACCCATACAATTAATCTTGAGGTAAGCCACGTTTTGCTCTTCGAATTTCCAGCCTTGTTTTCGAGTTTCATGAGCAAAAATGTTAAGATTTTGGGCTCTTTGATGTTATAGGACCCAACTCTCTTGAAGGAGAAGGTTAATCTTGTCTCCTTGGACCTTGGGTGTGGTAAGATTCTCAACCCTAGTGTAATTTGTGGTTCTATGATGTTTGGGTTTTGAGATGTTGTGTATGGGTGTGATGATTGTGGCTTAGGTTATGTATGTGTGAATGTTGGAGCTTGATTGGTGACTTTGAAAAGCTTGAAAAGGGATTTGGTGGTGAAAAATATGTTCTTGGAAGTATTGAGGCCTTAAGAGTTTGAGGAAAAGTGGTTTGGAAGTGCTCCGGTTGAGCTTGGGAAATCGGCTAAGGTATGGTCTCGGTTTCTCGTATCTAATATGTAATGTGGTAGGAAATACTTAGGCTAGAGGCCCTAAGATAGGCATTGAATTGTTGATGTTGTTGAATGGTTGATATATATGATGTGGTCATATATGTGATGATGATTATTGATGCCTTGATGGTATGATGTATGAGAAATATGCATGTTGTGATATATGCTTGATGATTGGTTATGGTTGAATTGTGGGTGGAACCATGTTGATGGTGAGTATGATATTGATTGTGTACAGTGATGATTTATTGGAATTGGTGTTGTTGAAAATTGGCAAGAGGAAGAGTATGTGATATGTCAATGTGTTTGGGCTTGAGCCATTCGGGTGAAGTAGGTTAAAATGATGGGATAGTGATTTTGTAAATTGTGGTAAAGTGTCAATGTGTGAGTTGAGGAGGCTTGATGTTGAATTTGATATATTTTGATTGATTTCAAAGAAAAGGGATGGAATTGGCATGTTTTGATTGATTTTGAAAAGAGTTGAAAATGACTTGCTTTGAAAATGGTACTTTGTGGTTTTATATGAAAATATGGTTTTTAGACATACTTTGACGGGACATAACTAGGACTAAGGATCTCTGTTTTGTGCCAAATCTGTTTAGAAATGAAATTGGATCCGAGATGTCCATGCCGTTCGAAGAACGGGTGAAAAACAATTTGAAATGAGAAAGTTATGTCCGTTGGAAGATTGTGGTTTGAATCTGTGAATTCTGCAGCTTTTAACTTAGAAAATTTTTAGCAGAATGACTCCTCACGCGTAGGCGCACTTGGCGCGTAGGAACCGTTCTTCCAGAAAGCGCCATCCACGCGTGCGCGTGATGTGCGCGGGCGCGCCGATGTGCTGCACCCAATGCCCAGCTATTTTCCAGAGAGTTGTGCCAGAACGGTGCCAGTTTTGTGCGTGGGGCACGAGCGCCCACGCGTACGTGTGGCTGACGCGTGCACGTTGCTTGGCTATTTTTCAAATCCACGCGTTAGCGTGCATGACGCATACGCGTCGATGAGTTTCGTGGCCATCCACGCGTGCGCGTGGGGTGCGCGTACGCGTGGCCCTGTTTTCATCCCAAAGTTGATTTTTGAGTTTTAAAAGCCAAATCTCATACTTCTAAGCCTCCGATCTCACCACTTATGTCTTAAATCATTATGATATGCCTAGATATTAGAAAAGGAGCTAGGGGATGTGGTAACTTGCGAGTGAAGCAAGGGAAAAAAATGAATGATCAATGAGGATCAAAGATGATTATGTGAGAGGCGGAGGATGGTGGTGGAAGTGCTTGTTACGCCATGGGCCGAAAGGCTGTAATTGTTAATGAAATGGCTGGTTATGGATTTAACCGTGATCCGAATGGCTGGTTATGGATTTAATCGTGAGCCGAATGGCTGGTTATGGATTTAATCGTGAGCCGGATGGCTAAATTATTGCCGTGTTACGGCGGAGCCATGATTATGGCTAGGTATAAATGCATATCTGCTATTGAATGAATTGTGAAAGATGCACGTCCACTGTTGGAGATGAGAGTTTCCCTAGAAGGAAGCAGTGGCTAGCCACCACGTGCTCCAGGTTGAGACTCGAATCTCTTTTGACCCTATGTCGTAAGGGTGGCCGGGCACTGTGAAAGCCCCGGATGAGCTCGCCCCCGTAAATATTCACCAGTGAAGGTGATGGATAAAGATCATGATTATGATCAAGTTTATGATGAGCATAACTCGAGTTGGGGATGCGCGGCACAGGGACAGTCTAATGGTTAGCTACCAGGACTTGTCGGGTTGGCTCTATAACCGACAGATGATATCATCAGCCACTAGGGACAGGCATTCATCATATGCATACTATATGAATTGTTTGAGATTGCCTATTTGACTGCATATTACTTGCTAATTGTCTAAATGCCTTAATTGTTCCTATTTGTATATTTCTTGTTTGATATAACTGTGTTTGCTACATTATACTCCTGCTGGTGGATGGGAGGTCTGAAGGAATTGGAAAGGGAAGTATTAGTTAGACTGAAGAACCTTTTGTCAGTCGCCACATATGGTTTAGCTTGTTTATAAGCTTTGATATTATCTGGAGGAAGTTCTAAGATTTCCTTTGGCTTTCCTCTATTATTATGTATTATATATGTGGAAGCTGTTACCATGCTGGGGACCTCTGGTTCTCACCCATGCGGATTTTGTGGTTTTCAGATGCAGGACGTGAGGTTTCTCGTTGAGGCCTGCTGGAGACTTCTGGTTTAGCGAAGATCCTTTATTCTCGGGACTATGTTTTAGTTTATATGTTTTGCTTAGATACTTTTATCTCCATTAAATAATACAAACTGTGATGACTCCTCTTATGGGAGATTTTGGAGAATAGGTTTTATGTATTTGTGTCCCTTTGGGTTTCCTTGGGGTTTTCTTTATTTTATCATATGTATATATTGCTATGCTCGGCCCGGTTATCTTCGCGGCCGGATTTTGAGTCTTGATATTCCTATTTTTGACACTCTTTTGTATATATAATCTCGCGTTGGTTTATCATTGTTCGTTACGTTATCGATCGGAGTGTTGTGCTTTCGAGTTGCGATTTTTGTTTACCCCTTTTCTACAAAGGCTCCTAGTTATAATCAATCATTCATACTACTATACTTACTAAATTTTTATTTTAGAGGTTGTAATACCTTGCCATCTCTGAATTATGACTTAAGCATAAGACTCTGTATGATAGGGTGTTACATTATGGTATCAGAGCAGTTCGTTGCTGTAGAGCCTGAGGGATGGACTGACTATGCTTCTGTGCATTCTCTGTATGTGTGTTATGTGCTATTAGTATATCTGCTTGATATAATTGGTGTAAACGTTCATGAGCATGCATTTGGGACTTTGAAGCACTAGACTTTCGATATTGAGACTGATCAACTTAATATCGATTGTTTGGTGTGTATAGGAACCAGATGGCGCCTTGTGGACGCGGTAGAGGCAGTGTGAGAGGTCGTACGAATGCTCGTGCGCTGGAGAATAACCCTAATGACCCGGTGAACTTTATGACTGCGTTGGAGAATATGGCTGCTGCTATGCAAGCCACTGCTGAGGCTTTTGGTCAACAGATGAACAACCATGGTAATGATGGAGGTGGAATTCAGGGCCCGATGACACTGGCAAACTTTTTGAAGGTTAATCCGCCTAAGTTCAAGGGAACTACTAGCCCGAGTGAGGCTAATACATGGTTTCAGGCTATAGAGCGAGCATTGCAAGCACAAGTGGTACCTGAGGGACAGCATGTCGAGTTTGCTACCTATATGCTCACTGGTGAAGCGTCGCATTGGTGGCAAGGTATCCGACGTCTTCTGCAGCAGGGTGATGACAATATCACCTGGAATGTCTTCCAAGAAGAGTTCTATAAGAAGTACTTTCCGACTTCTGCTAGGACGGCCAAGGAGCTTGAATTGTTACAGCTGAAGCAGGGTACTATGTCCGTATCTGAGTATACTGACAAGTTTAAGGAGCTGTTCAGATTCTCTCGTATGTGTCAAGGGACTCCAGTGGAATATGAGGAATGGAAGTGTGTTAAGTATGAAGGAGGACTCCGAAGTGATATCTTCAGCTCAGTGGGACCAATGGAGATTAGGACTTTCTCCGAGTTGGTAAACAAGTGTAGGGTTACTGAAGAGTGTGTAAAAAGGGCAACCGCTGAGAAAGGGAGTCATAAAGGATCATTCCCACAGAACCGAGGGAAGAGCTTTGCACCTAGAGGTCCGCCTTTCAAGAGGGGAAGCTCTTTCAGGAGGCCCAAAAACAACAACTCCCAAGGAAAGAAGTTTGGGAAGCAGCCTCAGAATGATCAAGCTTGTTCTAGATGTGGGAGTCACCATCCGGGAGCACCATGCAAGACCGGATGGGGCTTGTGCTACAATTGTGGAAAAGTGGGGCATAAAGCCACCAGTTGTCCGGAGAAGCAGAAATAAGGTGCTGGGAAGGCACAACAGACTGGTCGGGTGTTCACCACCTCAGCTATAGGTGCCGAGGGATCTGAGACACTTATTCGAGGTAACTATGAAATGGATGGTCAAACTTTAAATGCTTGATTTGATTCGGGAGCATCGCATTCATTCATTGCATTTGAGAAAGCCCATGAGTTAGGATTGAAGATTGTAACTTTAGGTTAAGACCTAAAAGTGTATAATGTTACCCATGAAGCCATGGTAACTAGGCTAGGATGCCTGAAAGTTCCCTTTAGATTCAAGCAGCGTGATTTTATTCATAATTTAATCTGCTTACCGATGATCGGTCTTGATCTTATCTTGGGATTGGACTGGTTATCTAAGAACCATGTCCTACTTGATTGTTCTACAAAGTCGGTGTACTTTATGCCGGACGATACAGAAGGGCCGGTCGTGGTGAATAATTATTACTTGAATTCGATGATGGTGAACTGTTCCGGAACCGAATGTCAGGGTATCATGTTGTTAACTGCGGGCGTTTCGGGTGATGATCAAAGGTTGGAGTAGATTCCGGTTGTGTGTGAGTTTCCGGAAGTGTTTCCCGATGATATTGATGAGTTTCCACCTAACCGAGAGGTTGAGTTTGCTATTGAGTTTGTGCCCGGGCGGGACCAATCTCAAGCGCTCCTTATAGGATGTCACCGTTAGAGATGACTGAGTTGAAGTCTCAACTGGAGGATTTGTTGGGTAAGAATTTTATTCGACCAAGTGTCTCTCCGTGGGGTGCTCCAGTGTTACTGGTAAAGAAGAAAGATGGGAGTATGCGACTCTGTGTGGATTACAGGCAGCTGAACAAGGTCACAATAAAGAATAAGTATCCATTGCCGAGGATTGATGATATCATGGATCAGTTGCAAGGAGCTGGAGTTTTCTCCAAGATCGATTTGCGATCCGGTTATCACCAGATAAGGGTCAGGGGTGAGGATATCCCTAAAGACCGCTTTCAGGACTCGTTATGGTCATTACGAGTACACTGTAATATCTTTTGGGTTGACAAATGCGCCAGCAGTATTCATGGATTATATGAATAGAGTTTTCCGTCCGTTTCTGGATAAATTCGTTGCTGTCTTCATTGATGACATACTGATTTATTCCAAGACTGAAGAAGAGCATGCGGAACACTTGAGGACCATGTTGCAGATTCTAAAGGAGAAGAAACTTTATGCAAAACTGTCTAAGTGAGAGTTTTGGAAGAGTGAGGTGAAGTTTTTGGGTCACGTGGTGAGTAAGAGGGGAATAGCCGTAGATCCAACTAAGGTGGAGGCTGTGATGGATTGGAAGCAACCAACCACCGTAACGGAAATAAGGAGTTTTTGGGCTTAGCTGGCTATTACCGAAGGTTTATTAAGGGCTTTTCACAGATAGCTTTGCCAATAACAAAGTTAACCCGCAGAGACACTCCGTTTGTTTGGACTCCTAAATGCGAGGAGAGCTTTCAGACATTGAAGAAAAATTTGACCACTGCACCTGTGTTAGTGTTACCTGAGCTGAACGAGCCTTTTGAGGTGTACTGTGATGCCTCATTGAAGGGTCTGGGGTGCGTGCTGATGCAGCATCATAATGTGGTGGCGTATGCCTCACGGCAGTTAAGACCGCGCGAAGTTAATTACCCTACGCACGATTTAGAGCTTGCTGCGGTCGTGTTTGCGCTAAAGGTGTGGAGGCATTACCTCTATGGGGTTAAGTTCCAAGTTTTCTCTGATCATAAGAGCTTGAAGTACCTCTTTGATCAGAAAGAACTTAATATGAGGCAGAGGAGGTGGATGGAATTATTGAAGGACTACGACTTTGAGTTGAATTACCATCCGGGAAAGGTGAACGTAGTGGCGAATGCGTTAAGTCAAAAATCATTATATGCGGCTTGGATGATGCTTCAAGAGGAGAAGTTGCTCAAGGGATTCGAGAGTCTGAAAATTGGTGCTCGAGAAGTATCCGGAACTTTGTGTTTGAGCCGATTAGAAATCTCAAGTGATTTTAAGTCCGAACTCCTAAAGGCTCATCAAAATGATGAAGCGTTATGGAAGGTGTTACCGGCTATTGAGCAAGGAAAACAGTGGAGAGTGTCGGAAGAAAAAGATGGGTTATGGAGGTTCAAGGGTAGGATCATTGTGCCAGATGTTGGCACTTTGAGGCAGGATATCTTAAAGGAGGCACACAAAAGCGGATTCTCCATTCACCCGGGAAGTACTAAGATGTACCATGATTTAAAGGTGATGTTTTGGTGGCCGGGTATGAAGAATGATGTGGCGGAATATGTTTCAAAGTGCTTAACTTGTCAAAAGGTAAATATTGAACATCAAAGACCTGCCGGGATGTTGCAACCTTTAGAGATTCCACAATGGAAGTGGGAAAGTATTGTAATGGACTTTGTGTCAGGATTGCCAAGGACTAGGGCTGGTTTTGATGCTATCTGGGTGATTGTGGACCGACTGACGAAGTCAGCTCACTTTTTACCCATTCGGATGACTTACACCCTTGAGGAGCTAGCACGGTTATACATAAAGGAGATTGTGAGACTTCATGGTGTACCTACTACTATAATCTCTGATAGAGATCCTCGTTTCACTTCAAGATTTTGGGGGTGCATTTCAGAAAGCTTTTGGAACCCGATTAAGCTTGAGTACGGCTTACCATCCTCAAACAGATGGTCAATCTGAGAGGACGATCCAAACACTAGAGGATATGTTGAGAGCTTGTGTTTTGGACCAACCGGCGAGTTGGGATCGGTATATGCCATTAGTGGAGTTTGCATACAATAATAGTTATCATGTGAGCATCGGAATGGCTCCGTATGAGGCCTTGTATGGGAGGAAATGTCAATCTCCACTATGTTGGTATGAAGCTGGAGAGAAAAGCTTGTTGGGGCCGGAAATGATAGCTGAGACCACTGAACAAGTCAAGAAAATCCGAGATAGGATGCTTGCGGCACAGAGTCGTCAAAAGAGTTACGCCAATCAGAGGCGAAAGCCCTTAGAATTTGAGGAAGGAGACCATGTTTTCCTCAAGGTTACTCCGACTACGGGAGTAGGTAGGGCAATTAAAGCAAAGAAGTTAAATCCTCGATACATTGGTCCATTTCAAATCCTGGAGAGGATTGGACCGGTGGCGTATCGGATGGCTCTACCACCTCATCTTTCGAACCTGCACGACGTGTTTCACGTGTCGCAGCTTCGGAAGTACACTCCTGATGCTAGCCATGTGTTAGAACCTGAGTCGGTTCAATTAAGGGAAGATTTGACGCTTCCAGTGGCTCCAGTCAGAATTGATGATACTAGTATCAAACGGTTGCGTGAAAAAGAGGTTTCATTAGTCAAAGTGGCATGGAGCCGAGGCAGTGTTGAGGAACACACTTGGGAACTTGAGTCGGAGATGCGAACGGATTATCCGCATTTATTCTCAGGTAATTGCATTTGAATTTTGTGGGCAAAATTCCCAATTAGGTGGGTAGAATGTAAAACCCGGTTAATTAACCGATAAATGAGAATTTATTCTAGAAAGCCTTAAATGTGATTTTTTATGGCTAAATGTGATAGAGGAGACTGAGATGAGAATTTTGGTACCAATTTTATAGAATTCTGACCAAGATTGGACCAAACGGGCCAAACCGGGCAAATCGGACCCAAAGTGCGCCCTTGGCCCAACATAACTAAACCAAAACCCTAGTTTTTAGCACTCTCTCTCCTCATTAAACACATACACACGCTGAAATGGTGGAGAGGAAGGGAGGAACACTCTCTCAAATTCTCTCCCTTAGTTGATCTTCAAACCACCATAACTTTTGATCTAGAGCTCCGATTACCGCACCATTTACGGCCACGAGTTCACTGCGGAGAGCTCTACAAAACCCATACAATTAATATTGAGGTAAGCCACGTTTTGCTCTTCGAATTTCCAGCCTTGTTTTCGAGTTTCATGAGCAAAAATGTTGAGATTTGGAGCTCTTTGATGTTATAGGACCCAACTCTCTTGAAGGAGAAGGTTAATCCTGTCTCCTTGGACCTTGGGTGTGGTAAGATTCTCAACCCTAGTATAATTTGTGGTTCTATGATGTTTGGGTTTTGAGATGTGTATGGGTGTGATCATTGTGGCTTAGGTTGTGTATGTGTGAATGTTGGAGCTTGATTGGTGACTTTGAAAAGCTTGAAAAGAGATTTGGTGGTGAAAAATCTGTTCTTGGAAGTATTGAGGCCTTGAGAGTTTGAGGAAAAGTGGTTTGGAAGTGCTCCGGTTGAGCTTGGGAAATCGGCTAAGGTATGGTCTCGGTTTCTCGTATCTAATATGTAATGTGGTAGGAAATACTTAGGCTATAGGCCCTAAGATAGGCATTGAATTGTTGATGTTGTTGAATGGTTGATATATATGATGTGGTCATATATGTGATGATGATTATTGATGCCTTGATGGTATGATGTATGAGAAATATGCATGTTGTGATATATGCTTGATGATTGGTTATGGTTGAATTGTGGGTGGAACCATGTTGATGGTGAGTATGATATTGATTGTGTACAATGATGATTTATTGGAATTGGTATTGTTGAAAATTGGCATGAGGAAGAGTATGTGATATGTCAATGTGTTTGGGCTTGAGCCATTTGGGTGAAGTGGGTTAAAATGATGGGATAGTGATTTTGTAAATTGTGGTAAAGTGTCAATGTGTGAGTTGAGGAGGCTTGATGTTGAATTTGATATATTTTGATTGATTTCAAAGAAAAGGGATGAAATTGGCATGCTTTGATTGATTTTGAAAAGAGTTGAAAATGGCTTGTTTTGAAAATGGCACTTTGTGGTTTTGTATGAAAATATGGTTTTTGGGCATACTTTGATGGGATATAACTTGGACTACGGATCTCCATTTTGTGCCAAATCTATTTAGAAATGAAACTGGATCCGGGATGTCCATGCCGTTTGAAGAACGGGTGAAAAACGATTTAAAATGAGAAAGTTATGTCCGTTGGAAGATTGGGGTTTGAATCTGTGAATTCTGCAGCTTTTAACTTAGAAAATTTTAGCAGAATGACGCCTCGCGCGTAGGCGCACTTGGCGCGTAGGCGCTGTTCTTCCAGAAAGCGCCATCCACGCGTGCGCGTGATGTGCGCGGGCGCGCCGATGTGCTGCACCCAATGCCCAGCCATTTTTCAGAGAGTTGTGCCAGAACGGTGCCAGTTTTGTGCCTGGGGCACGAGAGCACCCACGCGTACGCGTGGCTGACGCGTGCGCGTTGCTTGGCTATTTTTCAAATCCACGCGTTAGCGTGCATGACGCATACGCGTCGATGAGTTTTGTGGCCATCCACACGTGCGCGTGGAGTGCGCGTACGCGTGGCCCTGTTTTCATCCCAAAGTTGATTTTTGAGTTTTAAAAGCCAAATCTCATACTTTTAAGCCTCCGATCTCACCAGTTATGTCTTAAATCATTATGATATGCCTAGCTATTAGAAGAGGAGCTAGGGGATGTGGTAACTTGCGAGTGAAGCAAGGGAAAAAATGAATGATCAATGAGGATCAAAGATGATTATGTGAGAGGCGGAGGATGGTGGTGGAAGTGCTTGTTACGCCATGGGCTGAAAGGCCGTAATTGTTAATGAAATAGCTGGTTATGGATTTAACCGTGATCCGAATGGCTAGTTATGGATTTAATCGTGAGCCGAATGGCTGGTTATGAATTTAACCGTGAGCCGGATGGCTAGATTATTGCCGTGTTACGGTGGAGCCATGATTATGGCTAGGTATAAATGCATATCTGCTGTTGAATGAATTGTGAAAGTTGCACTTCCACTGTTGGAGATGAGAGTTTCCCTAGAAGGAAGCAGTGACTAGCCACCAGGTGCTCCAGGTTGAGACTCGAAGCTCTTTTGACCCTATGTCGTAAGGGTGGCCGGGCACTGTGAAAGCCCCGGATGAGCTCGCCCCCGTAAATATTCACCAGTGAAGGTGATGGATATAGATCATGATTATGATCAAGTTTATGATGATTATAACTCGAGTTGGGGATGCGCGACAGAGGGACAGTCCAATGGTTAGCAACCATGACTTGTCGGGTTGGCTCTATAACCGACAGATGATATCATCAGCCACTAGGGACAGGCATTCATCATATGCATACTATATGAATTGTTTGAGATTGCCTATTTGACTGCATATTATTTGTTAATTGTCTAAATGCCTTAATTGTTCCTATTTGTATATTTCTTGTTTAATATAACTGTGTTTGCTACATTATACTCCTGCTGGTGGATGGGAGGTCTGAAGGAATTGGAAAGGGAAGTATTAGTTAGACTGAAGAACCTTTAGTCAGTCACCACATATGGTTTAGCTTGTTTATAAGCTTTGATATTATCTGGAGGAAGTTCTAGGATTGCCTTTGCCTTTCCTTTATTATTATGTATTATATATGTGGAAGTTGTTACCATGCTGGAGACCTCTGGTTCTTACCCATGCGGATTTTGTGGTTTTCAGATGCAGGACGTGAGGTTTCTCGTTGAGGTCTGCTGGAAACTTCTGGTTTAGCGAAGATCCTTTATTCTCGGGACTATGTTTTAGTTTATATATTTTGCTTAGATACTTTTATCTCCATTAAATAATACAAACCTTGATGACTCCTTTTATGGGAGATTTTGGAGAATAGGTTTTATGTATTTCTGTCCCTTTGGGTTTCCTTGGGGTTTTCCTTATTTTATCATATGTATATATTGCTATGCTCGGACCGGTTATCTTCGCGGCCGGATTTTGAGTCTTGATATTCCTATTTTTGACACTCCTTTGTATATATATAATCTCGCGTTGGTTTATCCTTGTTCGTTACGTTATCGATCGGAGTGTTGTCCTTTCGAGTTGCGATTTTTGTTTACCCCTTTTCTACAAAGGCTCCTAGTTATAATCAATCATTCATACTACTATACTTACTAAATTTTTATTTTAGAGGTCGTAATACCTTGCCATCTCTGAATTATGACTTAAGCATAAGACTCTGTATGGTAGGGTGTTACAATCCTACTCAAAATGCCACAGACAATGTCAGATCTATGATTCTCACCTTAGCGCCACAGAAACCACAATTACCCATGACTAACGAGATTTTATGTCACATATCTTAAATATCCCAGATAACTTGTTGGAATCTGTGATGCATTCTCAAGCTGCAGCTCAATACTATCCCGCCAAGGTCTTGCAAGAATTGATGTAGAATGAGTGGTCATACGCCAGTTCCACCCCAAATTCATAAGGATGAAGAATGACGACGGAGGATAAATGTCGGTAAAGAATTTCTCAAAAATAATCATGTTGCAAGTATAGTTCTAACCAATAATTCATCCTCAATCAACTTTTAATTTGTTTGACACAATGCAAACCAATAAAAATAATCGAAGTATTTAAACATCGGGTCGTCTCTCAAAGGAATTCCAGGGAAGTGTACTTACTATTGGTTATGGGAAAGCATTTTTTGGGGTTTTTTGAATGATGAACAAGGAATGTAAATTACAAGAAAATAAACTAACAACTAAGAAATGGTTGAGAATAGGAATTCCTATCCTCATTATCATCGTCAATTGTGATGGTAAATGTAAATTGCCTTCACTTATTTAACCTCTAACAATTGAAGAAAATTCAAGTGAACAAAATCAACTTGAGTTCACAAGTCCTTATCAAAGACTAGATTTAGTGAAGCTCAAGCCAACTAGCAACTTTCAATTACCAATCAACAAGAGACTTTGACAATTCAAGAGTTTCCAAATTACTCAATCCAAGACAAAAACACAAAAATCTAATTTAAAATCCACCCAAGTATTTTATCAAATACTTGGAAGGCACAAAATAAAAACATAGAAATCTAACACGAAATAGTAAAATCTAAGGCTGACAATTTCAAGGAAAATTAAAGAAAACGACAATAAAACTAAGAAAGCAAAGAGGTAATGACAAGAAATTAAAATAAGAACTTGAATCAAGATAAGAAACAGAACCTAAACCTAGATTCAATTGCAAATAAAAGAAGAAATCATTAAACCTAGAGAGAGGAGAGAGAGGAGAGAGCCTCTCTCTCCAGAATTCTACATCTAAAACTAAAATGTGTGAAAAATGAAAAGTCCCTGTCCAAGCTCCATCCCCAGCCTCTTGTCTTCATTTTCGGGTAAGAAACTGAGCCAAAAGCAGCCCAGAAATCACCCCCAACGTACACGTCTAGCAGAATGAGAAGATGACGTGTACGGGTCAATCACGCGTACGCATGAGTGGCCCAAAAGAGGTAGTGACACGTAAGCGTCGAGCACGCGTACGCGTGATAAGTTCTCATGCTAGACGCACGATACTGGTAGCACTCCATCACAACTCCCTGGTTTTTGTACCAGGCATGGCAGCAGTAGCATACGACACGTGCGCGTCGGTCACGCCCACGCGTGGGAAGGTGAAAATTTTGGGTGACGCGTACACATCGGTGAGGCTCACGCATGGGGAGGGTCATGTGCCTAGCACTCCACCCGCATGGTTTCAGCACAACTCTCTGGTTTTTGTACCAGAGAGCAAAATTAGGGCTTTGACACGCACACGTCGATCATGCGTATGCGTGACAGCCTTCTTTTTTTCAGAATAAAGGCAAATATGCATTATTGAAAAGTATCACATACATCTAATGAAACAAAGATAAGCAAATAAAGAAAAAAAAATAAACTATAGAAAAGAAAGATCATACCATGGTGGGTTGTCTCCCACCTAGTACTTTTATTTATTGTCCTTAAGTTGGACAATTGGAAAGCTCCTTGTTATGGTGGTTTGTGCTTGCACTCATCCTTAAATTTCCAAGGATGCTTGCTCCTCAAACGGTTGTCAGAATTTCCAACCGAATTCACCAAGCCTGGATGAAGTTCTTCACAAGATATGAGCTCCCAAAATTGGCATTCACGTTGTGATCTAGGATCCCGGGTCTTATCTTCACACCCGTCTTCAAATTGATCCTTGTAATTCCACTTCGGTGGTAAGCAAGATGAATTCTCAATTAGGTACCAAACTCTTCTTCTAGACCCATTCAAGTAAGAACTAAACCAATCCTTGCATCCAGTTCTTGAAATCTCAACCTTGATGAGCCTCGATTTGCAATGCCAACCACTAAACATCATTCTCTTACGCTTCATTCCACAAAGGCTCCTAAGTTGACCATCCGTTCCAAGCATACCATACTCAAGTGGGACAATAAAGTTAAGAGAGATAAGTTTTATCCACTCAAATGAAGGAGTAGATGGTGACCTAGGTAGAGAAGTCTTTAATGATCTTGACAAAGCATATTCAAATCCCGTCCAACCTTTTCGAAGGACTTCCATCCCTTGACATAATGCTTCAATTTGAATCATTTTCTCACTAAGTTCCCCTAACTCTTCTCCATCACTCAAATAACAAACCGGAGGTTGAGATAAATCTACCACAACGTTGCTTTCAATTTCATCGGGAGAAGGTTTTTCAAACTCAAAGAGTTTATTTGCAGATACGAATTCATCACTAGGAGAACTTGATTCATGATTATCATCACCAAGGGAACTTGCCTCTTGATCTATTCCGTCCAATTCTTCATAGGGAACATGCCTTGGAGGTTGTGCACTATCCTCCTCAACATTAATTTCAAGCTTCTTGGAGGAATACTCTACAATTCTAGATTCCCACAGAGGTTCAGCATCGCCCAAGTCTTCAACCACTTCTTCCTCTTCAACAATTATGGCTTCCTCCAATTGCTCCAATACAAAGTCATATTCCTCATTTTCTACTGGAGTTTCTAATCTCTCCTTCATACTACGCTCCTCATTAGATTCTCCACATGCGGCCATGGGGGTACTTTGAGTGTCGAAGCATTAGGAGGCTAATTATTTACTACCTCGGTCAAGGTAGCTATGAATTCTAGTGTCGTCCTTTGCATCTCTCTTTTCCCTTGAAGAACAAGACCAAGGGTGTCATCCATTGGAGATTGGAGTGGATATGAAGGTTCATTGCTTCGGAGGAAGGGCTCATGATAGAAAGGTGGTTCATCTTGATAAGGATATGGAGATAGTGTATATTGAGGTGGTTCTTGAAAGTAATTATGTTGGAATGACGGTGGTTTTAAATATGATTCATATGGCTCATATGGTTCTTGGTATGGTGGGTAAGGATTAGGGTCATATGGGAGTGTTTGGTAAAATGAGGCTTGTGAGTGTGGTGGTTGAAAACTATGTTGAGGAGGGGGTTCATAGGTGTACGGTGGTGGTTATTGATAATTGCAAGGAGGTCCATCATAACCATTGTCTCGGTATGCATCATGGAATGGCTCTTGTTCATAGTATGTTTGAGGAGTTTGTTGCCAAGAGGCTTGATCATAAGCATATGGCTCCTCCCATCATTGATTCTACCATCCTTGATGCAAGCCTTCATTATAATTCTCATTTCCTACAACATAGTTATAACCAAACTCATAGCCAAAAGGATAAGAATTCATAATAGCAAGAGAAAATAAAAAAAAAACACTAATAAGAATTAATGAAAATAAACTCTTAAAACTAACAATAACCAATAATGAAACAAAAGGTGAACATATTCATAATATATACAATAACCAATAATAAGGCAAATATTTGCAATTCCCCAGCAACGGTGTCAAAAACTTGACGGAGGATAAATGTCGGTAAAGAATATCTCAAAAATAATTACGTTACAAGTATAGTTCTAACCAACAAATCATCCTCAATCAACGTTTAATTTGTTTGTCACAATACAAACCAATAAAAATAACCAAAGTATTTAAACCTCGGGTCGTCTCTCAAAGGAATTGCAGGAAAGTGTACTTACTATTGGTTACGGGAAAGTATTTTTTGGGGATTTTTGAATGATGAACAAGGAATGTAAATAACAAGAAAATAAACTAACAACGAAGAAAAGTCCTAGCAAGGGTTGAGAATTGGAATTCCTATCCTCATTATCATCATCAATTGTGATGGTAAATGTAAATTGTCTTCACTTAGTTAACCTCTAATAATTAAAAGAAAGTCAAGTAAGCAAAATCAACTTGAGTTCACAAGTCCTAATCAAAGACTAGATTTAGTGAAGCTCAAGCCAACTAGCAACTTTCAATCACCAATCAACAAGAGACTTTGACAATTCAAGAGTCTCCAAATTACTCAATCCAAGCTAAGAACACAAAAATATAATTTAAAATCCATCCAAGCATTTTATCAAACACTTGGAAGGCACAAAATAAAAACATAGAAATCTAACACGAAATAGTAAAATCTAAGGCTAACAATTGCAAAGAAAATTAAAGAAAACGACAATAAACATAAAATACCTCAAAATGCATTAAAAAAGAAATTGTAATCAACAAGGAGTTATGAATAATAAAGCAACAAGGTAAATGAAACAATGTATAAAACTAAGAAAGCAAAGAGGTGACAAGAAATTAAAAGAAGAACTTGAATCAAGATAAGAAACATAACCTAAACCTAGATGCAATTGCAAATAAAAGAAGAAACCTTAAAACCTAAAGAGGCGGCACTACTTGTTGGGGAGTTGGTTCTGCATTAAGATCGATCAGTCTGCGTGAACTCATGAACCAAGTGGTCATTACACCAGAACAGCAGTATTACCTTACAAAGTTATTGGGATTCCACTTTGAGGTAGTCCATTGACGTTAGGATTTTTGCTAGTAAAGAATTTTATAAAAATATAGTCGCGTTGTAAGTATAGATTCTAAACCAACAGAAAATCCCTTTGTATAAACATTTGGTTGTCACAAGTAATAAACCCAATAAAAATAATTAACCGAAGTATTTAAACATCGGGTCGTCTTCTCAAGGAATTGCAGGGAGGTGTGTTTTATTATTGGTTATGGAAAATAGTGTTTTGGGTTTTGAAAAGGGTTTTTGAGCAGAAGAATTAGATTACAAGAATTAATAAATTAATAACTAATAAAATTCTTGGCAAGGTATGAAAATTAGAAGTCCTATCCCAGTTATCCTTATCAATGGTGATGAGAATTATGTTTTTACTCCCACTTAGTTAACCTTTACTAAATAAAGGAAGGTCAAGTGGACTAATCAGTTTGATCCTCAGGTCCTAGTCAATTCCTAAGGAAAGACTAGAGTTATTGGAATGCGATTCGATTAGCGAAAATAACAATTATCAATCACGATGAGTTTGATAACTCAAGAGTCTCTAATTAATTAACCAAAGTCAAAAGGGGAAAATAAATCATAAATAGAGCAAAACAATCCTAGGTCTGAAATACTTCAAATTATATTAAATAGAAAATTAGATTGAACATAGAATTCCATAAACCAAATTGGCAACATCAAGTAACCAACTAAAGTAATAAATAAAAGTAGAAAATAAATTAAAGGAACATTGAACCTGTGGTTTGAAGAAATATTCCTAGTTTCTAAAAATCCTAATCCTAATCCTAAGAGAGATGAGAGAACCTCTCTCCCTAAAAACTACATCTAATCCTCAAGCTTTGTATGAATGAATCCTTCTTATGATTGGATGGACTCCTCCATTTATAATCCTTCAATCTGTGTTCTCTGGGCTTGGATCTGGGTCAAAAAGGGGCCCATAAATCGCTGGAAACGGGATCTACAAATTCTGCAGATCGCGCACGTCATGCGTCTGCGTGGGTCACGCGGTCGCGTCATCTGGAGTGTTGCTCTTCCACACGGTCGCGTCAGTCATGCGCCCGCGTCAGTTGTATTTCGCAAGTCACGCGTTCGCTCATCCATGCGCTCGCGTCGATTCCCTTTTGCGCGAACCATGCGTTCGCGTCGCCCATGTGGACGTGTCACTACCAGTTTCTCTAAAATTCCAATTTATGCTTTTCTTCCATTTTTGTATGTTTCCTTTCCATCCTTTAAGTCATTCCTGTCCTATAAAACCTGAAAGTACTCAGCACACAAATCACGGCATCGAATGGTAATAAAGGGTAATTAAAATAATTACTTTTAAAGCATAGAAAATATGTATTTCACATATATCACATAATAAGGAAGGGAAAGCAAAACTATGCAATTTTGCATATGAATAAGTAGGTGAAGAGTTGATAAATCATTCAATTTAAGCACAAGATTTATCATAAAATAGTGGTTTATCATCTATCGATCTGGTAAGACGAACTTAGCTGCTGATGATTTATCAAGATAGGTTGAAGACTCTTTGAGGTCTGCCTTCAAGCCTTCTCTACTTTAAATTCCTCGTTGGCTCCATCACTCTTACGGGCTATGAGGGAGGACCCTGACACTCAGTTACTGATTGAGCAATATAAGAAGGGAGGCTTTGCCTCCTGAGTATCTATTGGAAGAAGGGATGCTTATGTATAATTAAAAGATATGGGTGCCGGATTTTGAGGGACATCGTACCCAGCTACTTGCTAAATTTCATGCGACGTCTATGAATGGGCATCCTGGGGTACTTAAGACTTATAAGGCTATTGTAGATTTATTTTTTTGGCCAAGCCCGTGTAGGGATATATACAAATTTGTTCAGCAATGCAACACATGCCAATCTACCAAATACATGACTTCCAAATCTCAAGGACTCCTCCATCCTTTACCAGTGCCATGTGAACCATGGACAGAACTTTCAATGGACTTTATTACTCAATTACCCAAGTCAACAGGTTATATTGCTATTATGGTGGTGGTTGATCGCTTTATCAAAACTGCTCATTTTGAACGCCTGAGAGCAGGCTTCATTGCGAGTTTAGTGGCGAAAGTCTTTATTGCATCAGTGGTTAAATTACATGGATTTTCCTCTATCATTGTTTTCAACCAAGACCCATTCTTCCTCAGTCGCTTCTGGCGCAGCCTCTTCGAGTTTAGCGGCACCCAATTATGTTACAGTACGATGTATCATCCGCAGAGTGACGGCTAGACTGAGGTCACTAATCGTTCCCTTGAGTAATACCTACGTACTTTCTCTCATTCGCAACCACAACAATAGGTGGCCTTTCTTCCCTGGGTTGAATTTTTCTATAATAGCTCATTTCACTCCACAATACAGATGACACCGCATGAGGCATTACACGGTTTCGCCATGAACTTGCTCCCGGGCTACTATCCTGGCGCTTCCCCTATGCTAAAAGTCTATCTCTTTATGAGGACCCGTAAGATATTGAATGATGAGCTGGGTTTCTACATGCACCAAGCAAGAACCTGCATGAAGAAACAAGCAGACCGGCATCTAAGGGTGTACGCGGATCGGATATTGCCGAAAATTCGATCCGATCCTCACAATTTCCATCGGATATGATGTCCGCATTTTTTAGTGTCAGATTCGATCTGATCTGATCCGCACATTTGCGGATCGAATATTAAGTATATCCGCATAATTGAACATTCTCTTTTTTATCATATTTCTATGTAAAAGAAAATCAATAAAAATATTTCTTTCACACTTTTAAACCTATTTATTTCTAAAATATTTTTAATCAAACTTTTTCTAAATAACAAAAATAAAATAATACAATATATAAATAACAACTACTAACTAAAATATACAAATAAGTAAATATAATACCAAACATATATATATTTTTTAATTATTATTGTGCGGATCTGTGGATCCACGGATCGAATACGCGGATGCAAAGCAGATATCCACGATCTGATCAGACTGCAGATCAGATCATATCCGCAATTTTCGGATCGGATGCGGATATTTACTGCGAATTTGCCGATATGATCCGATCCATAAACACCCCTACTGGCATCGTCGTGATAAGGAATTCAAAGAAGGGGATTAGGTTTTGCTCAAGTTGAACACCCCTACCGCATCATGCATCGTGTAGGGAAGGTGGCTTCCTGCTGGCAGCACGATTCACCCCGTCTTCCATATTTCCATGTTGAAGGAGTTCCATAGAAAACCGTCGACTGCAACCCCGGTGCTGGCTGCAGAATCTACGGCATTTCAACCCGCACCTACAGTGAATTTGGGGAGGCGTCTTGAGAGATGCGAAACAAGTGAAACAAGTCTTCATGGATTGGGAAGACTTACCACGGGAGGAGACAACTTGGATGGCTTCTACCAACAGCTACATATGTTTCCAGATTTGGACCTGAAGGGCAAGGTCATGGTCGGGGAGAGGATAGCTGATACAAGCAATTCAAGCTCAACCCCACAAACAAGCCCAATTAAAGGGATTGTAGAACTTGCAAAAATCTACTAAAGAAGTAAGCCCACTTGGCAAGAGAGTGAGAAAGGCTCCCAATTGAACGAAGGATCATCATATGGAGAAATAAAAAAGAAGCATTGTAAAGAAGCCAAAAGAGTTATTTAAGATCTCAATATTCAAAAAGGAGTTATATTATAATAGGTAAAATAGAATAACAGTAGAAAAGAATAACAACTTGAGAGTGAGGAATCCCATTTCCCTGGACTCAAGGTGAGGGAAAGCGTGACTAACATATTTTGCATTTGCTGAATCTTTCAACACATATTTTTATAAGTTTCTTTCTTCAATTATTGTTACATCATAATTCTATTGAGCGACTCTCATTCTAGTTGCAATAAATTGTAAAACCTAACTACCTATTTCATTTCTATTTCTATATCTTGCTGTTTGATATATCCTAGAAATCAAGGTTCAGAAAACCAGACCGGTCATCAAACCGCTCTAATCACTGGTTCACTGGTTTACTGGTCTAACCGGTTCAACCGATGGTTCAACCGAAAAAACCGTTTTAAAGTAGAATAGTAAATAAATTATAAATACACATCCTAAAATATAATTATAGTCTGATACAAATCTTAAAATATCTTCGAAATTAAAAACACTACATAAAATATCATCAACCAAATACATATGATCTTATCAAAATCCAAACTCAAAAGTTAAATAGTAATAAAAGCATATGTAAATATTAAATCCCAACATCATGGTTTATCAATTATCAAAATCCGCAAGAACTTGTTGCAAATCTGCTTCGGTGGGATGATCTTCACCTTCATTCCCACCCTGATCAGCAGAAGAAAGAGATGCAGCATAAAGACCACTACTACCACCGCCACTTTGATATAAATCAGCATCAATTTCACCTAATAAAATAGAAATGTTATCATTATATTATAAACTAACAAGATTCTAATAAATCATTAGAAACTAAATATACTATACTCACGCAATAAGTCATCCATATTACTAGGAAGATCAGGCTCTTTCTCTACAACCTCTTTAGTCACCCAGAAGTCAACTTGACTGATACTTTCATAATCAATTGGATCATGTTGTGTCTTTTGCTTTCTTTTTTCTTTTTCCTTCCTAAAAAGTTAAATACAATATATGGAGATTTAATAATTTACAAATTTATTATGATAAAGATTACAAATGAAACAATATAGTATTTCATGAAACATATATTACCTGGATTTAAGACGCAAATTATAGGTAACATAAACAATGTCATTCAGTCTATCATGCTCCAATCTATTTCTTCTTTTTGTATGAATCTGGTCAAAAAGGCTCCAATTTCTCTCACACCCAGAAGAAGCAGATGCTTGGCTAAGAATGCGAACAGCTATCTTTTGTAGACATGGAGCAGAGCCTCCGAATAACCTCCACCATTCATCTACCAATTATAAAACCATAACATATTATAAGATATTAATTAAGAACATAGGAGCATAAAACAAGTTAAAACAAATATTCAACCATATTCTTACCAGGCTTAAGTTCAGATGCAGCTGGAATAACTTCTTGTCTATCAAAACTTTCCTTCCGATCTCTATATAAATGTATTTCTTTCATTGCCTGAACTGAATCCAAATTGTTACACTTGCAATACAAGGTAACAAGATCAAGCAAACCTCGCATAACATCAGGTGCTTCTTTATAATTTTCATTAAAAAAGAATTTAGGATTCAGGAAGTAAGCAGTTCAGTTCAGTTCACAGAAAATGAAATCAGAAATTGAAATCAGAAATTGACAACACAACACAATGCAGTTCAGTTCACAGAAAATGAAATCAGAAATTGAAATCAGAAATTGACAACACAACACAATGCAGTTCAGTTCATAGAAAATGAAATCAGAAATTGATAAAACATGTATGAAATTTAGTCTCAGATTTGAATGTACTGCTAAAAAATAATAATATAGATGCAACGAAATTTTCCAATGCTGATTGAATAGCAAAGGGAGCCGCTCAAGATGATGTTAGAACAACAAAGGGAATGAAATTAAATAACCCTCAAGACATTATACATAAAACTAGATGTGACAGCATGAAATAAATTCATTAACCAAAATCAAACTTCAGCAACTAAAATTGAGTCCGATGCAACGATAAGCCAAAACAACATTTGTTTAAAAGGAAGAAAAATACAAATCAGTAAAAGAAACAAAAAATAAAATGAAACCCCAACAATAATCAAATACAAGACCTAAAGCAAGCTAAAACTCATGCTATTAATCAAACCTCAACTATGCTATAAACAAATTCAGGCAATGAATTAAGCATGCATATAGACCGAACCCAAAGGTTCAATTCATGCAAGAAACAAGTTTTTCTAATTTCTAGGAGCTACTGGGCAAATTGCTCAAATGATTTGGATTTATTCAACAATAGCATGGGGAAAAATTACCACTGATGAACTAAAACAAGCTTAGAAATGAGAAATTAAGTAAAAGCAAAGGATCAACAACAACAATAGTAAGAATAAGAAAATTGGTACCCTGCTAGTAACTTTCTTATTCTCCAGAGGTAGAATAGCGAGATAAATGCAACCTTTGATCTTAAATCTGTGACTAAAATTGAAGAAAAAAAAATCAAATCAAATCAATACCGAAAAATTAGAAATTCAAAATCAAAGTAGCAACTAATTATGTGAAATACTCAAGCTACAAACAAATTCAGTTCAGTTCAGTTCAGTTCACAGCACAGTTGACAAAGAGCAAGTTCACAGGAATTGAAATCAGAATTTGAAATTAGAAAATTGAAAGAGCAAGTCCACCGAACACAAAGAGAAACAGAATATGAGCAGAGGTCTAACTTGAGTAACTTCAGTTCAGTTTACAGAGGACGAGGCGAAGGACAAAGAGAAATGAGCAGAGGACGAGTCACTCACCTGGGGTCGATGGAGGGCTCCCGGTGTTGACCGTTGAGGACCGCCGATGAGAGGCTACTGCGTGCTGGTGAAGATGAAGACGATCGAAATTGAGGGCACCAGGCGACGAGAAGATGAAGATGAGCAGGAACCAGGCGACGCCGGAGATTGGAGGGTTGCTGGATCTGAGGATGGCGAGTGGCGACACCACGGGGGCGAGGGATGGCGACAGGGCTTCAGGCAGCGCCGCTAGGGTTCTTCTTCTCCATTGGAGATGATGATTGCTGAATGAATGGGGTCGGGGCTCGGGGGAAGAAAGGGGGGTGCTCCACGGGCGGGTCGGGTCGGGTTTGGTTTTTTTATTTTTTTTTTTAAAACGCAAAACGGCGTCGTTTAGTGAAAGATGCATAACCGGCCGATCACCGGTTCGGTCCAACCGGCCGGTTTTTGACCGGTTCGCCGGTTCTTGAGCGGTTCTTCCCTCTGCGGTTTTCAGACAAGGACCGGACCGCTTGCAGCGCCGGTTCACGGTTAAACCGGTTGAACCGGTCGGTCCGGTCCGGTTTTCAGAACATTGCTAGAAATATTGGGTCTTTATTTCAAAGTTAAGATCTTTTGTTGCAGTATATTATTTAATGGTTTCGAATTTGGCAAACATGCAATTGGCGGGATCTAGCCAAATATTAGACAAGACATTCTTCATCACCCTGACAGCATTCAGATGGGTAGAGCTATCTGATATTAAATATAGCTAACCAACCACATTTTGATATTAAATAATTTATAAACACTGCAACAAAAATTGTTTAGATGCCATTATTTGATTGAAAACCTTTTCTAAAAAATTTATTTATCCAGGGATATTTTCTTTATAAATGAAGATAAATAACTGGAAATCTAAAAGGGAAACCAAAGATGATGGCAGGGAAACCTTTGGCTCGATAAGTTAGAATAACAAGTTAATTATGTGGAATGTTAGAAGCACAACTTATTTTTAGTAACATTTTTATTTTTCTATATTTTGTAACATTGATAATGGGTGCAAATAGTGTCCGAAACTAGATGAGAAAAGAACAAGAATATAAAAATTTGTTCTCTTCCTTCAAAAGATTCAAAGGGATAAACCCTGTCCCTTTCAGCCTCCGTGCGAACTGAAAGATCTTCATTTGATCACTTGCAGCTTTCTGGTGGAGGCTTTCAAAATTTAAATCCCATTAAAAATTTCAAACACAAAATATACGAAAATCATTCGACTGCCTATAATATAAAATATAATCAAATCAAATTGGAAAAATATTAACACTAAGTAAGTTATCAAAAAACACAGAGGATAAGTTTTTTAATTATTAAAAAAATACTTGTAAATCAAAATAATATTAAGTGTCATTCCATGAAACGTACGAGAATGGCATATTATGGATTTTCCAAGCACAAATTACACTCAACTAGTTCAATTCAGGATGAAATTTAAACAAGAAAATTATAGCAAAGAAACAAAAGGAATGGATATCCAGATATATGCAGGTAAGGAAACAAAGAGCATTCCATTTGAGGGTTTTACACTTCATATTTGCTCTCTTCTAAACCAAACACTTATTTTCAAACCAATAAGATGAAAAACCAACAATTTTCAGAGTGTTTTACTTATGAGACTACTGAACCTGACAAGTGACAACTCACGGTAACCACATTATGAGATTACATTAATTAGAAAATTCGCAACATATGCTTGGGTACCATTATTTGATTGAAGATCTTTTTTAAAGATATTTATTTATTCTAAGATATTTTCTTACAATCAAATACAAATAATTGAACATTTAAAAGGTAGAAGGCAGACAAACACAAAGAAACATTTGGTTCTTTAAGTCAGCCTCACAAACTAATGCTGTGGTGTGTTTGAAGCATCTTTTTATTTGTTTTGTAACATTGATAATGTATTAAATAAAAAAAATTGTGCGAAACAAGATGGGAAAAGAACAAGATTAAACAGATTTGTCCTAATCCTTCAAAGGTTTCGATGGGATAAACCCTATCCCTTTCTGCCTCCGTGCGAACTGAAAGATATTCAATTGATCACTTTTCAGCTTTCTGATGGAGGCTTTAAATATATAAACCCCATTCAATTTTTCAAATTTAAAATAAACTCAAATTAATTTATCTGCCTATACTATAAAAATATAATCAAATTAGAAAAATATTAATGTTGAATGAGTTATAAAAAAAATACAGAAGATACCTTAAGTTTTCTTGAATAAATGAAAAAAAAAACAGTTTGCAGATAAAAGAATATTAAGGACCATTGTATGATATTTATGAGAAAAACATAATATAAATTATCCAAGTACAACTACAATTAAACTTAGTTCAATTCAAGCTGAAAATTAAAGAAGGAAATTGCAACAAAGAAACAAAAGAAATGGATATCCGAAGATATCAAGGCAAGGAGCTAAAGAAGAGCATTCCGTGCACTCAAACATCTTCAAGGTTTGACACTTGATATTTGCCTTCTTCTGAACCAAAAAGTTATTTATTTCACCATTCGGTTATTCCAGAGGCATAGGATGAAAAAACAAGAATTTTCAGAAAGAGCAATAAGAGAACTGGAAGTAGTAGATACTTTCTTTACAAATAATTGCAAGTCTAGAAAGTAGGCAGAGACAATAGTGGAGAAACCTTTGACTCTCTCATCATCACAAGCTAATAATGTGAAATTTTAGTTGGAGAATGAATAAGTATACTTATTTTTAATAGGTTGGGGAGGGGCAGTAACATAGAAATTGCAAGCATGAAGAAGAAAGTTTATCTAACCTGTACAGCTTTTTCTTGGGAAGGTACACGGGATGCAAGGAAAGGCCAGGCAAAAGTTAAGGCTTGCTTCTCATTTCTCAAAAGTGGATCAGCTTCACCATAAAGAACTCATGCAACTTCCTCAATGGTGGCTGAGTTTTCAATGGTTGCTATCGTATCTTTCCCTCATAGAATAACACTCTAGAAACTCTACTCCCCAGTCCCCAATGAGTCAACCGATACAGGTTGAAGAGGATGTTTTTTGTAATCAAGACAAAGGGACCAGAATAGTAATTTTGCAAGGTCAAGTATTTGATTACTAGAAGAATCACACTAAATCCTAGTTTTGTCCCTTTGTGCTGAAATTATAAAAATACCCTTTGTGCTGAAATTACAAAAATACCCAACGAGGAATTTTTCTCTCATGGCAAGTTTCTTATTTTCAGGCGTTGTTCTTTTGAATTCCTTTCCCGTGATGACCATTGGATGGATCATCAATAGTAGGCAGGTTTAAGCGCATTCCCTATAATACCATTCAGAAAAAAGTCATTTGTACAAGCATCTGCATTTCACAATGACTATAATATCACAAGTTTACTTTATTCTAGAGGGTGGGCCAAGTAAAACTTTACTCGTCAAGAAATGGCTGAAACATCGCTCACATCCAATAACTAAAACTTCTTTTTCTTTAGAATGAGGGATAATAAGAAATTAAAAACAGAAACAGAAGAAAGAAGAAGAAGAAGAAGAAGATTATTATTATTATTATTATTATTATTATTATTATTATTATTATTATTATTATTATTATTATTATTAAATTCTCTCAAAATTTTAAAATGCCCTGTATAAAGCAACTTCTCCGTTTCTCCACTCATTCTTCTTTTTTGTATCATCTTATTTGTTCTAACTTTATGAGAGAAATGAAGGAAATGCGAGATAAAGCACCATGGATAAAGTGGGATGATTACCAGGCTTGGCGGCGCTTCTTGGCAGCAATAGCGGCGGCCACCTTGGCAGAGAGAGTGAACGAATCATTCTTCTTTCTGAGCATTTTGCGAATAGCCTTGCTCTTCTTCCTTCCCACGGGCTCACGGCGTCATTATCCTTCGCCAGCTTGAGAATTAAACTCTGAAGGTTTAAATCTCTTTCTTGATAGAGCCTGATATCAGGGTTGGAACATCAACTATATATAGCTTCGTCTAAACCCTACCCCATTTAGGGTTTACTTCTTAAACCCGCCGCCAGCCCTATGATTTTTTTTTGTACAGTGCAAGGCCCACTAAGCGCCCAAAGCACGACAACCAGCCCTATGACTTTGAAGTTGGAGTTGGAGACCATTGTTTTTGGACTGAAATTCAGTAACCATTCCATCAACTGTTTTTGGACAACCACTCCAACTACTTAAAGGTAAGCTGGGTAAAACGCGAGCCAGGGGCAATGTAGCCAACTCTTAAACGGGCCACATTTCGGCTGACCGAGCTGAATCAGCCCACAACATAAATCCGCTGACATTTGCAAAGCCCGCGTACGCTCCTACATGAGGTCTTGAGCACATTCCGCAGCAGTCTGCACAGTGCACTCCCTTCTCTTTCTCTTTCTCTTAAATTTTTTTTTTATTTAGTTGGAAACTTTATTCTCAAATACAAGTAAGAAAATTATTAAAAAGTTTTTTTTATTTAAATTGTTAGAAGATAAAAACTCAAGAGCCAGCAATTTTATTTTGTATTCACCACCACTTTTAATTATCAGTCTAATACTTTTAATCTGATAACATTACTAACTAATTGCTGACCAAAAATAATAATTAACAATAAATTATAACCTTCTTACATTTACCGATATAATATACAACTAAAGAGTTAACCAAAGATTAGACCTACTATAGGACAAGTAATAATTATTGTAGTTGTAAACATATTGTGAAAACGTGCGCAGAGGTGATGAGCTCTCATCAATCTCTGTTGAATGAGTTCCAAAAAAAAGGCATGAATGGAGATGAGAAGAAGAATCAGAAAGAAAGAGAGAGGAGGAGCAAAGAACTGAGATGAAAAGAGAGAGAATGGAAAGAGGGTTCTTGAATTGGGGAAACATATAATCTATAGAGACGAAGATAATGATAGATAATTTCAACCTGAGGTAGGTAAAGTACTTTCCAAAAAACGAGTTGTCATCCTTACTTAGGATATTTTAGCACAGTTCAAGTCATTCCCAAGTCACTTCGTAAAATGTATTGAATGTCGACTAGGTACATTGTATTAAATAACAAGGAATCACATATTCTCCAAATTTTCTGGTAGAGGCAATAAAATCGATATAAAAAGTTTCCCACGATCAGATGAAGGAAGTGTTCTCACTTTTTCTTTTGGTGAGTCCCCGGGAATAACTGCCGATACAAAACTCCAAGAGAATATCCTCATACAAAAAAAAAAATTAAATAAACTAAAAATGTTTTATTAACGATACAACATTACAGCTTAACCAAAATTCTGCAAAGGTGGTCACATGTATCAAAATTTGAACCTGCACTACTCAAGTCAGAATCCAAAGAGAAAGGCGCATAATACTGCAGTTCTTGCCGATTATTGAGGCTCTCTATCATATTATGCCACCAAAAGGCATGATGGATATCCAAGGCCAGCATAGCTTCCAAGAGTAGCAGGCTTATAGTTCCCCAAGAAAGGGCATGCTCTCATCTTGCAATTGCAATTGCAAAGATGAAATGAAAATAAGGAAATAATTGACCAAAGCTCCTTCAACATTCATTTTTTCATCTCGGATTTATGATGCAGATCTTGCAAGGTTTCAGGTACTTCCTGCTCACATTGTTCAAGAATGCTGATGAGCTGCCCAGCTAGTTCTCCGTCTTCTGCTGTTAAGAAACTGTGCAGAACACCATTGACACTTTCGCGCGCCATCTTTGTCAAAATATGGATGTAAGTGTCCATGGATGGTACAAAACTAGGTAAGACTACAACATCATACCGCCCTATCTCTGCAGTGGAGAGATGCTCCAAATCTATTGCAGAAACCACTGGTCCTGATCTGCTGTTTGAATCCACTCTGTAATGATGAAACAGTGCATCATAAAAAGAAAAACACTTGTATAGCATCTTACATCATCATGAAAATGAAATTTTTCAAGAATCATTGGTTTAGACTTCCAAGATTGTATTGTTAGTCAGTCCTTTATATCTTTCAAATGCAACATCATTTACTGTCAGATATGTAATTTGTCAAATACAGATTTTATATCTCTGCATCCAATAAGAATCTCATTCGAATCAAAGATGGACTCTGGTTAATTACTTAATTCTAAAAGGAACATGGTTAACTATAAATGTTCAAATGGATTAAGAAAATGATTGAAAGGTATTGAGGTTAAGAAGTTCAAAAGTATCTTACAAAATTATTCTAAAGCAAAATTTCCCCTTTTTTCACCATTTATAAATATTATTCTACGTCTCCTTCACTTTTTGCAATCATGTTACTTAGTAGGGGGTATGGTTAAGAAAAAAGAATTAATATAAAGTTTCCTAAATTGACACTTATTTAAGAATATGGAGAGTGTATACTGTTAAACAATTGACATGAATCATCTCAATTTCTATTAATAAACCATGATAGCTCAGAATTCATATAACCTAAGTGCTAAGTGGGAAACTAGCAGGAAAGGCTTTATTCCCCTAAAGTGTGATGAGAGGGGGTTGCAGAAATTCCATGATTCTAACAAGAGTTTTAGAAATTTCTTTATTATTGAAGACAAATTATTAGACATCTAAAAAGTACACCATAGCAGAGAAACCTTTTGCTCTTTTAGTTAGCATCACAAGCAAATGACAGTAGAACATTAAAGACACTCTTTTTAGTAACATCTGTTCCTTTTTGTTTTTTTAAACATGGATAGTGGATGAAACAGAAGTAGTGTCCCGAACTAGAGGAGAAAAGAACAAAAATACACGTGTTCTCTTCCTTCAAAGATTCATAGGGATAAACCCTCTACCTTTCAGTCTCAATGCAAACCCAAAGATCTTCAACTAGTCATTTTCGGCTTTCATGTGGAGGCTTTTGAAATTGAAATCCCATTTAAGATATCAAATCAAAATACATGAAATTCATTCATATACCTATATCCTTCTAAAAGAAAACATTAAGTGGGTTATCCAAAATTATAGAAGATGTGTAGAAGATATGTTTTAAGATCTTTTAACAAACAAAAAATAAATAAATAAATTAAGTAACATAGCTGAAACATTATACGAATTGCCCAAGTACAATTGCAATTAATTAATTCAATTCAGGACAAAAATTAACCAGAAAATTTGTAGCAAAGAAATAAAGGAATGGATATCCGAATATATCTAGGTAAGGAGCTAAAAGAAGAGCACTCCATACCCTCAAACGTATTCGGGGTTAGACACTTGATATTTGCCACCTTCTGAACTAAACGGTTATTGATTTGATTTCACCATCTGGTTATTCCGGAGGCAAGATGGAAAACAATATTTTCAAAAAGATTAAAAAGATCCTTGAACTTGAGAATAATGTGATTTTTAAATAGCACTTGACATCCAACAATTCTCTTCAAGGATTAATCTAATGATTTACTCTAAACAAGATTCATGTATATAGTAGACTAGTAGTAGGATATCCAAAACTATACAAATGATGCCTACAACTTTTACACATTTCAACTCTCAATTGAGTTTGTTTTGTGAGGTTAGTTTTCCTTTGAGCTAATTTTATGACCTGTTTGCTAATGGTACATTGGTACACATCATACAAAATTCTAGACCAAAATAAATAACAAGGAATGATTTGAAATGATAGCTAGGCTTGACACATAAGAATCAAATGGAATGGAAAAAGACCTCCTATTTGAGAGTCTTGACCATTGTGTGACCTAGAAACCACCGACATGCCGAAAAGCTTCGCGCACTGGCGTCCAATGCGCATCAGAGTTGGATATGCCGGCAACATATGGATGCGTGAGTCTACAACATCTCTAGCAATGTCGCTCTGTTTTTCTGTTATTTTCAAACGCAGATACAAGTCCGACACAGCTTTGACTTTGGTATACGTTCCTATTAATCTTGGGCTTTTATCTAGGAAAAGTAAGACTACAAAAAGGGGATTCTAGCATGTGGGATGTTAGAGTTGATGCCAATAGCCCTGATCTCAGTAAAGTTTAGTATTTGACATAGATGAACCAGATATAGAAACTGTGGTGTTTGCGGATGATGGGCGTAGAGGAGAAGAAATTGATACATTTTCCGTTAACAGGACAGTGGGAGTGGATTAAAATTTAGGACAATAGACATCATTTTAACAATTGCAATATTCTAAGACCTTTTTATGCAGCTATATTTACTTTCAAATTTACAATATGACATTACATTATTTTAATATAGTATTTATGTTTTATTATATAACATATCCTGGACGTGTTGTATCCACTAATTTTATAAATATAAAAAAAGCGTGTTGCGGTATCAATGCTTCCTAGGGTGTGACACCGGATGCCAACCAAAATAGACTTTAATTAGAATAATTAAGCAAAATAAACTAGCTAGATCAAGAGATAAAATAAAATAAAAACATGTTCTATGTCAATTTGTATACCTCAAGTGAATGAGATGAACCCTGTATGGGCAAAAGGGTTTTCACATCTTCAAAGGTGGTGATGTAATAAACATGGCATGAAGACACAGATCTGGCATGTCAAGATGCCCTGACAGGCATGAGCACCTTTGAATATCCCACGTTAATAGTTACAAACCTATACTACATTTTTCTCTTAACCTTGATATTTTCTTAAGGATATCTTTGGAGTAGTGAAACTATTAGGAAACGCACTACAACAGGGTTCCTTTTCCAAATGGTGTGTATGAAACAAAACTGCAGACCAAACTGTATATAGAAGCATTAATTAATAGATGCTTTTACCTGTCATTAGAGCTTGCAGTACTAGAATCAAGTGAAATGCAACAACCCCTTCCTTTGAGAGTTTTGACCAACTTATTACACTTGATGTCTTTCCTTAAGATATATAGCATGTTTGAATTATGAGAACAGCTGCTCCGAAATTGATCAAGGGCTTCAGTGCTCTGCAAGAACAAAACACAATCTTATCCGTCTATGCAAATAAATATAACAAATGCTTAACCAATGGCAGTAAATTTGCCTTGCTTTGTCTTTCCTTTTTCCTTTTTTTTTTTTTGTTGATATGGCAATAATTCATGTCCTCATAAAACAATCATCCTATGCTTATAAATCAAAAGAAATTGCGACCGTGTTTATAGTTTTAATAATAACATTATATTTCATTGGGTTAAAAACTTGAAATTAGTAACAAAGACTGTAGCACTTCTTGCAAAATTTAAGTAATACAATATGCACTTCTTGGAAAATTTAAGTAATACAATATTAGGAATATATGAGTAAACAATATTTTACAAGCTAAGAAAACATTACAAATTACTCTTTCCTATAAAAATACCCAGAGTGCCCTTTAATTTATTTCAGTTAATAATGTCAAAGAAGATAATATTTACTACAGTTAAAAATGGGTAACTAAGTAGTAACTGCAATATATGAACTTAAACAATAGAATGACCTACCTTAAGAAGCTTCTCTTCATCTGATGTACACACCCGGACAGACTGGATAATGCATGAACTTAAGCTGGTAATTTTATTACTGAGCGAGAGTCTACAGATTGACCCATTTAGAAGATGCCGAACCATTGGGATAGACGTATGGTTAAAGGAATCATTGAAAACCAAAACACGAGGATTGCTGGAAATAAATGACTTGATGGATTTAATAGTATCAGCGTAACCAGCACTACAAACAGTACTAAGCCCATCAACAACCTATTTCATACAAAAAAAGTAATAAAAGATGATAAATAGCATGAACTATGCACGAAAAGATACCTGAAATAGAACTATTTGTGATAAAATTAGTTCTTTATGAGAAGAAACCCATTTTTGAATCCATGCTAATTTTCATACTTAAAAAATGACTGTAGTTTGCACACAACCAAAAAATGCAAGATTTGGCCTGGTAGAACTAAGCACGTGTATATATGAGCTTCTTGTAGACTTTCTATGTTAAATAGTAGGTCTTAGACTTTTAAGAATCCCAATATTGCAAGAGAGAATTAAGGAAGAGCATTGACAAAGCTTTGAAATCCTCTCCCCCTCAATTTGAATCCTCATACACCCTCCTCCCTCTGACCACCACCCCCTGCATGCTAACTCCTTGCTCCCCCGACAGTATTTCTTGTATCCACTTCACCAGCCAATAGCACAACAATCCGACCCACCTCATTAACTGACTCAGCAACTCCATCATTTCAAGCTCCAGCAACCACAACAATCAATTGCATAAAAGACTAATGAATATTTTAAAAATAATATGCTGTGCATAAAATTTGTACAGCCAGAAATATTTGACTTTTGGTCAAACATCAATTTTGTAAATATTTCCATATTATCATCATTCATGTGGTGTACATGTTGAAAGTCTATTGGTACACAAAAAAGGGCTATGTGAACGATTCACCTGAGTACCATAGAAATTACCAGAGTGTGGCTTCATCCATTACAAACGTATAATGGTAAAATTCTCAAATCCAATGTGAAGTTTTCTATTACATATTTTTTCCTTTTATTTTTCAATTCATAAATTAACATTATTGAAGTTTTTTTAAATACTCAAAATGTAAATTTGCTTATTACTTTCTTTTGAACCATTATAAGTTCAAAATTACTCGTGCTGCAATAAATTTTTTAATCTTTACCATAAGTAATAGGGACATGTACTTTTTCAAATTCATTTATTTTTATATTAATATAATTTTTAAATTCTCTACATTTCTAAATTTGACCATTAAACTGGTATGAAAACACCAAATAATAATAATAATAAAAAATGTCTTCTACAGTTGGATATTGAAAAGAAAAGCTACCAATATGGAGACATCAGATATGTCAATGGCCTTCAATGATAGAAGCTCCATTAATCTCTCTGGAGTAGAAACAAGAAACTCAGGTTCACAACTTTTCAACCTGTTTAAGACAGAACACATAATTATAAGAAGCTGATTTAGTGCAAGATGAAAAACATTCAGATCAATAAGTGTGTGCATGCATAATTGCATATTAAAACATTCATTCAAATCAGGATCCCAAAGGTGAAGTAACTCATTTGAACAACATTAATTACTAAAAGTAGACTAATAAGAACTTGCACTTGCTAACCCCTAAAGTGACCACCTTTGTATAAAGGGGATTCCTTACTCATATAGAGCTTCTTGTATCCAATCCATCCACTTTAAGCCTGGCGCATTCTGTAAGTACAACCTCTTTCTAGCTTGACAAACATATCTAGAGGTTCAAAGCCCCATGCAAGTCAAACCCTTTATTGGACATTTATGTCAAATAGAATTAATACCACAACAGTTTTCCATGTGTTTGTGGAAGAGATTGTTAGCAATCGCTGGTAAGTAATTAATGGGCCTTAGTGCTTAGGAACAACTAGTCAGCTAATCAGATATCTCAAATAGGAAATAATACACATTTCTCTCTAGTTTTCTTGCATATTGTCAGACTCTTGAAAAATTTTGGGAATGTTAGATTGGTCCTGCAAGTATAGAACAACCTCTTTTATGGAAGTTCTCGAAGGACAGAACGAAAGAGTAAACATACCAAATGCACTATGCAGTATGCAATGTAACCCCCTCCCCCCCCCCCCCCACCCCCCTTCCCGGGCCCCGGCGGGGGATCAAAGGACAATGTAAGACATTAGTTAGTGTCCTGATGGAAAACACGTTAATACTGTTTCCGATTGAAAATGAGATTCATTAATAAGAGAGAACAGAATACAAAATGAAAGGACAAGGTAGACAGAGAAACAAAAGAAGATGCACTCCCAAGAGAATGAGCAATGGAAACATAAGAATTTTTTTATGCAAAAATTTAAACATACAAATTATAAGCACTACATACAAATTGAAAGCGCTTCCACATATAGGATAGAATTAGAGGTTTGGCCCCTGTTTGACTTAAAGCTGTTTGCACTTTATTTCAGTGTGTGATTTCTATCCAACATGTTGAGCTTCTTTTATTTTGAACCTTTTTTTGAAGATATGTCAAGATATAAAAAGCATAACCTCATTGATGAATTTTGCTTTTCATAATCCATTTTTGTATTAAGATAATCTCTTGTCCACTATGTCTGTTCTTCCTCTATTCATAGTATAATTTGTTTCTAAGAGAACTTGAAGTTAAATGCACTTTATCCAAGAAAAAAAGAGAATGATCAGAGCCAAAATTTACATATGCAATCTCAACATTGTGCCTTAAGTATCACACAAATCAATATCTATACAATGAAAAACCAAAGAGGAAGTTCCAACACTTACCCTTGAATTTGATGATCTAAGGTAGCACCTGAATGAATACTCACTGTATGTATTCCTAGTGATTTCAAAGGCTTGCACACTGTTCTGACCTGCATATCAATTTCAATTTTCAGAGTCCAAGTAATCACCAATCAAGTCAAATGGCAAAATGCATATCAATAGAAACAAGTTGCGAAATTGCCATTCCCTTTTTATCACATAGCACATACTGGAGAGGAGACATCATGTATTTTCTTATGTAATAGGGTGTGTTCGATCAGCTCCAACAGCCAAGTCTCTAGTTGTATAAGCACCAGCCTATTTAAAGTAGGTTCTTCTCTATTAGCTTCAGATGAAGTGAATTATAGTTAGTATTAATCTGTAGGTACTTAGTAGGCTATCAGATCTCAATGTAGTTACTCTAATTAATATGCTCTACGTCTACATCCAAGTCCTTAGCTTGTGATAGAAGTTGCTCAGCCTATTTATAAACATGATACATCTATTGCGTAACCATTCATGCATTAATTCTACAAGGTTCTCAGATTCAATATTTCTTCCTTTGAACTCTTTATCTCTCTCTTCTTTGATAACTTCCATTATTTTCTTTCAATTTCTTGCTCCCAAACAAAGCTCTGAGCACACAAAAGAGGCCCACATCATGAACTACAGACAGCAGTGACTCTTGCAAGCATTCATACGAAGTGTATCAGTCTCTTCCATTATATTCTTTTCTTTTGTTAGAAAAACAAAAATATTATTACAAAATAAAATAGTACAAAGAGGATAACATATCCTCACCAAAAAGAAAGAAAATAAACCATAAAACCACTGCAAGATTGAGCCATGTAACAAAGCGTTGAAATTTCTCTACATATCTAGTTATCTACAAAGAAACATATCTTGAGAAACCATTTGCAGAACACCACACTTAGAAGGTAATATTGACATAGTTTTAGCTTGATTTTGAGTCTCAAAGCCTACAAACTTTAGCGTACAACAACTCACACAGACCCTTTGGGCCAAGCCAAATGTCTCCCAAAGTGTAAAAGCTTGATCCATACATAATTTACAGCCAAACAATGCCCAAAAAAAAGAAAAAGAATCAAACAGACAACAATGTGGATTATGGACCTACAACAACAGAATACATGTATGAGGAGAAAAAAAGCAAAAAAAAAAAAAAATCAAAGGACAGCTTTTTGCACCGCACCCTTATCATTATGCTATTGAGGACAAGCATCCAAACAAAATGCGAACAACTTTGAATTTCTAAACAAATTTGTCTCAAAGAAAAGTGTAACTCACATTGTAGGCATACTCAAGAATTCAAAGTATGACTTGGAAGAAACCAACCTAGATGATTCAAGAGACCCAATCTTTTACATCATAAGCAGAAAGATAAGGAGAATACGGTTTTAAGTGTTTAATGAAACTCAGTGACCAAATCCTTTCTATCATAATCTCAAATATAGTTAAAATTATGCCATTTTAGAATATCTGAACACAATTCAGACTTCCAGTATTTGAAAAAATATCATTTAAAGATGGCCTGAAAAGTTCCATAACTCGATCTCCCTTTTGAAAATATGTGAGGGACAAGAAGTTGGTGGGAGCATGAATTATTTTACTAACTTTTTACTGGATGAAAGGGGGACCAACATTGAAATTGTAAGCATGAGCAAGGAAGGAAGTTTATCTGACCTGTAAAGCTTTCTCTTGGGAAGGTACAAGGAATAAAAGGAAAGGACTGCCAAGAGATAAGCCTTGCTTCTCTTTTCTCACAAATGTATCAGCTACACCAGAAACAATCCACGCAACTTGCTCAGTAGTGGCAGAGGTTCCACTGGTTTCTATCAGATCTTTCCCTGTAGAATAACACTTTAGAAACTCTAATCCCCATGTGTCAACAGACAAAATGTTATCCTCTCCATCAGAATAGGCATCACCATGGTGCAATGCATTTTCAATTGAACTTAGACACAAAAAGACAAACTTAGAAGGCAACTCTGACAATTCACAATTTCGTTGTTGCACACCACCACAACGGTCAGCCATGTCGGTCACCTCAATGACAGGCTGATTTTCCACTTGCAAACAAATTGATTTCTTAGAAATATTCCCACCAAATGTGTTTTCCCTTTTAGCTGCACTCTCCTCTCTATGGGGAACCTTTTCTTTTGTGGTGGATTTTTTCTTTCCAGGAGCTTTTCTTTTAAATATCTCTTTCCCATGATGATCATTAAATGGATCATCAGGAGAAGGCAGACTAAAGCACATTCCCTGAAATACCAAGGAACAAAAGTCATTTCCACAAGTCTTTTACACAAGAATTCACAGTAGCTATGATTTTAATATGGTCATATCACAAGGTCAAGTTTACTTCATTCTAGGAGAAAGACACATCATGGGACATGTGAAAATTCGCCAAAAAAGAGGTGGGTGAAGGTTTATGCAGGTTGAAAATAGGATAGATGTGAAGAATCACACTGAAGATTTAGTGTTTGACTGTAAAAAAAAAAAAAGAAAAGAATTTTCAATAAAACATAAGGCTTTGTCAGAATTTGTTAATAACATATATATATTGCAATAAGAGCACCAATGCTTTCTGGGTGTGTCTTCAACAAAGAACAAAGAGCATGCAACTGCTACAAATTAATTGATTTCAACCAGAAACAATAGTTATATCATCTACTAAGTAAACTTTTCCTTTAGAATGAGAGTTAATAAGAATCAAACTCCACTTCCCTACAATTGCATTGATCTATTTTTGTTATCATGCTAGCACGCATTTCTATCATTCTATGTATACAATTCAATTCTATGGCTCTATATTAAATTCGCTAAAACATCGAAATGCCCTGTCTAAGGTAACTTCTTATTTGTTCTAAATTCACCATAAAAACCAATAAATAAATAAATAAAAATAAAAGCCTAAAATGCGATCAAGTACTTCCAGAATGATGGTAATGCGAGAGTGAAGTATACAGGATGAAATGATAAAGTCATAAAACTATGGATTCAACTTGACAGCGGAACCAAAGAAATGAAAAATAAATGAATAAAGTAAAACCTTACAAGAAAATGAAAGTAATCGAAGGGAAAATAAGAGAAGAAAAGGTAGAGAGTTTTTAAGGGATTTGTTTTAGGTACCTGGCACATGCGGCGTTTACCGGCCTTGCGGCGCTTCTTGGCGGCAATAGCAGCAGCTGCCTTGGCAGAGACAGTGGAAGAGTCATTCTTTCTTCTGAGCTTTTTGCATATGGCTTTGTTCTTCTTCCTTCTCACAGCATCATCACCCTTTGCCATTGCTACAGTTACCTGGCTTGTAGGAAGATGATTTAGTTCTCTTTGGTTCGAACGAGAGAGATTACTATTAGGGTTGGAACGTTAAAAGACATCCAATACCATCCTCTAAACCCTATAAAATAATCCATTTAAAATTTTTATAAAATACGGAAACATATATATATAATATAAAAATAATTTTAGGTAAATTATAATAATATTTTATTATTTTATTATTATTAAAATATAAATTAAACTTTTTATTATTTTTTATAATTAATAATATATATTATTTTTAAACTCATTTTAAGAATATATGTTAAAAATAAAATTAGACATGTTGATATATGATGGTATTTCGATGTATTTAAATGTGTCTTTTTTATTTTTTATCAAGACATAGTTTGGACATAGAAGACACGCATGTCGAACGAGTATCAATGAGTGTCGTATCCAAAATGTGATAATAAATGTCTCCATATTCTTTAAATACTAACCCTAAACTTAATTAATTTAGAATCCAAACTAAATCGAATTAAAACAGAATCAAATCTCAAGTAATTAATGTTCCTTCAATAGTTTTTCATCCTAAGTCAAGTTATAGATAATTTTTCATAATTGTCTATCAAGACTCTAAATCATGGGCCATGTGCTCAAGCTTTAATCATCAACTCAAAGTTCTTCAAAGGATTGGAAATTTGGCAAGGAATTACAAGTTTTGGGAGTAGCCCAATGATGATGCGTGAGGTGCATGAAGCCTTGCATAAAGCGCAAGCCCAACAAGGAGGAATTGGAGGCCTCTGTTTGGATGTGTAAAGCGCATGCAAGGGGACGTGAGGCGCATAGACTCATGCGTTAGACGCAGGGCAAGGGCATGAGACGCAGGGCAAAGAGAGCAGGGCTGGGAGGTGAGGCGTGAGGTGCATGGTAGAGGGCGTGAGGCACAGGGGGCTACGTGTGAAGCATGAGGAGCCATGCGTGAGGCGCATGCTACCCCCTGGGAGGACTTGGAGGCTGGTTGTCCTAGGAGCTCTTTGTGATGTACACAAACTCTTATTTTTGTCCAAAAAATTCCTCTTGTTTAGCTTCTTCCATCCTTGTCTCGCTATTGCTTGCTCTTCTTCTTTTTTGTCTTTGCTTGGTTTCTTTCAAGATTCTTCTATAACAAAAGAAATTCACACACTCAAAGTAATATGCACTAAACTATGAATTGATTACTTAAATTAACAAGAATCATTAGTTTATGGACTGAAATTAAGAGAAAAAACTACTAAAGATGCGGATGTATCAATAATTGAGTGGTGGTGATGTGCTGAATTTGTGAATTATTGTTGTAATTACTACTGGAATTGTTGCAGAGGAACCATGAATTTGATGTTATTGATGTAGTGCTAAATGTCATGGAACTATGATGATGTTGTGCCAAATATGTAAATTTGGTATATGATAATTGAGGCTCTTGGGGCTGTAACTTACATGAGACAAGTAGAGATGACCTAAATAAATTAAGATCAATGATAAACAAGTTTAGTTGTTGAAAACTTAAGTAGAGTTAAACCTCAGACTGGTCCCTGAACTTGCACTTGACCCTCAAAGTGGTCCTTAAGCTTGCACTGGCCTCAATATTATCCCCGAATTTAACACAAGTGTTTTACGGTCGTCCCTGAAGCATTTTTCGGGAAATATTCCTTAACGGCGCGCTGACGTGTATGGAGAGGGGCCACGTTAAAGAGGTAACGGTTATCTGATGTGGCAGTTATCTTTATTTAACTCAATTTAGTCCCTGAAATCATTTATAACCCTAATCCCCAATTTATCACGAGAAAGCAAACTGTTTCTTCTTCTCTACTCTCCTTCGTCTTCCCTGGGACCGTTGAGCTTGATTTGAGTGGGTCATGATGGGTGGAGGCAGCAACCATATTAGTAGCTCCAGTAATCGACGATCAGAGAGAAGCTGTGGGAGGAGAACCACCAGAAGTAGTCACGAACGAGTTCCAGATAGGTGTGGGTGTGGTAGTCGACCCGTCCTGAAGTGGTCAGGAACAGAGGCGAATCCAGGGAGACCATTTTATGGTTGTCCTAACTACAATGTAAGTGATTTTTGTTAATGAATATACCTAGCATCGTTGCTTATTAAATTTGTAACATTTCTTCTCCATGGGCATGAAATGTGGTTGCAGAGTGTTAGCAAGAGGTGGTGTGATCTCTTTATGTGGGCTGACAAAGTTGCTGATAAAGAAGAAGAAAGTGACAGAGGTAATTCTGGCTTTGAAATGGAGGAGTGGAGATTGAAATTTGGTTGGAAACTTGGAAGCTTGGAGTCTGAAGTTAGGGCTCTAAAACTAGCATTTTGTTTGTTGTTGGTTGTTGTTACAGTAATTGTAATTGTTGTTTGTGTAGTATGGAAGAAGTGATTTTCAGTTGAATATTGTGTAAAACAAAAGTTGTAATTGCTGTACCTTATGATGAAGAAATAAATAGATTTGTGTAATTCTATTTTAAGTAGCCAAGGAAGTGTAATAAAATTTGACACATTCAACAATAACATTCCCACATTGTTAATTGTTTTCCAAAGTTGTCTGTGTCAAACTAGACACGATCAAAAGGCAACATAGAGTATTTAACTACCATAATCCAAAACACATACACCCTGACACATAGAACTCAGAAACCATAAAGTTCAATGTTTAAAAGCAAAATATCCTAACAGAAAAATAGCAAAATGTTCATTTGTTGAATTTTCTTGGTGGTTTGAACCCCGGAGTTGGAACAAAACGCATGGTGTTACGCAACCTTGAAGCTGTAGCTGCTGATGCACCAACCATTGGATCGATACAAGCACTTGTCGTAGGTGGAGTATTTGAAATAGTTGGTGGAGGAGCACTGGTTGCTGCTAGAGGAATCGAAGCTGTTGCAGGTGGTGGAGGTTGTCTTCTTTTTTGAGGGAGCTTTGGTGGCCTTGCCTGTGGCTGATTTACCTGGTGGGATTCTTCATTTTCATTTTCTGATACCATTGGTTGACTCATGCCTACCTCAATCTCAGTAGGATTGCCCTCATCTGGGACTTCATGTGCAGCAGGGAGAGGTTGTTGCTGATTTCCTGTATTAGCTTCACTAGCAGCAGCAGCTGTAGCAACTGCCACAGCTGCAACCTGCAGCCTCGTCGTCAGCCTTCTTCTTAGCACAATTTTTCTTATCGTGACCCTTGCCACCACAATGACGGCATGAACCCTCTTTATATACCCTCTTCATCTTGGTGATCTTCTGCTTCTTGCCTCCAACCGGCCTTCTTCAACTCCCTTTCTTCTTTTCTTCTTGGGTGCCCCTAGCATCTTCTTAAATTTGGGTTCTTGTGGTTTGTTATAAAGTGACTTCTCCCATAGTTTCTGGCCAGTAATAGGATTGATATGGAATGCATAGGTGTCATTGTATGCATCCATTGTCAACCATCTATGACAGAAGTCTTCAGGCTACCTGCCTGCCCTAGCCATTGCAGTATGGACACAGGGCATTCCTGTTTCAAATCAATAAAATGCATCCAAGTTACTAAGTAACCAATTCCAATTCCAGTATGCAATCCACAATAAATTAAGAAAAACAATTACAATATCAAAATAATTATTGGAATGGTAGTGAAAATTAAAGTAATACCACTTCGTTGCCAAAGTCCTGACAAACCCCAATTTGACGGTTTATCTTGTATTGATTTTAGGGGATTTTATAACCCTTTATCCACATTTATTCAATGAAATAGCATGGTTTTGTATATTCTCCTTTAATTGTGCTTAAGAGTGAAAACATGCTTTTTAGGTCTTAAAATAGCTAAATCTAATTCTCCTTGATTCCATTAGATGCCTTGATATGTTTGTTAAGTGATTTAAGGTTTAGGAGGCAAAGATTGGATCAAGCGAATGAAGAAAGAAGCATGAAAAGTTGGAGAACTCATGAAGAAATGAAAGAACCGGAAAGCTGTCAAGCCGACCTCTTCGCACTTAAACGACCATAACTTGAGCTACAGAGGTCCAAATGATGCGGTTTCAGTTGGGTTGGAAAGCTAACATCCGGGGCTTCGAAACGATATAAGATTTGCCATAGTTACTACAAGTATGGTGGTGCGCACGCGCCGTTGCTGCCACCTAGTCCACTTGAAGCAAAACGTGGCCAGCGATTTTAGAAGCCTTGTGGGCCCAATCCAACTCATTTCTGATGCTATTTAACCCAAGGAGTGAAGAGGGAAACACGTGTTAGTTACCATTAGTTTAGTTTAGTAGTTAGAATTAGTTTCTAGAGAGAGAAGCTCTCACTTCTCTCTAGAATTAGGATTAGGATTAGTTCTTAGATCTAGGTTTTAATCTTTACTTTCTTCCACTTCTACCTCTCACTTTGTTGCTACATTCATCTTCTTCTACTCTTTTATTGTAATTTCCTTTATGTTGTTCTTATATTTTGTTGTAGATCTAGTATTGTTCCTTCTACATTCTTCCAATTCAATAAGAGGTAATTCATAATAATTGTCCTTCTTTGCTTTTCCATTGTTGATCTCTTATTTTTGTAGTTGTAGATTCCTTTAATTCTTGCATTTAGTAATGTTTACTTCTATTGCACTTTATGTGTTTGTTAAAATGTCTCTTTTAGTTTTAGTGTAGATTTTGTTCCTCTTGGCCTAGGTAGAGTAATTAGTGACACTTGAGTTATCTAATTCCTTTGTTGATTGATAATTGGAGATATTGCTAATTGGTTTAGAGTGCACTAAAGCTAGTCTTTCCTTAGGAGTTGGCTAGGACTTGTGGCTCAAGTCAATTCATCCACTTGACTTTCCTTTGTTTAGTAAGGGTTAACTAAGTGGTAGCAATGAACAATTCTCATCACAATTGAGAAGGATAACTAGGATAGAACTTCTAGTTCTCATACCTTGCCAAGGGCCTTTTATAGTTGTTAATTTATTTTCATTGCCATTCACTTTCATGTCTCTTATCCAAAACCCCAAAACAACTCAAACCAATAACAAGACACTTTATTATAATTCTTAGGGAGAACGACCCGAGGTTTGAATACTTCGGTTTATAAATTTAGGGGTTTGTTTTAGTGACAAACAACTTTTTGTATGAAAGGATTATTGCTTGGTTTAGAAACTATACTTCGACGAGATTTTATTTGAGAAATTCTAAACCGTCAAAAATCCAATCGTCAAAATGGCGCCGTTGCCGGGGAATTGCAATGGTGTTGTGTTATTGGTTATTGTATATATGTGAATATTGTGAATAGCTTGATTTTTAGATTACCTGTTAGTTTTTGCTAGTTTTAGTATTTTGTTTCATTATTTCTTATTAATTTTTGTTTCTTATTTTCTCTTGCTACCATGAATTCTCACTTTGGCTATGAGTGTAATTACAACTATGTTGTAGGTGATGAGAACTATAATGAGAATGTGTATCAAGAATGGGATAACAAAAGGTGGGAGGAACCATATGCTTATGATCAATCTTCTTGGCAACAACCTCCACCAATGAACTATGAAGAAGAGCCATTCCATGATGCATACCAATCCAATGGCTATGGTGAATCTCCTTGTGATTTTCAAGAACCACCACCATATGCCTATGAATCATATCCTCAACATGGCCTCCAACCACACTCACCAGCCTCTTTTCACCAACCACCTTCATATGACCCTAATCCATATCCATCCTACCAACAACCATATGAGCCATATGAACCATATATAGAGCCACCACCATTCCAACATCAATATTTTCAAGAGCCACCTCCTCCATATTATTACCAAGATGAACCACCTCCAATAAATGAAAATTTTCAACCACAAGATGAATACTACTTTCCACCACAACCTCCCATGGAAGAATATTCATATCCATTGATCCAAGAGCCACATGATCCTAATCATGATATCCAAGTGGAACAAGAGTCAAGGGATCGTCTCAAGGAAGCATTGGATCAATTTCAAGCAACCATGGAGTGTGTTGTGCAACAAGTGGAAAGAATGGAAAATATTGAACCACCACAATTCTACCAAGAACAATCATCTTCCTACTATGAACCTGGTGGACGAAATTGTGACTTATACTTTCACACAACTCGAATAATCCCCGGTAATGGCTCCAAAAACTTGGTGCACAATACCATGGCTTACATACATTCTTCACAACCTCGCACATCTAGCCAGCAAGTGTACTGGGTCGTCCAAGTAATAAACCTTACGCGAGTAAGGGTCGATCCCACAGAGATTGTTGGTATGAAGCAAGCTATGGTCACCTTGTAAATCTCAGTTAGGTAGATTAAATAGTTTTGGGTTTCGAAAATTAATAATAAAAAGAAAATAAAAGGTGATAGAAATACTTATGTAAATCAATAGTGGAAATTTCAGATAGGCGTATGGAGGTGCTGTGCTCCTCTTGAATCTCTACTTTCTTATTACATTCATCCAATCCTTCTTACTCCTTTCCATGGCAAGCTGTATGTAGGGCATCACCGTTGTCAATGGCTACATCCCATCCTCTCAGTGAAAACGTTCCTATGCTCTGTCACAGCACGGCTAATCATCTGTCGGTTCTCAATCAGGTTGGAATAGAATCCCTTGATTCTTTTGCGCTTGTCATCACGCCCAGCCTTCAGGAGTTTGAAGCTCGTCACAATCATTCAATCCCAGAATCCTACTCGGAATACCACAGACAAGGTTTAGACTTTCCGGATCCTCATGAATGCTGCCATCTATCTAGCTTATACCACGAAGATTCTGTTGGGGAATCTAAGAGATATGCGCCCGTCCTAAGGTAGAACGGAAGTGGTTGTCAGTCACGCGCATTCATGGGTGAGAATGATGATGAGTGTCACGGATCATCACATTCATCAAGTTGAAGTGCAACGTATATCTTGGAATAAGAATAAAAGAGAATTGAATAGAAAGTAATAGTAATTGTATTGAAACTTGAGGTACAGCAGAGCTCCACACCCTTAATCTATGGTGTGCAGAAACTCCACCGTTGAAAATACATAAGTGAAAGGTTCAGGCATGGCCGAATGGCCAGCCCCCAAAACGTGATCACAGGATTCAAAATACAATCCAGGATGATAATATGATAGTAAAAAGTTCTATTTATAATAAACTAGCTCCTAGGGTTTACATGAGTAAGTAATTGATGCATAAATCCACTTCCGGGGCCCACTTGGTGTATGTTTGGGCTGAGCTTGATCTATCCATGAGCTGAGGCTTCTCTTGGAGTTGAACTCCAAGTTATAACGTGTTTTGGGCGTTCAACTCCGGATCATGACGTTTTTCTGGCGTTTAACTCCAGACAGCAGCATGTACTTGGCGTTCAACGCCAAGTTACGTCATCAATTTCCGAATAAAGTATGGACTATTATATATTGCTGGAAAGCTCTGGATGTCTACTTTCCAAAGTCGTTGAGAGCGCGCCAATTGGAGTTCTGTAGCTCCAAAAAATCCATTTCGAGTGCAGGGAGGTCAGATTCCAACAGCATCAGCAGTCCTTTTGTCAGCCTTTTTCAGAGTTTTGCTCAAGTCCCTCAATTTCAGCCAGAAATTACCTGAAATCACAAAAAAACACACAAACTCATAGTAAAGTCCAGAAATGTGAATTTAACATAAAAACGAATGAAAAAATCCCTAAAAGTAGCTTGAACTTACTAAAAACTACCTAAAAACAATGCCAAAAAGCGTATAAATTATCCGCTCATCAGAACCCTTCTCCCAAAATGATGAATCCTTCCATCCACCCCAACCTCTAATGGATGAAACCCTTGGTGTTCTTGTTCAAGGGCAAGAAGTGATGAAAAGGGATGTGCAAAATTTCATGGCCGCCTTGGATGCGGTAACAAATCAATTAGCCTCCCAATGCTTGAACACTCATGGAACTCCCATGGCTACATGTGGAGAATCAAATGAAGAACATAGCATGAAGGAGAGATTGGAAACTCCGGTAGGAAATGAAGGAAGTTGCTTTGTATTGGAACAATTGGAGGAAGCTTTAATTGTTGAAGACAAGGAAGAAGTGGTAGAAGACTTAGGAGATGCGGAGCCTCCATGGGAACATAGAGTTGAAGAAAATCCCTCCAAGATAATTCAAATTGATGCTAGGGAGGAAAGTGCACACCTTCCAAAGCATATTCCATATGAAGACTTGGATGGGATAGAGAAAGAATTGAGTTCCCTTGGTGATGAAGAGCAAGTATCAAGTCCTAGTGGTGGAGAATCCTTTAAACTTGAAGAACCTTTTCCCGGTGCATTTGAAAATGTTGTGGAGGTAAACTTCTTTCAACCTCCCAATTATAGTTTGATTAAGGGAAAAGGCTTAGATAGTATTGATGAACAAAGGATTGAATTAGAGAAATTTAGTGAAGAGGTGGAAGTCCTTAAAAATAGAAAGATGGGAGTGGAATACGCTTTGTCAATATCTTTGGGAGCATATTTGCCTAGGTTGTCATCTACTCCTTCACTTGAGTGGGTAAAATTCATTTCTATTAGCTTTATTGTCCCACTTGAATATGGCTTGTGGTGCGCGAAATTGTGAACAATACTTTTTCACAACTCTCATAATCCCCGGTAATGGCTCCAAAAACGTGGTAGCTCAATACCATGGCATTACACAACTTCGCACAACTAACCAGCAAGTGCACTGGGTCGTCCAAGTAATAAACCTTACGCGAGTAAGGGTCGATCCCACGGAGATTGTTAGTATTGAAGCAAGCTATGGTCATCTTGTAAATCTTAGTCAGGCAAACTCAAATAGTAATGGTGATGAACGAAAATAACACAAAAGATAAAGATAGTGATACTTATGTAATTCATTGGTAGGAACTTCAGATAAGCGCATGAAGATGCCTTCCCTTCCGTCTCTCTGCTTTCCTACTGTCTTCATCCAATCCTTCTTACTCCTTTCCATGGCAAGCTTAAGCAAGGGTTTCACCGTTGTCAGTGGCTACCTCCCATCCTCTCAGTGAAAGCGATTGCATATGCTCTGTCACAGCATAGCGGAATTCATCTGTCGGTTCTCAATCAGGCCGGAATAGAATCCAGTGATTCTTTTGCGTCTGTCACTAACGCCCCGCCCTCAGGAGTTTGAAGCACGTCACAGTCATTCAGTCATTGAATCCTACTCAGAATACCACAGACAAGGTTAGACCTTCCGGATTCTCTTGAATGCCGCCATCAGTTCTCGCCTATACCACGAAGACTCTGATCTCACAGAATGGTTGGCTCGTTTGTCAGACGAGCACTCGGTTGTCAGGCGATCAACCATGCATCGTGCAATCAGGAATCCAAGAGATATTCACTAGGGCCTTGATCGCTTGTAGAACAAGAGTGGTTGTCAGTCACCTTGTTCATGGGTGAGAATGATGATGAGTGTCACGGATCATCACATTCATCAAGTTGAAGAACAAGTGATATCTTGGACAAAGAACAAACGGAATTGAATGGAAGAACAATAGTAATTGCATTAATACTCGAGGTACAGCAGAGCTCCACACCTTAATCTATGGTGTGTAGAAACTCCACCGTTGAAAATACATAAGCATAAGGTCTAGGCATGGCCGAATGGCCAGCCTCCCAATGATCTAAGATAGCATACAAAAATGAAGATAGCTACCAAAGTCCCTTTTTACAATAGTAAAAGGTCCTACTTATAAGAACTAGTAGCCTAAGGTGTACAGAAATGAGTAAATGACATAAAAATCCACTTCCGGGCCCACTTGGTGTGTGCTTGGGCTGAGCAATGAAGCAAATTTCGTGCAGAGACTCCTCTTGGAGTTAAACGCCAGCTTTAGTGCCAGTTTGGGCGTTTAACTCCCATTTGGGTGCCAGTTCCAGCGTTTAACGCTGGGATTTCTTGAGGTGACTTTGAACGCTGGTTTGGGCCATCAAATCTTGGGCAAAGTATGGACTATCATATATTGCTGGAAAGCCCAGGATGTCTACTTTTCAACGCCGTTGAGAGCGCGCCAATTGGGCTTCTGTAGCTCCAGAAAATCCACTTCGAGTGCAGGGAGGTCAGAATCCAACAGCATCTGCAGTCCTTTTTGGTCTCTGAATCAGATTTTTGCTCAGGTCCCTCAATTTCAGCCAGAAAATACCTGAAATCACAGAAAAACACACAAACTCATAGTAAAGTCCAGAAAAGTGAATTTTAACTAAAAACTAATAAAAATATACTAAAAACTAACTAGATCATAACAAAAACATACTAAAAACAATGCCAAAAAGTATACAAATTATCCGCTCATCACAACACCAAACTTAAATTGTTGCTTGTCCCCAAGCAACTAAAAATAAAACAAGATAAAAAGAAGAGAATATGCAATGAATTCCAAAAACATCTGTGAAGATCAGTATTAATTAGATGAGCGGGGCTTTTAACTTTTTGCCTCTGAATAGTTTTGGCATCTCACTCTATCCTTTGAAATTCAGAATGATTGGCTTCTTTAGGAACTCAGAGTCCAGATAGTGTTAATGATTCTCTTAGTAAAGTATGATGATTCTTGAACATAGCTATTTATTGAGTCTTGGCTGTGGCCCAAAGCACTCTGTCTTCCAGTATTACCACCGGATACATACATCCCACAGACACATAATTGGGTGAACCTTTTCAGATTGTGACTCAGCTTTGCTAAAGTCCCCAATTAGAGGTGTCCAGGGTTCTTAAGCACACTCTTATTTGCCTTGGATCACAACTCTTTATTTCTCTATATATATATTTTTTCGTTTTTTTCTTTTTTTTTCGATTTTTCTCTTTTTTTTTTTGAATAGCTTTTTCTTGCTTCAAGAATCATTTTAATGATTTTTCAGATCCTCAGTAACATGTCTCCTTTTTCATCATTCTTTCAAGAGCCAACATTCATGAACTACAAATTCAAGATACATATGCACTGTTTAAGCATACATTCAGAGAACAAAAATATTGCCACCACATCAAAATAATTAAACTGTTATAAAATTCAAAATTCATGCAATTCTTCCTTTTTCAATTAAACACATTTTTATTCAAGAAAGGTGATGGATTCATAGGACATTCATAACTTTAAGGCATAGACACTAAGACACTAATGATCACAAGACACAAACATGGATAAACATAAGCATAAAATTCGAAAAACAGAAGAATAAAGAACAAGGAAATCAAAGAACGGGTCCACCTTAGTGATGGCGGCTCTTTCTTGCTCTTGACGATCCTATGGAGTGCTTGAGCTCCTTAATGTCTCTTCCTTGTCTTTGTTGCTCCTCCTTCATGATTCTTTGATCTTCTCTAATCTCATGAAGGATGATGGAGTGTTCTTGATGCTCCACCCTTAGTTGTCCCATGTTGGAACTCAATTCTCCTAGGGAGGTGTTTAGTTGCTCCCAATAGTTTTGTGGAGGAAAGTGCATCCCTTGAGGAATCTCAGGGATCTCATGATGAGTGGGATCTCTTGTGTGCTCCATCCTCTTCTTAGTGATGGGCTTGTCCTCCTCAATGGGGGTGTCTCCCTCTATGTCAACTCCAACTTATAGAGTTCTTGGGCTATAACCTCATGAACCTCTATTTCTTCTCCAATCATGATGCTATGGATCATGATAGCCCGGTCTATGGTAACTTCGGACCGGTTGCTAGTGGGAATGATTGAGCGTTGTATGAACTCTAACCATCCTCTAGCCACGGGCTTGAGGTCATGCCTTCTCAATTGGACCGGCTTTCCCCTTGAATCTTGCTTCCATTGTGCGCCCTCTTCACATATGACTGTGAGGACTTGGTCCAACCTATGATCAAAGTTGACCCTTCTTGTGTAAGGATGTTCATCTCCTTGCATCATAGGCAAGTTGAACGCCACCCTCACACTCTCCGGACTAAAATCCAAGTATTTCTCCCGAACCATAGTAAGATAATTCTTTGGATTCGGGTTCACACTTTGGTCATGGTTCTTGGTGATCCATGCATTGGCATAGAACTCTTGAACCATCAAGATTCCGACTTGTTGAATGGGGTTGGTAAGAACTTCCCAACCTCTTCTTCGGATCTCATGTCGGATCTCCGGATATTCACCCTTTTTGAGTGAAAAGGGGACCTCGGGATCACCTTCTTCAAGGCCACAACTTCATAGAAGTGGTCTTGATGCACCCTTGAGATGAACCTATCCATCTCCCATGACTCGGAGGTGGAAGCTTTTGCCTTCCCTTTCCTCTTTCTAGAGGTTTCTCCGGCCTTGGATGCCATAAATGGTTATGGAAAAACAAAAAGCAATACTTTTACCACACCAAACTTAAAATGTTTGCTCGTCCTCGAGCAAAAGAAGAAAGAAGAGAGTAGAAGAAGAAGAAGAAATGAGGAAGAGGGAGATGGTGGTGTGTTCGGCCAAAGAGGGGGAGAAGTGGTGCTTAGGTTGTGTGAAAATGAAGGGTTGAAGAAGGGTATATATAGGAGAGAGGGGGGTAATGGTTCGGCCATTATGGGTGGGTTTGGGAGGGAAAGTGGTTTGAATTTGAAGGGTGAGGTTGGTGGGGATTTATGAAGGATGGATGTGAGTGGTGAAGAGAAAGATGGGATTTGATAGGTGAAGGGTTTTTGGGGAAGAGGTGTTGAGGTGATTGGTGAATGGGGGAAGAAGAGAGAGAGTGGTGGTGGGGTCCTGTGGGGTCCACAGATCCTGTGGTGTCAAGGAAAAGTCATCCCTGCACCAAATGGCATCAAAATTCACGTTTTGAGCCAATTCTGGCGTTAAACGCCGGGTTGGTGCCCATTCCTGGCGTTTAACGCCAGGTTCTTGCCCTTTCCTGGCGTTTAACGCCAGTCTGATGCCCCTTTCTGGCGTTAAACGCCCAGAATGGTGCCAGACTGGGCGTTAAACGCCCAACTGCTAGGCTTACTGGCGTTTAAACGCCAGCAGCATCTTCCTCCAGGGTGTGCTGTTTTTCTTCCTGTTTTTCATTCTGTTTTTGCTTTTTCAATTAATTTTGTGACTTCTCATGATCATCAACCTACAAAAGAGATAAAATAACAAAAGAAAATAATTAAATATAAAACATTGGGTTGCCTCCCAACAAGCGCTTCTTTAGTGTCATTAGCTTGACAGAGGACTCTCATGGAGCCTCAGAAATGCTCAGAACCGTGTTGGAACCTCCCAACACCAAACTTAGAGTTTGAATGTGGGGGTTCAACACCAAACTTAGAGTTTGGTTGTGGCCTCCCAACACCAAACTTAGAGTTTGACTGTGGGGGCTCTGTTTGGCTCTGTTTTGAGAGAAGCTCTTCATGCTTCCTCTCCATGATGACAGAGGGATATCCTTGGGCCTTAAACACCAAGAATTCTTTATTCACTTAAATGATCAACTCTCCTCTATCAACATCAATCACAGCCTTTGCTGTGGCTAGGAAGGGTCTGCCAAGGATGATGGATTCATCCATGCACTTCCCAGTCTCTAGGAGTATGAAATCAGCAGGGATGTAATGGTCTTCAATCTTCACCAAAACATCCTCTACAAGTCCATAAGCTTGTTTTCTTGAGTTGTCTGCCATCTCTAGTGAGATTCTTGCAGCTTGTACCTCAAAGATCCCTAGCTTCTCCATTACAGAGAGGGGCATGAAGTTTACACTTGACCCTAAGTCACACAAGGCCTTCTTGAAGGTCATGGTGCCTATGGTACAAGGTATTGAAAACTTCCCAGGATCCTGCCTCTTTTGAGGCAGTTTCTGCCTAGACAAGTCATCCAGTTCTTTGGTGAGCAGAGGGGGTTCATCCTCCCAAGTCTCATTTCCAAATAACTTGTCATTTAGCTTCATGATTGCTCCAAGGTATTTGGCAACTTGCTCCTCAGTGACATACTCATCCTCTTCAGAGGAAGAATACTCATCAGAGCTCATGAATGGCAGAAGTAAGTCCAATGGAATCTCTATGGTCTCATTTTGAGCCTCAGATTCCCATGGTTCCTCATTAGGGAACTCATTGGAGGCCAGTGGACTCCCAGTGAGGCCTTCCTCAGTGGCGTTCACTGCCTCTTCTTCCTCCCAAAATTCGGCCATGTTGATGGCCTTGCACTCTCCTTTTGGATTTTCTTCTGTATTGCTTGGGAGAGTACTTGGAGGGAGTTCAGTAATTTTCTTGCTCAGCTGACCCACTTGTCCTTCCAAATTTCTAATGGAAGACCTTGTTTCAGTCATGAAACTTTGAGTGGTCTTGATTAGATCAGAGACCATGGTTGCTAAATCAGAAGTATTCTGCTTAGAACTCTCTGTCTGTTGCTGAGAAGATGATGGAAAAGGCTTGCTATTGCTAAACCTGTTTCTTCCACCATTATTATTATTGAAACCTTGTTGAGGTCTCTGTTGATCCTTCCATGAAAGATTTGGATGATTCCTCCATGAAGGATTATAGGTGTTTCCATAGGGTTCTCCCATGTAATTCACCTCTTCTATTGAAGGGTTCTCAGGATCATAAGCTTCTTCCTCAGATGAAGCTTCCTTAGTACTGCTTGGTGCATTTTGCATTCCAGACAGACTTTGAGAAATCATATTGACTTGTTGAGTCAATATTTTGTTCTGAGCCAATATGGCATTCAAAGTATCAATCTCAAGAACTCCTTTCTTCTGACTAGTCCCATTGTTCACAGGATTTCTTTCAGAAGTGTACATGAATTGGTTATTTGCAACCATTTCAATCAGTTCTTGAGCTTCAGTAGGCGTCTTCTTCAGATGAAGAGATCCTCCAGAAGAGCTATCCAAAGACATCTTGGACAGTTCAGAGACCATCATAGAAAATACCTATGATGCTCCATTCAGAAAGCATATCAGTGGGACACTTTCTGATCAATTGTTTGTATCTTTCTCAAGCTTCATAGAGGGATTCTCCTTCCTTCTGTCTGAAGGTTTGGACTTCCACTCTAAGCTTACTCAATTTTTGAGGTGGAAAGAACTTTGCCAAGAAGGCATTGACTAGCTTTTCCCAAGAGTCCAGGCTTTCTTTAGGTTGAGAGTCCAACCATGTTCTAGCTCTGTCTCTTACAGCAAAAGGGAATAGCATAAGTCTGTAGACCTCAGGGTCAACCCCATTAGTCTTGACAGTGTCACAGATTTGCAAGAACTCAGCTAAAAACTGATGAGGATCTTCCAGTGGAAGTCCATGGAACTTGCAATTCTGTTGCATTAGAGAAACTAATTGAGGCTTAAGCTCAAAGTTGTTTGCTCCAATGGCAGGGATAGAGATGCTTCTCCCATAGAAATCGGGAGTAGGTGCAGTGAAGTCACCCAGCACCTTCCTTGCATTGTTGGCATTGTTGTTGTTTTCGGCTGCCATTTGTTCTTCCTCCTTGAAGAATTCGTTCAGGTGCTCTAAAGAGAGTTGTGCTTTGGCTTCTCTTAGCTTTCTCTTCAAGGTCCTTTCAGGTTCAGGATCAGCCTCAACAAGAATGCCTTTGTCTTTGCTCCTGCTCATAAGAAAGATAAGGGAACAAGAAAATGTGGAATCCTCTATGTCACAGTATAGAGATCCCTTTAGGTGTCAGAGGAAAAGAAGAGTAGAAGACAGGAGTGGAAAAATTCGAACTTAACAAAGAAAATGGAGTTCGAATTTTGCATTAAGGGATAGTGTTAGTCCATAAATAGAAGGATGTGAGAAGGAGGGAAGTAATTTTCGAAAATTAAGTGAAAATTTTGAAAACAATTTTGAAAAACATTACTTGATTTTCGAAAATGAAAATGGAAAAGAAATCAAGTGATTTTTGAAAAAGATTTTGAAATTAGAAATCAAAAGGATTTGATTGAAAACTATTTTGAAAAAGATGTGGTTAAGAAGATATGATTGATTTAAAAAAAATGTGATTGAGAAGATATGATTTGAAAAACATTTTAAAAAGATTTGATTTGAAAATTAAAAATTTGACTAACAAGAAAAGATATGATTCAAACATTAAACCTTTCTCAACAGAAAAGGTAACATACTTGAAATGTTGAATCAAATCATTAATTGATAGTAAGTATCTTTAAAAATGGAAAGAAATTGGTTTTGAAAAAGATTTGATTGAAAAATTGATTTGAAAAAGATTTGATTTTGAAAAGATTTTGAAAACTAATAAAAAAATTGATTTGAAAACAGAATCTTCCCTTCTAGCCATCCTGGCGTTAAACGCCCAGAATGGTATCCATTCTGGCATTTAACGCCCAAAATGCTACCCTTTTGGGCGTTAAACGCCCAACCAGGTACCCTGGCTGGCGTTTAAACGCCAGTCTGTCCTTCTTCACTGGGCGTTTTGAACGCCCAGCTTTTTCTGTGCAATTCCTCTGCTGTATGTTCTGAATCTTCAATTCTCTGTATTATTGACTTGAAAAGACACAAATTAAAAATATTTTTGGATTTTTAATAATAAGGAAAAATCAAAATGCAACAAGAATCAAATAACAATGCATGCAAGACACCAAACTTAGCAGTTTGTATACTACTGACACTAACAAAATGGAAATGCATATGAGACACACAAAACACTCAAGTCAATAGAATTTCAAAGATCAGAGCAAGTAAATCATCAAGAACATCTTGAAGATCACTAAGACATATGAATGCATGCAATTGACACCAAACTTAGGATGAGACACTAGACTCAAACAAGAAATATTTTTTTGATTTTATGATTTTGTAATTTTTTTTTTGTGTTTTTCGAAAATTAAGTGGAAAAAGATATCAAAATTCTTAATGAGAATTCCAGGAATCAGTGCAATGCTAGTCTAAGACTCCGGTCCAGGAATTAGACATGGCTTTACAGCCAGGCAAGCTCTCAAAGAAAGCTTCGGTCCAAAACACTAGACATGACCAAAGGTCAGCCAAGCCTTAGCAGATCACTGCTCCAAAAGCAAGATTGATAAGAAATCAACAAGCTCTTGTGGTGATAAGTTGAAACCTCGGTCCAATGAGATTAGACATGGCTTCTCAGCCAGCCAGATTTCAACAAATCATCATGAAACTCTAGAATTCATCTTCAAGAATTTCAAAAAAAATAAATACCTAATCTAAGCAACAAGATGATCCGTCAGTTGTCCAACCTTGAACAATCCCTGGCAATAACACCAAAAACTTGATGTTGTTGCCGGATCTTGGCACTGATGTTACCAAAAGCTTGCTCAAAACTAGAACAATCCCCGGCAACGGCGCCAAAAACTTGGTGCGCGAAATTGTGAACAATACTTTTTCACAACTCTCATAATCCCCGGTAATGGCTCCAAAAACGTGGTAGCTCAATACCATGGCATTACACAACTTCGCACAACTAACCAGCAAGTGCACTGGGTCGTCCAAGTAATAAACCTTACGCGAGTAAGGGTCGATCCCACGGAGATTGTTAGTATTGAAGCAAGCTATGGTCATCTTGTAAATCTTAGTCAGGCAAACTCAAATAGTAATGGTGATGAACGAAAATAACACAAAAGATAAAGATAGTGATACTTATGTAATTCATTGGTAGGAACTTCAGATAAGCGCATGAAGATGCCTTCCCTTCCGTCTCTCTGCTTTCCTACTGTCTTCATCCAATCCTTCTTACTCCTTTCCATGGCAAGCTTAAGCAAGGGTTTCACCGTTGTCAGTGGCTACCTCCCATCCTCTCAGTGAAAGCGATTGCATATGCTCTGTCACAGCATAGCGGAATTCATCTGTCGGTTCTCAATCAGGCCGGAATAGAATCCAGTGATTCTTTTGCGTCTGTCACTAACGCCCCGCCCTCAGGAGTTTGAAGCACGTCACAGTCATTCAGTCATTGAATCCTACTCAGAATACCACAGACAAGGTTAGACCTTCCGGATTCTCTTGAATGCCGCCATCAGTTCTCGCCTATACCACGAAGACTCTGATCTCACGGAATGGTTGGCTTGTTTGTCAGACGAGCACTCGGTTGTCAGGCGATCAACCATGCATCGTGCAATCAGGAATCCAAGAGATATTCACTAGGGCCTTGATCGCTTGTAGAACAAGAGTGGTTGTCAGTCACCTTGTTCATGGGTGAGAATGATGATGAGTGTCACGGATCATCACATTCATCAAGTTGAAGAACAAGTGATATCTTGGACAAAGAACAAGCGGAATTGAATGGAAGAACAATAGTAATTGCATTAATACTCGAGGTACAGCAGAGCTCCACACCTTAATCTATGGTGTGTAGAAACTCCACCGTTGAAAATACATAAGCATAAGGTCTAGGCATGGCCGAATGGCCAGCCTCCCAATGATCTAAGATAGCATACAAAAATGAAGATAGCTACCAAAGTCCCTTTTTACAATAGTAAAAGGTCCTACTTATAAGAACTAGTAGCCTAAGGTGTACAGAAATGAGTAAATGACATAAAAATCCACTTCCGGGCCCACTTGGTGTGTGCTTGGGCTGAGCAATGAAGCAAATTTCGTGCAGAGACTCCTCTTGGAGTTAAACGCCAGCTTTAGTGCCAGTTTGGGCGTTTAACTCCCATTTGGGTGCCAGTTCCAGCGTTTAACGCTGGGATTTCTTGAGGTGACTTTGAACGTCGGTTTGGGCCATCAAATCTTGGGCAAAGTATGGACTATCATATATTGCTGGAAAGCCCAGGATGTCTACTTTCCAACGCCGTTGAGAGCGCGCCCATTGGGCTTCTGTAGCTCCAGAAAATCCACTTCGAGTGCAGGGAGGTCAGAATCCAACAGCATCTGCAGTCCTTTTTGGTCTCTGAATCAGATTTTTGCTTAGGTCCCTCAATTTCAGCCAGAAAATACCTGAAATCACAGAAAAACACACAAACTCATAGTAAAGTCCAGAAAAGTGAATTTTAACTAAAAACTAATAAAAATATACTAAAAACTAACTAGATCATAACAAAAACATACTAAAAACAATGTCAAAAAGTATACAAATTATCCGCTCATCAGCTTGCTTGAAACGGATGGTCAACTTAGGATGCTTTGTGGGATGAAGCGTAAGCGAAAGATGTTTCGTGGTTGGCGTTGCAAATCAAGGCTCATTTTGGTTGATACTTCAAGAGTTGAATACAAAGGTGGGAATAGTGCTCAAATAGATGGGTCTAGGAGGATTGTTGGACACTTCATAGAGGATTCTTCTTGTTTACCACCCGGATGGACTAATAATGATGATCAACTTCAAGACGGGTGTGAAAACAAAGTGTGGGACCCCGGATCACAAGAAGAGGATCAACTTTGGGAGCCCCAAGCTTGTGAAGAACTCCATCAACACTTGGCTCAATCCATAAAGAATCTTGGGCCACAATGGAGAACCAAGCATTGGTGGGAGTTCCAAGATGAGTACAAGCACAGGCCACCTTGAGAGAAGCTCCCCATAAGTCCAACTTAAGGACAATAAATAAAAGTGCTAGGTGGGAGACACCCCACCATGGTAAACTCTCTCCATTCTCTTTTAGTTTTGTTTAATAAGTGATTTGAGTTACCATTGTAGGTAGATTTTCATTTCATATTGATTTGTTTGTAAAGATTGGTTGTTAGTATGTTGTATTCATTAGTAGTAGATGAATAAATCCTAAAATTGAATTGTATTTTTGTGAATTGTTTGATATTTGATTGAATAAAGAAGAGTTTTGGACATTATAGGGAGCTCTTGGGCATTTTTTCTGCTTTTTGGGCAAAAAAAAAACGGCCATCGGCGCGTAAGCACGCTGTGCGCGCGCGCGCACATTGTACTTCTGCAACTTCTGGTACAAAAACCAGAGAGTTGTGCGCGCGTTGTGCCAGCATTGTGCTGGGAGCACAAGCTCATCCACGCGTAAGCGCGCTGTGCGCGCGCGCGCGGATCGACCCAACCTCATCCACGCGTAAGCGCGCTGTGCGCGCGCGCGCGGATTGTCCCTGCTGCATCCACGCGTAAGCGCGCTGTGCGCGCGCGCGGATTTGCACCCTGCTTTTCTCTCTCCTCCTTTCTCCTTCTTTCCTCTTCTCTTCTTCTTTCTTTCTCATTTTTTTCTTCTTCCTCTCTTGAAAGATTTTTTTTCTTTTCTCTTTTAATATAAAAAAAAAATTTTAATAAAAAAAAAAAGAAAAAAATATAATAATAAATAAATAAATAACTAAATAAAATACTAAAAAAATAAAAAAATTAAAAATATAAAAATTTTTTTTTCTCTTCTTCCATTTTCTTTTGTCTATTACATTTGCATACTTTTATTCTTTGCATTTTAATTTTGTTTCTATAATTTGTTCTCATTTTATTTTCTAAATTTCTCATTTTAATAATAGTGTTGAACTCTCTCACTCAATTGTTGAGAATTTCTTGCATTTGTTTTGGTGCTTCATGACTTGTTACATTAATTGTAATATTTGTCAACACACAAGATTAGTGCTTTATTCCTTCCTAATTCATTACCCTTTGTTTTTTTTTCTTGTACCGCTTCATCATTGAGTTAGGATGGAATTAAATGCTTTCATGCGTATCACTAATCTTGTTTGTGTCAATTCTTATTTGATCTTGATGCTCAATATCCTCTTCATGCTTTAACTTTACTCTTGCATCAAGTATCATTGATATGCCATTTTCTCTTATTGTTTCCTCCTCTACATGTTGTAGCTACCATGTAGTAGAGAACAATACCTTTATTTGGCATTAGCCCCCGCCTATATTCTATTTGCTGTGATATCTTTGTTATAGGCTTAACTTTCTTTCTTTTTCTTTCCTTTTAGGTTGGCCACCAAGAGAGGAGAAAGGAAAAGCTTTTAAATGGGGCGACACACAAGTCATCCGCACAACCTTTTGCAGGAGCTCATCAATTGTAGCAACCCGTCCACCTTGCTCTCCTTTGCGTGCACCGAGGACGGTGCAATCTTCAAGTGTGGGGAGGTCGGCGACCGATCTCCATGGGTAACAATTTCCTTTTCAACACCAATGTTAGTTAGTTGTTGCATTTGCATGATAGGTTGCATGTTAGTTAGAATTTGTACATATTTTACTACCTTCTTCTTATTAGGACTACTTGGTTAGAGTGATGATTTCTTTCCCAAGAAACCGTTTTAGGGGAACCTACCAATTTGAAAAATTTTTGTTGAACTTGCTTGATAGAATTTATTTTGGAACATGGTTTTTGAGTTAAGAACACAAGCATGTGAGTTTTGAGCCTAATTGGGTGGTTACATCTTATAACCACCTATTTTCCATTCTTGTGTGCATTATTCTCTTTCTATGAATGTAATCTTTGATTTGTTTGATTCTTTATGTCCATTATTTTGTGTATACATGCATTTATATGATTGAGGCCATCATTTCATTAGCTCACTTACCCAAATGGCTTTACCTTTTATCTTCCTTTGTTAGCCAACTTTGAACCTACGCTTAACCCACTTATTCTTATTTTAGCACATTACAAGCCTTAGAGCGGAAAACAATAAATGTCCTTAATTTGGATCTTTGATTAGCTTAGGCAAGTGTGTGTGAGTATCATTCAAGTGTGGGAATCTTGGGACATTGGGTGAATAAAAGGGTGTATTTTGTATTATTATTGGAAATATTGGGAATTGGGTACATACTCATGTATTAATCAAATGTAAAACCTTATGCATTGAGGTTCTTGTATATAGAAAGAAAAAAATGAGAAAAACAAAAGAAAAAGAAAAGAAAAAAAATAATATGGAAAAGAAAAAAATGTATATAGAAAAAGAAAGAAAAAGAAAAGCAATAAAGGGGACAAAATGCCCCAAAGTGAAGCTCAATAAGAATCAATGCATAAATGTTGTGAAATGAAAAGAAAATGCATGAGTATGTGAAAAAGTGAGGAATGGGTAGTTAGATTAGTACTTAATTGTATAGGTCATTATATAGGTTAGGTGGGAAAGTTTAAGTTAATCAAAGATTCAAATCCTAAGTCCACTAGCCATATATGATCCTACCTTGACCATAACCCCATTACAACCTAAAGAAAAGACCTCATGATACATGTATGCATGCATTGAATAATTGTTGATTGTTAGATGAAAAACAAATCTTGGAAAGCATTATTAGGGGAGAATTGAGTAAATCAACCCCAAACACCGAGTGACTAGAGTGCAAACACTTCCGGTGAGGGTTCGATGCTCAATTCCTTGATTCCCGGCTTTCACGAGCGTTCTTCTTGCAAGTCTATGTGAACTTCATGTTTATACTTCAATTGGTAGGACTCATGAATCGTTATATGATCTTAAGCCCTACTTGCGCTTGTATGTCTTGGAGATTGATTTATTTTTAACCAAGTAGGTAGAATCATTTTGCATTTAGTTGCATGCATATAGTTTCTTTGCTTTGAATAAATGTTGATCCCTTTGCTTTCTCTTGGTTTTAGCATGAGGACATGCTTGGTTTAAGTGTGGGGAGGTTGACAAACCCCAATTTGACGGTTTATCTTGTATTGATTTTAGGGGATTTTATAACCCTTTACCCACATTTATTCAATGAAATAGCATGGTTTTGTATATTCTCCTTTAATTGTGCTTAAGAGTGAAAACATGCTTTTTAGGTCTTAAAATAGCTAAATCTAATTCTCCTTGATTCCATTAGATGCCTTGATATGTTTGTTAAGTGATTTAAGGTTTAGGAGGCAAAGATTGGATCAAGGGAATGAAGAAAGAAGCATGAAAAGTTGGAGAACTCATGAAGAAATGAAAGAACCGGAAAGCTGTCAAGCCGACCTCTTCGCACTTAAACGACCATAACTTGAGCTACAGAGGTCCAAATGATGCGGTTCCAGTTGGGTTGGAAAGCTAACATCCGGGGCTTCGAAACGATATAAGATTTGCCATAATTGCTACAAGTATGGTGGCGCGCACGCGCATAGTACGCGCACGCGCCGTTGCTGCCACCTAGTCCACTTGAAGCAAAACGTGGCCAGCGATTTTAGAAGCCTTGTGGGCCCAATCCAACTCATTTCTGATGCTATTTAACCCAAGGAGTGAAGAGGGAAACACATGTTAGTTACCATTAGTTTAGTTTAGTAGTTAAAATTAGTTTCTAGAGAGAGAAGCTCTCACTTTTCTCTAGAATTAGGATTAGGATTAGTTCTTAGATCTAGGTTTTAATCTTTACTTTCTTCCACTTCTACCTCTCAATTCTTTGTTGCTACATTCATCTTCTTCTACTCTTTTATTGTAATTTCCTTTATGTTGTTCTTATATTTTGTTGTAGATCTAGTATTGTTCCTTCTACATTCTTCCAATTCAATAAGAGGTAATTCATAATAATTGTCCTTCTTTGCTTTTCCATTGTTGATCTCTTATTTTTGTAGTTGTAGATTCCTTTAATTCTTGCATTTAGTAATGTTTACTTCTATTGCACTTTATGTGTTTGTTAAAATGTCTCTTTTAGTTTTAGTGTAGATTTTGTTCCTCTTGGCCTAGGTAGAGTAATTAGTGACACTTGAGTTATCTAATTCCTTTGTTGATTGATAATTGGAGATATTGCTAATTGGTTTGGAGTGCACTAAAGCTAGTCTTTCCTTAGGAGTTGGCTAGGACTTGTGGCTCAAGTCAATTCATCCACTTGACTTTCCTTTGTTTAGTAAGGGTTAACTAAGTGGTAGCAATGAACAATTCTCATCACAATTGAGAAGGATAACTAGGATAGAACTTCTAGTTCTCATACCTTGCCAATGGCCTTTTATAGTTGTTAGTTTATTTTCATTGCCATTCACTTTCATGTCTCTTATCCAAAACCCCAAAACAACTCAAACCAATAACAAGACACTTTATTGTAATTCCTAGGGAGAACGACCCGAGGTTTGAATACTTCGGTTTATAAATTTAGGGGTTTGTTTTAGTGACAAACAACTTTTTGTATGAAAGGATTATTGCTTGGTTTAGAAACTATACTTCGACGAGATTTTATTTGAGAAATTCTAAACCGTCAAAAATCCAATCGTCAAGTCCACAGGTGCATATTCGCTTTCCCATGTCCACTACCATGTTTGTTGGCCACCCATGTACCTCGAATTGTTCATAGTCTGCATCTCCATACCACATTGGCACCCAATGCTTTGAAGCATTCCTGATCTTTTCCAATCGGCTACATTGAACAGGGGGTAGTAGCCCAACATGGTTCTTGAATTTCATTTTATTTTGGGCTATCATCCTCATGATATACATTCTAACTTCCTCGAGTAGTGTGATAATTGATTTAGCCCTTGCTTCCTTGATTCTTGCATTGAATACTTCGCAAGCATTGTTACAAATGTTGTCACATTTTGGTTGGATAGGGAAGAAGGCCCGACTCCATGCATCTCTTCGCCATTTGGCAAGGTACTCCCAGGCTTCCTTCTTAGCTCTCTGAATTTTCATCATCCCCTCAACGAATTCCTCTTGAGTGGTAGATCTTGCACACTCCCACAGTAATCCTCTAAGTTTGTTGTCTTTCCACTACTTATTAAAGTTTCTCCACAAGTGCCATACACAAAATCTGTGTTGGACATTAGGGAAGACCTCCTGGACAGCTGTGATTAGTCCCTGCAGGAAACTACAAAAATTATTAACTTACAATATCGGGACCCAACCTAGTCCCTCAACTTACATAAGTGACATAAACTTAGTCCCTACATATACATAAGTGTTATAAAATTAGTCCCTACACATACATAAGTGACGGTAAACTCGTCCCGACGAGATAGTAAGTTCTACTCCTATCCTATTCTATTAATACAGGCATATTAAAATAGAATCATGAAAGCAAAATATGACAACAACAATGTCTGAAACAAACCAATGCATATTGAAACAGAATCATGAAAGCAAAATATGGCAACAAAAAATACATCAACCTAAATAGTTCAACCATTTCTAAATTACAATAACTAGTGTATAACAAATTCGTCGTTACCTTTTGCATGTCCAAAATGAAACAGCATCCATTTTGGGTGTAGCTCCCTAGATCATCATGCATCAGCTCAAGGAACCACCTCCAATTATCTGTGTTCTCTACTGGTACAATGGCATATGCAATAACGTAAATGTGATTATTGGCGTCTTGTCCAATGACTGCCAATATTTGTTCACCAAATCTGGTTTTCAGGAATGCTCCATCAAGCCCTATTAGAGGTCTGCATCCCGCCTTAAACCCCTTCATGCATCCATCGAGACAAATGTACATCTTGTCAAAAGTGGGCTCTTCTGATTGGTTGGGATGAGGAATTGTTGTGATGCGCACAGTAGAACCAGGGTTGCACTTTAGGAGAGTCTCATCATCATCTCTCACCATCCAATATTGTGCAGCAGCATCACCATACACAATGTGCCTTGCATCTCCGAGTGCTCTTGTCAGCGAAGATTTGTTCAACTCCAAGTCACATTTACTTTTAAAGTATGTTAAAGCTTCAGAGTGCTTCAGATTCGGAAATTTCCTAAGCTTCTTGACCAACTTGCTAGCTAACCACCATCTGTTAGCTAATCTATTTTTTGTCTCCCTTGGGCAGGTATGATCATCATTGAAGGTTTTAACTTGCCAGCAAACACTCTCACTATCTTTAGAGGCATAGATAACCCATGGACAATCCTCAACCTTACATAAAGCCCTGTATCGTATTTTATCATTTTTTCTTGAATCTAACTCTCTTACCTTCATGGATGCAATAATCCCTCACAGCCTCCTTAAAATCCATCTTTGTGTTGAATTTCATCCCTACCTCTAATTGGAGTTCCCCGAACCTTGTTCCTTCTCTGAAAACAGGAAATGTGTCGTCATCCTGAACTTCAACAAATTCATCCTCTGAGTTGGGGGTGTCTTTATTTCTTCGGAATGCCAAGAATCTGCCCCATCTGACTCATCATGATATTCATCATGAGCATCATAACCCCCAATATCAGGACTACAGTTTCCCGGTTGTCCAAAAAAGAACTCATCACCGGAATCATCCTCAGGTACTAATCCATCATCAGGTTCTAGTATCTCCTTCCACAATTTACTGAGTTTAACTTTTTTAGGATGCTTCATGTTTACCTCTTTCCTTCTACCTTGCAGTATTGTATTGGTAACCTCTTCATCACTCGAACTTTCCTCAGCTCTAGGCTTGTAAGCACTATCCTCCGCACTTTCATAACTGTCCAAAGAGTCTGATTCTGATAACACAACCGTATCAGCTTGCTTTCCCTTATCCTTAGTTGTTTGCCTCGTCACATGACTTTTGGCTAGACCCCTGGTTATATATCTCCTATTCAATGTTATTCTTGGTTTGCCTTTCTTTCCAGTTTTTTTCAAAGCAGCACCTTTCTTCTCTGTCCCATTCTTTGAGAGCACTTTCGGTTGGAAAATCTTACCCTGTTTTGGCTTAGGCACCAGTGTTGGAGTACTTTTGGGAACTGGTGTTGATTTTGTGGTTGCAGCTGGTTCTTGAGTATGACCTATGTCTTGGTTGGGTGGGGGCAGGAGTAGCAGCCATAGAAATTGGGGTCTGAATGGTGGATTTGGAGGTTGGGGTTGATTTGGTGGTTGCAGATGGTACTTCAATATGGTTTATGTCTTGGTTGGGTGGGGCAGGGGTAGTTTTCGTAGAGGTTGTCTCCTGGGTGGGTTCAGTAGTACTCGGACGGTTGATACATGGGGTTGGAACTAGGTCTAGAGGAATGGCCCTGGAGCTTGGTCCTGTTCTCAGCAAAACTGGTTGGGTAGGGACTTCAACCACCACCTCTTCCTTGTCCTTTCTGAATGGTGGTTCTTCCAAGTACGTTGGAATAGATACCCCATGTTCATAGTACACATGCACCTCTCTATAGTTGCTTTCAGCAAGGAAGCACATCTCCAGGAGCTCAGCATCAGAATTAAGTTCCCTTAGGCCAGTCTGTAAATCATGTTGCTTGTATGTGAAGTTTGTATTCATAGGTTTTGATGAATGACAAACCAACAAACGACATGAAAGACAAACCAACAAACAACTTGAATGAACAAGCATGATTGAAAGATCAACCAACATTCAACGTTGAGGAATGAAGAGTTGAAAGCAACACAACAACAACAACAAGAAACTCAAGTCCACAACATTTGAAGACAAGTATAGTGTCTTAGGACTTAGGTAACTTCTTGTTAAGAACCAATTGCTAAATCTCTCAACACACACTCACAAAATGTTTTGATGCACATCTTGCAATTCGATGCTAGCCAAATGGTTTAAAAACTTGTTTTCAAAGGTACAAAAGCATAGAAATTGACTCCAACAAGTTTGAGATCAATCCTAAGCATTTTGAAGTGATTTTAAGCCATTCTTTAAGGTTTGCATCGATGCACACTCATCTTGCATCGATGCAAAGCATGCAACGACTTGTTGCATCGATGCAAAGATGTTTGCATCGATGCAACCTAGCTGAAAATTCAAATTTCAGCGTCAAAGACACATTTGCATCGATGCAAAGTGTTATGCATCGATGCAAATAATTCAAAAACATAAAAAACGGCTAGTTTTGACATAAAGGCTCCATCCCATTAATTCCCCAACGTTTCTAAGGTTTGGGGAATCTATAAATGGATGGATTGAAGCCTTATTTCACAATTTTTGAGTATTTGGAAACTATCTTGTTCATATTCTTTCATTCTACACATTTTTAAAGTGATATAATACACAATTTGAGAGAGCAATATCAATTGGTTCAATAGTGCTAAACTTGTAATCATACACTCTTCTAGAGAGTACTCATTTCATCTCAACAATTCTTTGAGAATTGTTTTCTTGTACACCTTGTAAATTGGAGTGTGATCTCCAAGATTGAGTCAAGAGTTATAAACATTATAGTCGGTGAGGATACCAAAGAGGTATACTAAGTACTCAAGGCAAATCTTAGAGAAGGTATCTCTAAGTGGAGTGGGTTAGTATACGAGTGGTGATCATATACCGTGAGGTGTTAGAAACTAAGGACTCGGATTGTAAAAGGTTTTGCGCGAGCACCTTGAAGCTTGGCAATAGTGGAACTTCTCAATTGCGATTGAGAAAGAAAGTGGACGTAGGACAAGGATTGTGCCGAACCACTCTAAATAGCGTTTGCATCTCTCCAAACTCATCTCTTCAATATTATTGTCTTTTACCTTTGAGCAAATAAATTGTGATCGAAAAGTAGCTTCGTAAGTACTTAAGGAGTGGCTTAAGTCTGATTGGTGAAAAGCTTGATCAATTTATTTGAGTTGGTGTCTATTGGAAAGTAAAAGCTCCTTATAAATGCTTAGCAATTGAGTTAAGCTCTTGGAAAAATACTAGTACAATAACACTTTCGTATATTGTCTTTAACTTTCGTAAAAAGATTCATTGTTGTTGCAATACTCAATTCACCCCCCCTCTTGAGTAATTGTGCATAGGTTCTACAAGTGGTATCAGAGCTTAACCCTTTGAAAGACTTAACCGTTTAAGGGAAAAGATCATGGCAAGCACAGGCTTTAACAACAACAACACTAGCGAAGGTAACTCAACCGCTAGACCTCCTCTTTTCAGCGGAACAAATTACTCTTATTGGAAAAATAAGATGAGAATTTGGATCCATTCTCAAGATGTGAGAATTTGGAAAGTGATTGAGAATGGAAATCACATTCCAACAAAGACAACAAGCGCTAAAGAAGGAGAAGTCTCCGTCTCAAAGCAAGTACCGAAAGGAGAAGATGAATATAGTGACGATGATTGGAAGAAAGTGGCAATGAATGATAAAGCCATCAACTTCATTCATTGTGCACTTAACGAGCATGATTATATGAAGATCTCTACATGTGAAACCGCTAAAGAGATTTGGGATAAACTCCAAATCACTTACGAAGGAACCGACCACGTTAAAGAATCAAAGGTATTTATGTTGGTTCATGAATGGGAAAATTTTAAAATGAAAGATGAAGAGAGCATTGAAGAAGCTCTTGAAAGACTCTCCAAGATCTTCAACAATCTAAGCATGCTTGGCACAAAATACAATGATAAACAAATTGTGACCAAGGTGCTTACAAGCCTTACACCAAAATGGAACTCCAAAGTGAACGCCATTGTGGAAGGAAGGCTCTATGATCAACTTACATTTGATCAACTACGAGGTAATCTACTCACCTATGAAATGACTATGCTAAATAGACAAAAAGGTGAAGAAAGCAAGAAGAAAAGTCTCGCCCTTAAAACAACATCACTGCAAGAAGAGAGTGATGATAATGAAGAAGAAGGAGATGAAGAATTTGCACTCTTATTAAAAAGATTCAATAAGTTTGCAATGAAGAAAAACTTCAAGAGCAAAACAAAGGTACCAAAATGCTATGAGTGTGGAGAAGTTGGACACATCAAACCCAATTGTCCAAAACTTCAAAAGGAGGACAAAAACAAGAAATTTAAGAAGAAGGAGAAAGCATACATATCATGGGAGAACGAGGATGAATCCGACTCCGATGACGACGAGGTTGCAAATCTTTGCTTAATGGCAAGCGAAGAAAAGGTTAGTGATGACAACTCCACTTCTTTTAATTTACAAGATGAATATGATGCCTTACTTGAGGTGTACACAAAACTTACCCAAGATTATTCTCTCCTAAAGAAAAAGAATATGGAACTTTTAAAACAAAATGAGTTGTTGAAAAACGAGAATATCAATCTTGGAAAAGATAAGTGTAGCACAAGTAGTGATCCATACAAATCTTGTAAAATGCATGAAAATGAAATTACAAATCTTAAGAACACTTTAGCTAAGTTCAATGAATCTTCAAAGAACTTAGATAAAATGTTGAAAAACCTAAAGCATGTTCATAATAAGGAAGGTTTGGGTTTTGAAAAAGGAAAATTTAAAAATGCTAAAACTCCTATTAGGCAACCGCAAGCCCAAAAGGTAAGCATGCCTAAAAGGAATGAAGCCTTTAAACATCCTCCTCAACATGCTTCATTTAGAAATTATAATCACAATGCATATAGATCAAAGGATGTTGCATTTAGGAAACAACCTAGGCAACCATTTAGAAACATGCATAGGATGCATAATCCAAATGTCATATGTCATTATTGTAATAAAGTAGGTCATATAGCACCCGTATGCTTTACTAGAATTAAACATATAAACTTTCGTAGTCAAGATACGAGATGGGCACCTTATGGGCATTATGCTCATACTAACCATCAAGGACCCAAATTCACTTGGGTACCTAAATCCCAATTTTAATCATTTTGTAGGTACGTGTTGGAGCTAAGGATACAAATTGGTATGTTGATAGTGGATGCTCCAAACACATGACCGGCGATGAATCAAAGTTCACCGCAATAGAGCCTACAAACGGAGGAAACGTGATCTATGGAGACAACAACACCGGTAAAGTAATCGGCGTTGGAAAAGTTGGTAAAAATCCTTCTACCTCCATAGATAATGTTATACTTGTCAAAGGTCTCAAACATAATCTCATTAGTGTTAGCCAACTTTGTGACAAAGGAAACTTAGTCACCTTTGATTCAAAATGTTGTTTGATAAAAAGGCAAGACACTAATGAAATTGTGCTAATTGGGCACCGTGTTGACAATGTATACATGATTAATCTAAATGAAGTTTCCTCAAATGATGTGAAATGCCTTGTTAGTAAAAATGATGAAACTTGGTTATGGCATCGTAGAGTAGCTCATGCTAACATGGACCATCTTAACAAGTTGGTCTCTAAAGAGTTAGTAATTGGCTTACCAAAGCTACGTTTTGAAAAAGACGTCCTTTGCGACGCATGTCAAAAGGAAAAACAAGTAAAGGCCTCTTTTAAATCCAAAAACATTGTTTCAACAACAAGGCCATTACAACTTTTGCACATGGATCTGTTTGGTCCTTCTAGGACTATGAGCTTTGGTGGCAATTACTATGCTTTAGTTATTGTTGATGATTACTCTCGATTTACATGGACCTTGTTCCTAGCAAACAAGAGTGATGCATTTCGAGCATTCAAAAGATTAGCCAAAGTTATTCAAAATGAAAAGAATTTGTATATATCATCTATTAGAAGTGATCATGGTGGAGAATTTGAAAACAATCTTTTTGAAACTTTTTGTGAAGAAAATGGCATTGAGCATAATTTTTCCTCTCCTAGAACACCACAACAAAATGGTGTGGTTGAAAGGAAAAATCGTCATTTAGAAGAAATGGCGAGAACTATGCTCAATGAGGCTAATATTCCTAAGTACTTTTGGGCGGATGCGGTTAGTACCGCGTGTTATGTTATGAATAGGATTATCATTCGACCTATTCTTAAGAAAACACCGTACGAATTGTACAAAGGAAGAAAGCCAAATATTTCCCACCTTCACGTCTTTGGTTGTAAATGCTTTATTCTAAACAATGGAAAAGATAACTTAGGCAAATTTGATGCTAAGGCTGATGAAGGAATCTTCTTAGGCTACTCTTTAACTAGCAAAGCTTTTAGAGTATATAATAAACGCATCATGACTATGGAAGAAAGTATTCATGTCGCTTTTGATGAAACTAACCGTTGTTGTGCTAGAAAAGATTTTGATGAAAATGTAGAAAACTTTGATTCACTAAATTTGAATGGTGAAGACAAAGAAAAAGATTTAAATGAAGCCTCTACAAGCTCAACAAAGGATAGCGTTCAAGTTGAAGAAATTGAACCATCACAAGTACAAATAAATGCACTTCCAAAGGATTGGCGTACTTCAAAAGATCATCCTCTAGACAACGTCATTGGTGATGTTTCGAAAGGGGTAACAACTCGATCCACTTTTAGAAATTTATTTGCATATAGTGCTTTTGTTTCTCAAATTGAACCATCTACCATTGAGTCCGCAATTGATGATGAACATTGGGCTATGGCAATGCAAGAGGAGCTTAACCAATTCAAACGAAATGACGTTTGGGAATTGGTGCCTAAACCAAGTAATCAAACAATTGTAGGAACAAAATGGGTTTTTAGAAATAAACTCGATGAAAATGGTACAATTGTTAGAAACAAAGCTAGATTAGTAGCTAAAGGTTATAATCAAGAGGAAGGCATTGATTATGACAAAACTTATGCTCCCGTAGCTAGATTAGAAGCAATTAGGATGCTACTTGCTTTTGCATCCTCTTATAACTTCAAACTTTATCAAATGGATGTTAAGAGTGCCTTTCTTAATGGTTTCATTAAAGAAGAAGTATATGTTGAACAACCTCCCGGTTTTGAGGATTATGAAAATCCTAATCATGTTTTTAAACTCAAGAAAGCTCTTTATGGTCTTAAACAAGCTCCAAGAGCTTGGTATGAACGTTTGAGCAAGTTTTTAATAGAAAAGGGTTTTAGAAGAGGGAAGGTTGATACAACTTTATTTATCTTGATTGAAAACAAAAATATCCTTTTGGTACAAGTTTATGTCGATGACATAATATTTGGTTCAACTAACGAATCACTTTGCAAGTTTTTCTCAAACCTCATGCAAAGTGAATTTGAAATGTCCATGATGGGCGAACTCAACTTCTTCCTTGGTCTGCAAATCAAACAAGGAAAAGAAGGAACTTTCGTTAGCCAAACCAAATATTGCAAGGAACTGCTCAAAAGATTTGGAATGGACAATGCTAAGGCAATGGACACACCAATGAGCACTACTTGCTACCTTGACAAAGATGAACAAGGTAAAAGCATAGATATAAAGAAGTATAGAGGCATGATAGGATCATTACTTTATCTAACGGCAAGTAGGCCAGATATCATGTTTAGTGTATGCATGTGTGCGAGATACCAAGCTAATCCTAAGGAATCTCACTTAAGTGCGGTAAAAAGGATTATGAAGTATCTCATAGGAACATTAAATGTTGGATTGTGGTATCCGAAAGGATCCACTTGTGATTTGATTGGTTATTCCGATTCCGATTTTGCCGGTTGCAAATTGGATAGGAAAAGCACTAGCGGCACTTGTCACTTGCTAGGAAACTCTCTTGTTTCATGGCATAGTAAGAAACAAGTAAGTGTAGCCTTATCTACCGCCGAAGCCGAGTATGTAGCCACCGGTAGTTGTTGCGCCCAAATTTTATGGATGAAACAACAACTTATGGACTATGGACTCATGCTTGATCACATTCCTATCAAATGTGATAATACTAGTGCAATAAATTTAACCAAGAATCCGGTTCAACATTCAAGAACCAAGCATATTGAGATTAGACATCACTTCATAAGAGACCATGTTGAAAAGGGTGATGTGGTTATTGAATTTGTCGAAACTAGTAAACAACTAGCGAACATCTTCACTAAACCTTTATGTAAAGAAAGTTTTTTTAACATCCGAAATGAACTTGGTATCTTGGATTCTAATCTAATATGATTTGTTTGAATTCATTGTATTCATATTGTTTTTTTTTCTTATATCTCTTACTAACTTAAGCATTGGAGATATCCAATTAGCCATTGTTTTGTAGGTTTATGAGTTGATGAATGAGTGATTAATCTTGAGGTAGATTGAAGAATTTGAAGATTATAAACAATGGAGGATCAACAAATTGAAGTTTATCATGGTTTAAGTGAGTATATACATGATGAAACTCAAAGGATTGAAGAAAGAACCACCAAAGGATGAAAATTTGGTGATTTTGGGCAAAATGATGCATGTTGCATCGATGCAACCAAGCTTTGCATCGATGCAAAGCACACGACGTGCTATGTGCATCGATGCAAAGCCTATTGCATCGATGCAAACACGACCAAATTGCACAAAAACACGTGAATTTGGCATTTTTGAGAAACAAAACCCCATTTTTGAGCAAAGTCACTTTTTATTGCTTTATGTTTATTTGATTATATGAATTGTTAAACTAACTCCTAGTAAGCTAAGGATTTCTATTATGGTTTAAATACTTTGATATTTCCTTCATAATTTTGTTTAATGATTAATACTTGTATGCTTATTTGGTGAATAACTCAAAATAGGCTTGGTACCCCTATTTTAAGTTAATGTGCATGCTTTGATATATTTCACTTCTTTAGGGGGAATTATGCATGCTTATTATATATAAAGAGAGGAAATCAAATTCTTTTTGAAAGGGGGAATATCTCATCCTTGGGATTAATAGAGAAATTGAATTTAAAAAAAAAAATTTCATTGTTTTATGCATGCTTCTATGACACATTTCAAACTCCCTTTTTTTTGATAATGTCAAAAGGGGGAAGAAAAGTTTGAGGATATTTGAAGTTTTGAACTTTTGAAAAAAGAAGAAAAGTTTGAGAATATTTGAAGTTTTGAACTTTTTTTTGAGGATTTGAAAAGAAGAAATAAGTTTGCGAAACAATGATTTCAAAAAGACTTCCGCTAAGCAAAAACTTTGATATCTAAATCGTTTTCTTTGATAAGCGCCCTTTAAAGGAACAAATGCACATATTTAGGGGGAACTCCTGCAAAATTTTTTTGTGAAGTCTTCTCCAAAGCTTTCTATAAAACAAAGTGCATTATTGTTGCTTTCAAAATCATTTATAAATACATATCCTCAAAATTGGTTTGTCATTATCAAAAAGGGGGAAATTGTAAATCATGTTGCTTGTATGTGAAGTTTGTATTCATAGGTTTTGATGACTGACAAACCAACAAACGACATGAAAGACAAACCAACAAACAACTTGAATGAACAAGCATGATTGAAAGATCAACCAACATTCAACGTTGAGGAATGAAGAGTTGAAAGCAACACAACAACAACAAGAAACTCAAGTCCACAACATTTGAAGACAAGTATAGTGTCTTAGGACTTAGGTAACTTCTTGTTAAGAACCAATTGCTAAATCTCTCAACACACACTCACAAAATGTTTTGATGCACATCTTGCAATTCGATGCTAGCCAAATGGTTTAAAAACTTGTTTTCAAAGGTACAAAAGCATAGGAATTGACTCCAACAAGTTTGAGATCAATCCTAAGCATTTTGAAGTGATTTTAAGCCATTCTTCAAGGTTTGCATCGATGCACACTCATCTTGCATCGATGCAAAGCATGCAACGACTTGTTGCATCGATGCAAAGATGTTTGCATCGATGCAACCTAGCTGAAAATTCAAATTTCAGCGTCAAAGACACATTTGCATCGATGCGAAGTGTTATGCATCGATGCAAATAATTCAAAAACATAAAAAACGGCTAGTTTTGACATAAAGGCTCCATCCCATTAATTCCCCAACGTTTCTAAGGTTTGGGGAATCTATAAATGGATGGATTGAAGCCTTATTTCACAATTTTTGAGTATTTGGAAACTATCTTGTTCATATTCTTTCATTCTACACATTTTTAAAGTGATATAATACACAATTTGAGAGAGCAATATCAATTGGTTCAATAGTGCTAAACTTGTAATCATACACTCTTCTAGAGAGTACTCATTTCATCTCAACAATTCTTTGAGAATTGTTTTCTTGTACACCTTGTAAATTGGAGTGTGATCTCCAAGGTTGAGTCAAGAGTTATAAACACTATAGTCGGTGAGGATACCAAAGAGGTATACTAAGTACTCAAGGCAAATCTTAGAGAAGGTATCTCTAAGTGGAGTGGGTTAGTATACGAGTGGTGATCATATACCGTGAGGTGTTAGAAACTAAGGACTCGGATTGTAAAAGGTTTTGCGCGAGCACCTTGAAGCTTGGCAATAGTGGAACTTCTCAATTGCGATTGAGAAAGAAAGTGGACGTAGGACAAGGATTGTGCCGAACCACTCTAAATAGCGTTTGCATCTCTCCAAACTCATCTCTTCAATATTATTGTCTTTTACCTTTGAGCAAATAAATTGTGATCGAAAAGTAGCTTCGTAAGTACTTAAGGAGTGGCTTAAGTCCGATTGGTGAAAAGCTTGATCAATTTATTTGAGTTAGTGTCTATTGGAAAGTAAAAGCTCCTTATAAATGCTTAGCAATTGAGTTAAGCTCTTGGAAAAATACTAGTACAATAACACTTTCGTATATTGTCTTTAACTTTCGTAAAAAGATTCATTGTTGTTGCAATACTCAATTCACCCCCCCTCTTAAGTAATTGTGCATAGGTTCTACACAGTCTTTAAGGGTCTGTTTGGAATCAGCTACCAACAGTGTTCCTCCTTATCATACCCAAGTTCTTTGTAGTAATTTCTGATGAAAAAGACATCTAGCCTATCAGGGTCAAGCTTCGGAATCTCTGAAATATGGTCCCTGGTGTATGACACGACACCGTCTTCACTCCTCACAAAAGATCCCCCATGGTGACACACAATAGTTATGAGACCCATCTGAAAAAAATAACAAATGATCATCAAAATTGGCATCAACCAGGAAAGCACAATAACCCCAGTCCCTAACCATCCATGAACACACATAAACTGCATATATAAATAAGCTACATTCTTCTATTTTCAGCACATTACAACCATAGCTACCATCATTACAGCAAAAAACAATAACAAAAAAAAAACGCAACAACAACATACGGAGAAAACCCTAACAAAAATTTTCAGAAAAACCATATAACAAAACGATGAGCGAATGAATATATAACGACTTGACAATGTACAAAAAGTCATGATCAACAAAAATAGAGGAGCAGATGGTAGCTATTTTGTTTATCCTTTCTATTTTGGTTACCTCTAACAATCAAAGTGCTTCCCGTCAGACCACTACGTGTGCGATAGAGACGAGATAATCTCAATATGCTTGATTTCGTTGAGAGAGAAGGGCAGCAAAAATCCTTCTCAAACTGGCGCCATTGATGACAATAAGGAGAAGAGGAAGAGACTGTATTGGCTTGAGAGAGAAGTAGTAACTGTATGTTAAATCCCTTCTACAAACACTAACCGACGACGTTTCAATGCAATTTGGGCGCCAAATTAAAAACGAAGTCGTTTTGGGAGTCCATCCTGGCTTCCAGCGTGGCACCCGTCAATCCAAGTCATCTTTCTGTCACCAAAAAATGCTTCAGGGACGACCGTGAAACACTTGTATTAAATTCGGAGATAATATTGAGGCCAGTGCAAGCTTAAGGACCACTTTGAGGGTCGAGTACAAGTTTAGGGACCACTCTGAGGTTTAACTTAACTTAAGTATCTATGCTATAGAAATTCTGCAAAATTTTGGATAGTAATTTAAAATGAATTTTGGGAATAATTTGGCCGTTTTTTATAAGCAAAATTATTTTTCTAATGAACTTCAAGAAGTCCAGATTATCCCATAAAAATTTCAGAATTCTTCACCAAGTAGATTGGAAGATATGATTTTTCAAAGAATAGTATTTTCTATAGAAAATGTCAATTTCGTATTGACAAGGCAGCATCTTCAAATCCACTTATCTTTTTTTCTATATAACATTTTGAGTTGCAACTAAAAGGATGTCGAAGCTCTGTATGTCTAATTTATCTTATCAAAAATTTAGGTCAGTCCAAGTTCTGTAAGTAAAGTTATTCGATTAGGAAGCTGTCTTGCCATTGTTACGATCGAAACAGAACCTTGTATAATTTCGGCAAGCTTTCTCGAGGCATTTCTTCTATTCTATAAATTCAACTTGAGTGAGACCAATTTTATACAAAACTTTGATATGCCAACTTATTTTTCAAAACATTTCAGAATTGTTGGAGTTGTGACTTGAGAGTTGTGATTTTTGAAAGTTTGAACATTTTTTGCATAAAACTCTTTTCGCAGATTTTGAACCAACAACTTCCAAGTCACATATCTTTTGATTCTAAATGATTTTAAAGTTGAAACTTGTGGTACACAAAATATTTAGATATCTAGAATAGTTGGTTGAAATTTCATATTCATAGCTATTTCAGAGAATTAATTGTGTATCTCGGAAGGTGACTTGTTCATTGAAATTTTAGAATTAATTGTGCATCATTCCTCAGCATGTAAGCAGCAAATTCCACTCGCTGTCCTTCAGGGACTTGCTGTACTCGCATTGCTCGTCCTATTTCTTTAAACTAGTCATCAGCTCGTGTAGCACTAGTGTCCCCATGGAATTGAGGCGGATTTATCTTCAAGAAAGTGGCTAACGTCATGGGCCGGTTATCGTTACGTCCACCTTCACCTTTGTCGCCATTTTCATTTCCATGTCTAGTCTCATGGTTATTTTCAGCTCCATTATGACGATCAAGATATTCAGCTACTTGGTTAGTAGCAGCTACTGAATCACGTACCAGCGACCATAGCATTTACAGATTCGAGAATAGTCATTACATCAGGGAAAGTTCCCTCACTTGTTCCTCTCAGTCGAGAGCATCCTCACCTATTTGCATCCATTTGAGTCCTATCAATACCCAATAATCAATATTAAGGTGATTAGTCTTAATATATCAAAATTAAGTATTTCTTACAATGGATGTTCATAGACCTCCATGTAGATTATATTACAAAAATAACCTAACTGCATGGTATAAAAAGATTCAGAGTATGCAAGGAAGTATAGGCAGTCCGTCCCAAGGCTCAAAGGACAAACCGCTCTGATACCAACTGTAACACCCCAAATTTCGACACGTCATGACTAATGTCAATTGTTTAGGTGTTACTTGTCGTAAGGACCTACTTGGCTCTAGACTCGGATTTTAGTATAAGCCTTTACCGGTTTAATCGTGAATAAACTATTTATAATCAAACTCAGTAGTCAAATATAGCACCAAACCTGACTATAATCAAATTCAATAAACATTTATAATCAAACAAACATAAGTTAAGTTTGAGGATACATGCCAAGTACCAAAATAACGAGTACTACACCAAGTTATATTTACAAAGACAAAATTAAAGAAAAAAGTACTACAAAAGCCTGGGGAAAGTAATACTAAGATCACCAAAAAGAGTAAAAAGTCAGCTAGGTCGCTCTTCGGAATGGTCTTCAACTAGAGTGAATACGTACGACATGCCGGGGTTGAAACATGGGCGATGTACCGAAACTCTAAACTTGATGCATGAAAACTTGTCTCTCAACAAATTTCCCTTCGGCAAGTATACCGAATTATCGTCAAGTAAAACTCACAATAGAGTGAGGTCGAATCCCACAAGGATTGATTGGTCAAGCAACTTTAGTTAGAAGAATATGCTAGTTGAGCTAAACAGAATTTAGATTGGGAACTTGCAGGAATTTAAATGACTGGAAAGTAAATAACAGAAATTAAAGTGCAGAATCTTAAATGGGGATTTGAGTAATGAGCATGAAAATAAATGGCAGAAAGTAAAGAGAATGGGTAAGATCGGAAATGGGGTAATCATTGGGTTCAGGAGATGTTGCATTCTCCGGATCAAGTTCATTCTCATCTCTTCCTCAATCAATGCATTCATGGATCTCCTTGGCAATCTTAAGTGATTGGATCCCAATTCCTTGGCAATCCAATCTCTCTAAGCTTGAACAATTACCCAATTTCTTAATTTAATTGCTCATGGGAAGAGATGAAGTGTGGTCATTGATTATACCACATGTATTTCCAAATCAAAGTGTTGGGAGGATTACATGTCACTATATCCGCCCAAACCCCAATTTGGTCCAACATGAGAAAGCATTTCTAGCATGATCTCCTCATCCCTTTTCCAAGGCTCAAAGGAGATCCAATTATGGAGAGTTTCTTTTCCAAGACAACTAACCAATTGAATTAAGATTGAAAGCTTTCTAGTAAGATCAAGAGAAAAGAAAGAAGAAGAAGAATGAAAACTATAATTGATCCATCAAATTACAACAGAGCTCCCTAACCCAATGAAAGGGGTTTAGTTGTTCATAGCTCTAGAAATAAAAAATGACAGAAAAGAAGTATCCATGCTAAAAGTGCAGAAAAGTAAATATGCAGAGAGTAGTTCCCAAAAGTACCAAGCTTCTCTATAGTTCAAAACTACTCCTATATATATTACTCCTCTTGATCTTCTAGTGAGTTCTTCAAGTCTTGGATGTGGGCTCTGGATCTTGAGTTGAAGCAGTTCTCATCTTTAGTGGGCCCAGCTTGCAGAGAAATATGCATTAGGCTTGGGCATTTAGTGAGATTAACGTTGAGTGCCGTTGTGGGTTCGAGAACGTTAGTGGCATTCACTTTTTCCACTAACGTTCCACCCTCATGTACCCACGTTAACTCCAACGTTAGTGGTCTTAACCTTCTCACATAATAAAATTTCACTGTGTATCATAGTAAGGAACAGTGCTATCAATTAGGCGAACATTCTCGCATTAGCAATCTCAGACTATCCGTTAGGCGGGCACTTTCGCATTAGCAGTTCGGCATAAGGCCCATTCAATATAATTCTTAACTTTTATTCTGTTCCTTGTTTCTCATTTTTCTTTCTTCACTTTATCTCTCAATATCATTGTCTTTAATTTTAACCTTTCTTAGGGGCAACTTACATTACTTTTCATTTTCTAAGTTTGTCTAATCTAAAACCATATTAGTAAGGTAACTCTAGAGATCTTAATCTTTAATTTAAGTTAAATTTTACTGAATTTGGATTAGAATTGAATTTTATACAAGCTTTAAAATTCTGCTATTGCATTTACAAAATTTCAGAAAAATAGACAGCAGCCATATTTTTTCTAAATTTCATAATAATTTCAATTCTAATTTGTTGCTTCTAAATTTTGGTGAGATTACAGTTAACATTCCTAAGTTTCAGAATCCACAAGTTTCAGGTTCATATCACTTCATTTGATTAATTAATTATCAATTGGAAGTGGAGCTCTATTTTCATAAACCAGTTCAGAGTTTCCAGCAAACAACCGACCTTCCAAGTGACTTTTCTAAGTCTAAAAAATAGATATAAACATGAAACTTGTACTCACTTAAAATAGACTAATAGATCTTTAAAATCTTTCTAGAATCAACTCAAAACTCTGTTTAAATTAAAAGTTATATTGTCTGGAAGTTGGTACTGCAGAACCAGAAAACCAGAAAACTCTACAGCAACCACTAAACTTCAAAAAATCATATCTTCCAAATCACTTGGACAAATTCTCTGAAATTTTTGTGGCATGTTTAAGACACACTAAAGTTTTACAGAAAAATAATTTCATCTAAAAATTAGGTCTGGACTGCTCCCAGAAAGTTGTTCGTTCTGCTGCTAATTATGCAGATTTTTGTGGAAATTATGCACAATGTATTTCTAACAACCTCATGTACCAAATCTCATATTCAAGCCTAGAATTCATATAAAACCATAATTTTACCTTTCTTTTGACTAACTAAAATTGCTAGCATGGTCAAAACAGCTCTAAAAGTTCATACTCATTAATTTACCCCTTTTTACAAACGCACATTCATAATTCTAATTCACTTTCTTTGCATTTCATCATAACAGAAAATTAATAAACACTCCTCATCAATCAAACACATGGTAAACCATCCATCATCATCAGTAGACACAGCTACAAACAAGATATTCTATATATACTATCCCTTACCTCTCTTTGAGAATTTCACAAACCAAAGCTATCATTTGCCATATTAAATCAGAAAACCCTAACAAACATAATTAAAGAGATTTGTCAATTTACAGGGCTAATTGGCTGAGTTGCATATGGAGCAAGAAAAGAGTTCTTACTCTTGTGATGAGCTAAAATTGATTGGTTTGGTCACCAATTAAAAGAATTGAAGCTCAATAAGGGTAGAATCTTTAATTTAGGAAAAAGCAACAGAACACAGAGTTATTGGTTCTTACCCAACAAGAAAAACAATAAGAAAACCAGAAAGCGAAAGAGGTAGGATTCCTTCTTTGGCTTCGGGTAGCAGCTCTCTTGATGGCCCTTCTCTTTCTTCTTGGTGGTGACGCACGCAGAAGATGATGATTTCTACCGGGTCTTCCTCTTCCTCCTTCTTGGCCACTACTCTTGCTTCCTTTCTTCTCTTTGTGTGGTTTTCAGGAAAATTGAGAGACTTGGCTCATATATATATATATATATATATATATATATAGAAGATGGGAAGAGGTGAGCTGGTGTGGCAAGTCTTCGTGGCCTCTTCCTCTTGCAACACCATATCACAGCATTGATTACATGAAGAGGTAACCATGGTTTCCTTTGAAACACGTTCAGTGGTGAGCGGAGAAGAGAAGATGAGTTTAATCAAAGTTTCTTCGGGTCTGGTTTATTTAAGGAAAGCATGGTTTGGTTGAACCGGGAAAAGGAAAACCAATCCGGTTTAAGGGTTTGGATTATCAATCTAATATGATTCAATGATTCATTCATTTGTCCTCTTCAAGAACAACCAAAAATATTATTAAAATCTTCTAGGGGAGTACTTATTCCATAAAATAATTAAATCGAAAAAAGGTTCATTGCATGGAAGTACTAAAAGAAAAGTTTTGCGCTACGTGTTCTAATTCTAATTCGTTATATATATATATATATATATATATATATATATATATATATATATATATATATATATATATATATATATATATATATATATATATATATATATATATAAAGCTATGCATGTCAGCAAATGCTGTAAAGAATCAGAAATCACAGGCCTCATGGGGTAGGATGGTTACATTATACCCTCCTAAAAAAAAATTTGTCCTCAAAATTTTGTTACCTCGAGTGTGGGGATCGGTTTCGGTAGTATTTCCTGCATCCAAAACGAACACCCTTCCTAGCTGTTGCTGTCCGGGGGAACCAAATTCAGGCTTTCGTCGTATACATTCTTTGGCTATAGGTCCGGGCTTTCCGCAATTATAGAAAATGCCGGACTTCAACAAGCAGGGCTTGCCTCCATGATTCTTACCACACACGGTGCATATCAATTTTGGTTGGGTTGGTTGTAGCTGTTTGCCTAAGTCTGGCTGCCGAGTTACTTTGAAGTTTCTTCCTTGCGGAGCGAGCTTACGATTGAAATCCATTGTTGGAAGGTTCCTGTGGTTAGTTTGTGCTGCCACCAACTTCTTTACACATTCCTCCATCAGTTGGCTCTTGTTAACTAATTCTGCAAAATTCTGAATTTCCATTGGACCCACATGAGCTAACAATTCTTCCCTAAGTCCTCCTTTGAACTTGATGCACTTCCATTTCTTATATGCAGCTGGTGCTCCTTGACAAATGTTTGAGAACCGGCATAACTCTTCAAATTCGCGAGTGTACTCAGTGACTGTCATGTTCCCCTATTTCTACTGAAGCAACTCTAACTCCTTAGCGGTACGGAAACACTGAGGAAAATACTTTTTATAAAATTCAGCCGAAAATTCCTTCCAAGTAATGTCAATAGCTTTTCTTCCTAATAGTTGGAGTACTCCTTGTCACCAATGTTGTGCATCATTCCTCAGCATGTAAGCAGCAAATTCCACTCGCTGTCCTTTAGGGACTTGCAGTGCTCGCATTGCTCGTCCTATTTTTTTAAACCAGTCATCAGCTCGTGTAGCACTAATGTCCCCATGGAATTGAGGCGGATTTATCTTCAAGAAAGTGGCTAAAGTCATGGGTCAGTTATCATTACGTCCACCTTCACTTTCGTTGCCATTTTTATTTCCATGTCTAGTCTTATGGTTATTTTCAGCTCCATTCTGACGATCAAGACGTTTAGCTACTCGGTTAGTAGCAGCTACTGAATCACGTACAGTAGCGACCATAGCATTTACAGATTAGAGAATAGCCAATGCATCAGGGAAAGTTTCCTCACTTGTTCCTCCCAGTCGAGGGCGTCCTCGCCTATTTGCAGCCATTTGAGTCCTATCAATACCCAATAATCAATATTAAGGTGATCAGTCTTAATATATCAAAATTAAATATTAATATTACTGACAATGGATGTTCATAGACCTTCATGCAGATTATATTACAAAAATATCCTAACTGCATGGTATAAAAAGATTCAGAGTATGCAAGGAAGCATAGGTAGTCCGTCCCAAGGCACAAAGGACAAACCACTCTGATACCAACTGTAACACCCCAACTTTTGACACGTCATGACCAATGTCAATTGGCTCTAGACTCTGATTTTAATATAAGCCTTTACTGGTTTAATCATGAATAAACTATTTATAATCAAACTCAGTAGTCAAATATAGCACCGAACCTAACTATAATCAGACTCAATAAACATTTATAATCAAACAAACATAAGTTTAGTTTGAAGATACATGCCAAGTACCAAAATAATGAGTAGTATACCAAGTTATATTTACAAAGACAAAATTAAAGAAAAATAGTCCCAACCCTCACACAGGTTTCCTAAAATGGAGCCGAACTACTAAGATATCCTACCCCTCTAAAAGTACTACAAAAGCAAGGGGAAAGTAATACTAAGATCACCAAAAAGAGTAAAAAGTCAGCTAGGTCGATCTTCAGAATGGTCTTCAACTAGAGTGAATACGTATGACATACTGGGGTTGAAACGTGGGCGATGTACCGAAACCCAAAACTCAACGGACTTGTCTGCCAAACCCATCTGGGGAGGGAAAAGAAAAGAAAGAAGGGTATTCTCTAAAATTATCAATTTTTCTTATTTCGCAGCTCATCACACTTGTCATCAATATAGTACTCCAATGGTTCACTCACAAACTCCAGAAATCTAAGTCTCCGTCTTCTAAACTTTCTACCAGAAAATATCTAGTTAAACTCACTTAGGGCATTCTCTATGTTTCAAAGTCTAAAAACATTTCATTGAAAAACAGGCCAGTGTGCGAACACATAGGGTTGTGCGTACGCATGCCCAAAAGAGTTTTTTGAGGTCTGTATGTACGCAAAGTAAAATTTTCTATTTTGTGTGCACGCATGAATACATGCGGATGCCCTCAACAGAAGGCACTTCCAAACTTGTGTGTACGCACAACTTGCAAATTTCACAGGGTGTGTGTGCGCACCATAGTGTACGTATGCATGTTTTCTAAAAATTATAGGGTATGCGTGCGTGTAGGCACAAGTGAAAACATGGCCCCTACTCCGAGCATGTGCACAACAGTGTGCGTGAGTACACAAACCAGAACTCACAATTTCTACATCATTATAGAATTCAGATTTTTGACACAACTTCCAATGATCATATCTTTTTCTACAAAATTATGATTTTCACAAAATCTATACCTTTTTGAAGCTCCTTAAATTATCTATAATTTGGTACAAAATCCAATCAATTTCAAAAACTGAAGCTCAAGATATAATCTGCCAAAGTTGGCACAAAATCCATTTTTACCAAAAACCTTAAAAAACTCAATTTTACCAAAACTCTCAATTCAAAACCAATTGCTCTACATCCAAACTAGTCCAAATGTATTTAAATCATATTAATATACTCTCCAATCATTCCACAACCTATCAACATGCAATTTCATCAATTTCATCCAAAAATTCTCACTTACATACCTCAAATTCTCAATTATTACAACTCAAAGCAACATTTCACTATCCTCAACATTTATCAACATCAACAAGCTTCATAATTCTTTATCAACACTCATAATCATCATTTTCAACCCCACATCATAAATCAACATCAACATTCATCAAAATCATACATTCATAAAAGTCATCATACATCAACACTCAATACCAACCAATTCAATCCTATCCTAAAGTCTACTAGCCTAAGTGTCCAGAAATATTACATATTACATAGAGAAAACTGAAACCATACCTTGGCCGATTTCCAATATGTCTAATACACCAAATTTGAGTCCAAATTAAACCTCCAAGCATTAACCAATCCACCAATCAACTCCAACAAGCATCAACAATTTAATTTTCCAAGATATATACATTAATTTACCACTAATCAATAACTAAGGTTCCTAAATACACAATTTCACAAGGGTAAAGAGTTTTCTTACCTTTCTCGATGGTGTTTGGGGGCACAAATTACCAATAGCCCAATATTAGATACCACCTAATCAAAAATACAAAATCTACTTAAAACTTAAACCTTAATTTTTGAATTTCTTAGGGCTACATGATGCGTGAGCATCCTTTCTATCTTTTTCTAGTGAATTTGCATTCAAATTATTAAGTTTAATCAAAATTTAAATATCTTTTAGTCACTATGGATGCTACTTTGAGTTCTATACAATTCTATTTATTTCAGGTAGCATTCGGATGGATTTGACGGAGTTTTGTAGCAGAAAAGGAAGAAAGTGAATGATGCTGTCAACTCTGACCTCCTTGCACTCAAACAGGAATAACTTGAGTTACAGAGGTCTAATTGACGTGATTCTAGTAGCATTGGAAAGCTAACTTTCAAAACTTTCCAACGATATATAATAGTATACCCTTTTCGTCCAGTTCACACTACCTCCTCCACGCTGAACTTGGGAATTTCCAAGTTCAGCGTGAAGTCCACTTACAAAGGAAGAAATTGCACATCACCCCACGCTGAACTTGGGCTAATCTAAGTTCAGCGTGGAATCAAAAGGGAAGCGTGAATCAACACTGCCTTCTCCACACTGAACTTGAAGTTTTCCAAGTTCAGCGTGGACCCTTAATACGCAAGTGGTCCCAGGCATTCATACAAAGCTGCGAATGGAGCTAAATATAATTTGATTGAATTTGTATTTTATTTTAAAATAGGAAAAGATATTATTTTAATTTTAGAAAATATAATTTACATTAAATAGGATTAGATATAAAAGGGGAAAGAATCAGCCCTTGGGGCTCCTCTCTCTTCTCTTCTACATCATTCCGCACTTTACAGTTTTTCCGAATCCTAGTTTTCTCTCTGCACCATGAGCAACTAAACATCCACTATTAAGGTTAGGAGCTCTGTCTATTGTATGGATTGATACTATTATTTTTCTATTTTAATTCATGTACTGGTTTATAATTCAAGAATTATTTTTGTTCTTTATTTTATGAATTTGGGTGGAACGGAAGTATGACCCTCTTTCTAATTGAGTTCTTGTATAACTTGGAAAAACTCTTTACTTGAACAATAGCTTGAAAACATATTCTCTTAAATTTTTAATTATCTAGACTTAATGGGATACGTGACATATAATCCTCTTATATTTGGGTAATTAGGAGTTTTCTGGCATATAAACTATAATTAAGCTTCACCCTCTAATTGGAATTAAGTGACCAAGGAATTGGCAGTTGATGAGAGTTAGAGGAGACTAAAAAGGTCTAAGGAATTAGGGTTTAGTCACATATAGTTTGTCATGAACTAAATCCTGCATGATTAAAATAGTTAGTAAGAAAAGTCAATCCGAAAAATACATAACTCTACAGCCTTAACTGTTTCTCCATATATTATTCATAACTTATTTAGTGCTTGTCTTCTGATATTCTGAATTTACTGTTTAATGCTTGTGAACTCTCAAACACCATTTTCTACTTGTCTAACTAAATAAATTAATCAACCATTGTTGCTTAGTCCATCAATCCTCGTGGGATCGACCATTACTCACCTGAGGTATTACTTGGTACGACCCAGTGCACTTGCCGGTTAGTTCGTGGGTTATAAATTTCGCACCACTACATAATGGAAAAAAAATTTCAAAATCTTACCAACAAAAGTTAGATGAAATTAATGGACTCGACAAGAGCTTTGTGTAGCTGTAAATGACACATAAATTGGAGTACCGTAGCTCGAGTTATGACTACTGGAAGAGAGGAATGAATAGTAACAATGGTGGAAAAAGCTCGCACCTCTCTCCTCTTTCCTTTCAGCTATGTTTCTGTTGTTTAAGTGATGAATGAGGTTGAATGGCCTTCATTGATGTGTTTATATATGTTGGGTTTGGTCCCAACTTGGAACCGGTCCAACCCGTTAGTATTTTTTGCCCGTTTAGCCTAACGTTGGGCCAAACCTTTAAAATTAGCATCATTTTTTTAACTTTAATTATTTTTCTAAGTTTTTCTACAGTTTTTACTGCTCTCACACAGTACTGGACAGATTTAAACCAGTATTGCTGGCTAATTTACTGGTACGCATTTTTATGCAATTTTCCGCAGAAAATTACATTTTCCAACTCAGAAAAATTTATTGAGTCCAAAAATTATATTCAAACTTTCTAATTAATATTCTAAATTTTTGAATCCTATTTTAGGTAATTAAATTAATTTAATTAAGCAGATAATTAATCACGGTTCTTACAGGACACCTAGCGCCAAATGTCCATTCACCGGCGTTTAGTGCCGAAACACTAATTTTGCACACAAGCCTTGCTTTCTGGGTGGTGCTAAATGCCCAGTACCTGGTGTTTAGCGTCAAATGCATACAAAAGAATAGACACCACATGTTTATAATGCAATAAATCAACAAGGCTTGAGGAGATTTGATTTTGTAAATTGCATAGCTATTAGAAAAGATTTCTTAGAGTTTTATTTAAGTTTAAAATATCTTTTTAATTAGGACTATAAATAGGATAGAGATCCAATTCGCGGGAACTTTTCTTTTTCTAATTTTCATTTCACATTTTTACACTTTTTCTCTGCTAGGATTTTCTACACTATGAACAACGAAACCTCCATTGTTAAGGTTAGAAGCTATGTTTACTTGAATGGATTAATAATTATTTGTTCCTCTACTCTTGATTAATGCTATGATTATGGTTTAAGGATTGGTTTCGTTCTTTATCCCAAGGGTAAGTGATTATTAAAAAATAACTCTAATTCAACTTGAATTCTATTTAAATCTTAGAAAAGCTATATCATTAGAATTACAGCTTGAAATGAATTTCTCATAACTTCTAATTATCTGGACTTAGTATGGTACGCGATGTAACACCCTACCACATAGAGCTTTACGTTTAAGTCGTAAAATAGAGGTGATGAGGTATTACGACAAGTAAAAATAAAATATATACATACACTACAAGAAAAAGCAATATTTGTATCAAAAAAATTGTTACAAAAAGCCAAAATTTTGAAACAAAAGGAATTTGTAACAAAAAAGGTCGTTGTAGTATGTCCCATTACAAAAAGTTTTTGTAACAAAAAATGGAACTGTTACAATTCAAAGTAATATTTTATAACAAATTATTTTGATACAAAAATTGAAATTCGTTACAAAAGTGATAACAAATTTTTTTCTTCAAAATATTTTTGGTGACAATATTTTTTCTTATCATAAAATTTTGTTACAAAATATAACTTAATTTTGTAACATTTTTTTCTTTAGTTACAAAAGCACAATATTTATTTTGTAATATTTTTTTAATATTATCATCAATACAGGTTATAACTCGGCCTCGTAACCGCCATCAACATGAGCTATAACTCATTATCACCCGTTACAACTCAGATTTTATGAGCCACAGCTCGGTAACGTCAATACTCTATCATAACCGACATATAAACGGCTTACTAATCAATGACATTATTAACCGTTCCAAAACCGATGATTACAAAGATGCAACGGACAAAAAAAACCTGTTATATAAAGAAAGGTAAAGTGTATCTCGATTTCAGGTTCGAATAAGACAAAATACTAACTTAAGCATTGTAGTGCCTTTGCAGGTACACTCCTCCTCCTCTTCATTGCTCGTACTCCCATACTACTGCACAAGAAAAAAAGCTCGGACCCAAGAGTTGGACGATTCGGCCTCCAAGGATATAGCTCGGCGGACACCAGGTAGTCAAAGCCGATCTATTCAGCAAGCAAGATCAATAACCAATAATAAACATACTTCCCTGCAATTTCTTGAGAGACAACCCGAGATTTAAATACTTCGGTTATTTTTATTGGGTTTATACTTGTGACAAACAAATTAAACTTTGATTGTGAATTATTTGTTAGTTTAGATCTATACTTCAATGAGATTATTTTTGTAAAAATTTTATACCGACATTTATCCTCCATCATCCACCGTTTACTATTTTAAAGGACCAAATTGATACTTTTTTTGTAGAGACTAATTAGTCTGAAGTCCAAATCTTCAAAGACCTATTTGTCATTTTATTCATAAGACTTTTATTTATAAATTTATAACATGAATATTAATGTGCTGTTTTATTGTCAAGAATACAATTCTCTTTGTTAGCCTTTTTTTCTTAATGAAATTAATGTGTTTTTTAGTAACTGTGAAGTCTTTGGAGATTTATTCATTGTATAAATTTATTTTCTTTAATCAAAAACTCATTCGATGTGTCCTAACACAAAAGTTGAGCTTTTCAGCACAGAAATATTATAGGCTAGCACACAAAATATTTGTCTACAGCACAAAAAAAATAAGAATTGTCTTAAATATCTTATTTTATTGTTGTTTTCTTTATTGCATAGCACAAAAATTATTATGACTAATACATAAATTTTTATTCATAACACACAAAAATCTGTAAACTTCTTAATAAACTATAAAAAAAACTGCTAAAAAATAATTGTGTCCTCTGCAGCACATAAATTATAACACATAGAATAATAACTTTCTTCTCAACACAATAATTATGAAATATATTAAACCAATGCTTGATTCGTTTAGTAATTTTCTATTTTAATCTTACAAGTAACAAATCTATTATACTATCTAATTAAAATGTTGAAAAAAAATCTCTATCTCAAAATACAAATATATTTCTTTCTCTTTATTTACATATTTATATTTAATCCTATTGAATTTTTAAATTGAGAGCTCATACTTTATCTATGATAAAGACTTGAATATTTCTCTATCATTGATTCATGATCTACTAAATTCAAATTCTAAAAAAAGGATCAAATTGAAAAATTACAAATATGTTAAACAAATATAATATAAAAAGGCATATTAAAACTACTTTAGTTAGAACTTTTTATTCTTTTTCTTTAATGCATTTGTAATCTTTTTTTGGTATTTGATCCTAACTGTTTTTTAAGACGTCTTCTTATTTTCACATGTGGTGGACTTTGAAGTTATTAACATTATTGAAAAAATCGTCTTTATGTGATAATATAGTTTTTCCTTTATCTTTGGATTTATACTCCTACATCTTAGTCATTACATTATCAATCGCATGGTATAGAATAACAGTTAATTCTAAGCATTCTAACGCAAATTCACAAACATTATGTGAATGAAAACTAGCTGATCAAATCTTTTACGTATTAGCTTCAATAATGGTTCATCATGACTATTCTTAACATCTCTATACCTTCTCTTTAATTCTTACTTCAATACTCCAGTATGTATTTTGTTTTTACTTTATCTACTTGCTCAAAATTTAGTACACACAAAGAAGAATGACATAATATACATATTGATTCAAATAATAAACATTAATATCTTATTTCACCTAATAACGCATCATATGTGACTTCAAAACTATTAAACTTAGAGTTTACAATATCTTCTAATACCTTCTATGCTTTAATGCCTAAAAGATGTTGCTTTAATCTTGCAATATAATTTACCTTTTTTTAAAAAAAAATTGTGCTTGCATTTCTTTGAATTTTGTTTCATGACTAAAAAATGTTGCTTTAATCTTGCAATACAATTTACCTTTTTTTTTAAATTGTGCTTGCATTTCTTTGAATTTTGTTTAATGACAAAAAATGTTGCTTTAATCTTGCAATACAATTTATCTTTTTTTTTTTAAATTGTGCTTGCACTTTTTTAAACTTTTTATAAGTATAAGCATGTCAAAATTGATATTCAATTGGTAATTTTGTTACACAAGATATATCACTATTAAAATCTACAACATTAGCGTTCCTTTATTTTTGTTCTTTACTGTCAAGACAATTATCATATTACTTCATAAACTGAATCAATTAGCTCTTCCGCATAATAAGCTTATTAAAAAAAAGCATATATCCTTTCAATACTTTGTGTACTTCTCATTTTAACCAAAAAGTGATGATTAAAATATTATAAAACTCATAGATCACGATCTACATGGAGTTTTATAAAAAAGAATAAAAAGGTAAGCGAATAAATTAAAGCATGAAAATATATAAGCATGGTAAAGAAATAACGTCTTCGAACACAGAAATGTAGTGACTCAGTACAAAAACATTACATGTCAACTACTTTTTTCTACCTACATCATACTTAATAAGAAAATCACTTCGATTGTTTTCAGATGACTTTTTAGAAAGAAGTTCAAACAATATGATTCGTTTCTTGTTGAATTTTAACATATCTTTTACAACTATTTAATTTATGTGGAACCTTCTTCAAAATGTGCCAAATACACCACCTATGAATTGTAGTTGACATGCAAACCTCAATAGTATTTGGCATCATGCGCATTGATCAGTAATGATGTCTTTTATAACTTTTTTACCCATACAACGAAGCCAACGTTCAAATAACCACTTGAATGACTCATTGTTATCTTAACTAATTTTTTTATACACATTTAATAATAAAACACTGAATCAATTGGTACATTAGCGCCTAACAATACACTAGTATTTATAATTTGAAATTAGAAGTATATATAAATACTAAAAAAATTAATTCTGTATATGAAAAGTATTTTATATAAAATAATAGAAACTTAATTTATATTTTCTTTCTTTCTTTCTTTTTAAAATAATTAAATTTGTTATATATTTTTTAATTTAATTTTGATATAATGTTAGATGAAAAATTTTATGCATCTGGTTAATTATGTATTGTAATTAAAATATTTTTTATTATTCTTTCTAAAAATAAAAAATCTATTTTAAATTATTAAATTAATCAATTCATTTTAAAATTTTATATGCAACATAGTTACATATAATAGAACAAAAGTAAAAAAAAAGTAATAAGGATGAATAAATTGAGAATAAAATAAAATATATAAAGTCATGAAGAGAATAAAACATTAGATTAATACCTAAATTATAATTGTTTGAATTAAAATTTTCAATTGGAAATATCAAAAAGAGAAACAATAAAATTGAAAAATACATACATAGAGTTATGGAGAGTTATATAAAAAACATAGAGAATTTGAAATTTACCTTTTTATGAAGAGAGAATGACCATTAGACAAGAAATAGAAAAAAAAAAGTTGAAAATATAAAAATAAGAGGAGGGTTTAATGGAATAAAAGAGTGACGATACAAGAACTAAATTTGATCAGGTTAAATAATAGTTAAAATGATAGAAAAATAAAAAAATAAATTTACAACTTTGGCAAATTTAATTTAATTTATTTGTAATGGGGTCATTTAAAATTTGAAGTGGGATCACATTAGATAAAATTATTTTTTTTTAAATTGAAAATAGTGGGACAAGTACTCCCTCACTATTGTGCCTAGGTTCGTGCCTGCTCATTGTCCTCATTCTTCATTAAGGCACATCCAAAAAATACAGAATGGCCATGGTCACACCAACAAAAAAAGCAAAAGCCAAATCATACTAGAAAATTTAGAAATAAGAATATATCTCAATTCGGCACAAAATTACGCACATAACACAAGAATTCAGATACTTAATACAAAAATTATGCATAATATCAAATACCAATTTGTCTTGTAAGTGATATCAAAAGTCACCACATCACTAAAATACTCAAATGCAGCTTTGCTTTTTGCATCATCCCAAAATATATTTTTAATTAACTTATCAACATCAAGTTTAAGCTCATAACAAATTTTGATTTCGATCTTTCATTCTTAAAAAATATTTTTTCAATTCTTTTGCATTATCTACCTTAGAAACATTACGAATCTCCTTACTAATATGATTTCTAACTTTTTTTTATTAAATTTAATTCACGATGATCACTAATTGCTACAACAAGTGTTTGATATGTTTTACTTGGTTTAATACTAATTTTATCATTATTTTCAATTGTCCAATAAACATGTAAGCTAAACTCTCTGTGTTTAAGCATTTTAGCTTGATCGAGACAATATGGATGTGAATGAGTAACCTAATGCTAGTATTCTTCAATATATGCACAAAAAATTTTGTAGGATACTGTGTAATAAATGTCGGATTCGTCTTCACAACTAGAGGTATACCAGATTTTCTATTTCTTTTTCTATTTGAGTTTCTTATTTTAGTAGAAAAACTTGTAAATTTAATATAATTTTTATAGAATTTTTCAACCCTTTCAAAAGTGTTAAAATTTATTCCAATTTTTAATACATATTGGTCATTAATATCATACAAAAATTAATCCTAAAATAATTACCGTAAAAATCACATAAAAAATAAGTTTTGGATAATCACAACACAAAAATATTTAAGTATCGTATCGAAATTCACATACATAAAAAAAAATATTAAAACGGCTTAATCATAAGATAACTCAAGTAATAAGAACTAACATCATTATAAATAACTATAATTAAGAACAAAAGAACAAAAATATACAAAAATAACAGATAAATATAAAACATAGAACAAAAACAGAAGTTAATATATTGATAACTCATATTAATTTATCAGAATTATTAAAGAAGATATTTGACTATTTGTACCTCTTCTATTACATTCAATGAAAAAGAAACAATTAATTTATACTATTTTAGTTTATCTAAATGATTATCTATTATAATTAAAAATTTGTGTAATGAAAATTCAGATTCAATTTTATAAATATAACATTGTAAATTAAAAGACTTTAAAATAAGATAGAATAAGTATAAAATTTTGAACGAAATACATAAAAAAGTGTAGAAAAATTGCAGCAAAAAATAAAAAGAAAAAGGGAAAAATGATGAGTCTTTGAAAGAGATGTTATTCATTAAGGCCATGTTTGTTTGAAGGAAAAATGAAGGAAAGAAAAGGAAGTAAAAAAAAAATAAAAAGAAAAATGATTATTTTTCATTGTTTGGTTGAGAAGAAAAATGAGAGAGAAAGAAAAAAGGATAGAAAAATATTGGTGGACTCACTAATTTCTTTTCCCTCAAAAAAAAAATGGAGAGAAAATTAATTCTCTCTCTACTTCTAATATTACCCATTTATTTTTTTCAATATATTTTATAATATAAAGGTAAAATTGTCTTTTTATAACATTTCTTTCCTTCTTATTTTCCTTCCATCCAAACACATTTAAAGAAAATAAAAATTTTCTCAATTTCTTTCCTTTCCTTTCTTTCCTTTATATTTTATTTCTCTCTATTTTTTTTCTTTCAACCAAACATAATATAAGGGAGAAAGAAAATGGACGTAATAAAAGGTGTATACTTTAGGGGTGCACATGGCCCAGTTAGGGTTTGAAGATCTGACTCAGTTTCGAATATTTTAGGGACTAATTTGGTGTGATTTCACCGAATTTAGGACTGAATATGGATCTTAAAAATAGACCCGGTCATAATTTCGGATCGGATCTGAGTTAAGACGAACACGATTTTACCCAACCCATATGCACCCTAGTAAGAGAACTAAAAAATATATACATGTTTTAAATTAATTTTAATATTATGTTATATTAATTATAAACTTATTATTTTATTTTTAATCACACTTGTTGAATTAGAAAATAGATAAAAAGTATCAAATTAGAATTTATAAACAAATTCAAATTTAAATATGGATATCAACTTTTCTGATAACAAATTTCTTCTTTATAAATAAATGTATAATAAATAAGTTTTTTTTTTATAAATTATTGTTAAAGCTCTAAAGACCTGATTTTCACCCGTTTAGACCAAATATAATTATAGCCTAAAAATATTTAATTTTATTGAGTTTAGAACCGAATTAGAATCTAAAAAGTAGACCCAATATATATTTAAAACCAAATCTCAATAAAGACAAACTTGATTTCACTCTATTCATGAAAACATTAGTATGTTTAATTATTTAGGTAGTGAGATTGTACTTTTTTATTTTTCATATTGGAAAGAAGATGGAGTATCACATGAGTATGAGAGTACATGGTGTTTTACGCAAGTGTGATGGTTTGGAAATCGTTGGGTCCGATTTTATGATCTGTAAAGAAATCGCTTGGTCCGATTTCTTTGGATCCAAAAAAATTTGAATGTAAAGCATGAAATCGGTGGGTCCAATTTCCATGCACTGCCTTCCATAAACCACAAATCGGACGGTCCGATTTGTGTTCCTTTTCAACTGCAATAAATCGGACCGTCCGATTTCTTCCTTCACCTGAACGCCGTCACAATGATGTAAAACTCCCCCAAATTCCATAACCCAGCATTACACCAAACTTAGTCTCATATCAAAAAAAATTAGCCGTGAGATTGAAAAGAAATTATTTAATTTATTTCGGAAAAAAGTTTCTACTGTCAATCATTTGGTGTTGTGAAATTACAATATTAGCCACACCAATCTTTTGATTCGTGGTCTCCTTCTTCTCCTCTCTCCCCCTTGTGTAATGTGTATTGCACTATTGCTTGCTGCTCTGTCTACTCTGAGCTACAGGCCTGCAGCATCGTTTTCGGGATATTGACCATCAGCGAACTTGCTCTGACCAACAACACTTTGGTGTCAGTTTGGCTTCACTAAAATGCAGTCCAGCCCCTTGCTCCTCGAAGAACCCATCAGGATGGCTTCCATCCTCGAGCCATCAAAGCCTGTTAGTCTCTCTCTCTCTCTCCCCGCCTTGTTTCATTTTGTTCCTTTTTCGGATTTCTTCAGTAATGCTTGTTGATTCGCTTGTTCCGTTGTCCCTGGAGTAAAAGCAATCGTTGTATTGGGGTTAATTTCTTTGATTTCAATTACTGTTTGCTTTTCTTTTTGGTTTTTCCGAAACCATTAAGTATCCTTGGAGTCAAATCTATTTGAGCATTTCATATCTCATACAGGGCATGGCTCTCCCAGTACCCATTTTTTTCATAGCTAGGATTCGAACCTGCGATCACTAGTTTAGGAGAAGGTGTACCGGTCACTCTCACTGATCATGTGTCGGTTTGCAGTTTTGCACTTAATGGTCCTAGTTCTTCAAGTATTTGAGTAAAATTGTATAGAATCGTACCGATAACAACTAATTTTCTATTTTTGATTTGACTGTAGCGTGTAGGTTTAAGTTGAATTTGGAGAGGGTGGGAGATTTGATTTATTTCTGCAGTTTTCTTTCCTTTTCTACGAGAAGTTTGTCCTTGTTCTTTTGGAGATTTTGAGTGTTTTTGTCAATCATGATGATGATTGATGTTGTTGAGATGCAATCTGCAGTGCTTTTTCCCAGCGATGACAAAGATTGTTGGCACACTGGGTCCAAAGTCGCGATCAGTCGATGTGATTTCGCAATGCCTTGAAGCTGGAATGTCTGGTATTTCAACTTTGCTGTCTGTCATCTTTGTTTAACAACTGATTTTAGTTTTTTTTTTTCTTTTGTATCAATGACCCTTTTTATTTATTATTTTTCTGAAAGAACTACATGATTGGGTAGTATTTGGTTAGTTTGGGTTTTTGGGTTCCTATGCTGTCATATAAGAAAATTGTCAGTCAAATAGGCGTAGTTGGTTAACTAAGAGTTAGAATGCCTAGTAGTTTTTAAAAATTCATAACTATATAATTATAATTATATAATTATGGTCAATGAGATGGAAAAGCCAATAACTAGATTTTCTTTTATTTTGATAAAAGAAATACCGGTGACCTATTGTTTTCTAGTGTCATATTCTTTTTCTCTTTTGGGGAAAAAACCAAGGCTCGAGGGAATTGAAATATTTATATTATTAATGTCTAAAATTAGCTCAGATTATTCATTGGTCATCTTATTGTTTTTTATCTTACCTTTTGCTAGTGGCAAGGTTTGATTTCTCATGGGGTGATCCAGAATACCATCAAGAGACATTGGAAAATTTAAAGGCTGCTATCAAAAGTACCAAAAAACTCTGCGCGGTAAACATTTGCCACCCACACACATACACATATATACTCAGGCCAATCTATGTGCTGTTTTTACTACTACATGATCAAACATATGAGATTAATTGGTCTCTCCTTTGAATGAGTGCTCTTGTTTTACATGTCTATCTCTGATATTTTTATTTTTATAATATATTGTTCCAGAAGTTCAGTCTAATATTTCACTGTCTCTGTTTATTCCCTTGTTCCTTGAAAGTTGGTCATACAATCTGCACTATAATAGGTTTTGATCTTCACCATTCCAAGCAGGGGCGAGCTAGGTGAAATATTAGGGAGGGGACCAAAATAAAATTTTTAGAGGGCTAAACTAAACTTTGTATATAATTTATAAGAAAAAAAAATTAAAAAATGGGAGGGGGGGGGTGAATTGCCCCCCGTTACTTTGTATTACTTGATGAATATATAACTTAAATTATAAAAATGAACATTTTAACATCCTAGTGTAGGAAATGGGATGCTAGAATTCATTTGGCTCAAGTTCAAGTGCGACTATATATTAATTTTCTGAATTTACATAACATTGACCCTCTTTGAATCTAGGCATCCTAACAAATTCAGCAGTATTTAAACATCAAAATAAGACTATATGAGGACCAAAAGAATTTAAATCCAATCTCAGCAATCCCAAAAGGTAAAAAGTACTGTGACAATTACGTAGAACCTTTTACTTATATTTACTGATATAAGAAGCTAAATAATACTGAATGAATAATGAATTAATTCTCGAGGCTCGAGCTTATGTTTCTTGATACCAAGGCTTCTGTTATTGCATATCATCAAAATTTACTGTGATTTTCATTTGATAAATTTTATCCTTAGATATACTTTCTATATGTGAAAATACTGTATAAAGTTCATTTAACATAGAAATATGTACTCATTTTTATCCAATTTCAGGTTATGCTAGACACTGTGGGTCCAGAACTACAAGTTGTCAACAAAACTGAGCACCCAATTTCCCTTCAAGCTGATACATTGGTTGTCTTAACGCCGGATCAAGACAAAGAAGCTACTTCAAATCTTTTACCAGTAAATTTTAATGGGCTATCAAAGGTTGGTGTACCTTTTCCATGTAACTCGTTTGTTGGGGTCTGTAATATATTTGTGTTGAATATTTTATGGTGTTTGTGTGCTTGGTTCCTAATCCCTGCCTCACCTCACTTTCCTGCCGCATCATTCCCATCTGATTCCTCACCACATACCCATTAGTAATATCCGCCTTGAGGTTTCTATCACTCCCAGATCCCAAATTTTCTGAAGGCCCATGCATTTGATGTAAAGTACCTAACAAGGCTGGTTGTTCAAATTATGAATAATTGACCCTGCCTATTTACTTGATAGGATAGGTGAGTTCCATTCCTCCACTCTTTGTGCTGATGGCACAAGATCCTCTCTGTCTTCAATGATATAAACGAACTTTTACCTTCACCTTGTCACACAACTCAAATTTCACTTTCAGTATCCTTTGTTAGGAGTTGTTTCTAACTTGGTGTTATAATCTGATGTTTCTTGAAAGAATTGAATATAATAAAATTTGAAAAAGTGTCATTTTGTTTAAAGTCCTTTGGAAGGATGCTTTGATTTATTAGTTCAAACATTCAACTAATATACTACAACAACAACAACAAAGCCTTGTTCCACTAGGTGGGGTCGGCTACATGAATCAAACGATGTCATTGTACTCTATCATGTATTATGTCTACAAAGAGAACGTTTACATGTAGATCTCGCTTGACCACCTCATAGATGGTTTTCTTAGGTCTTCCTCTGTCTTTCGCCCTTTGTTCATCTTCCATGTCATCTACCCTCCTGACTAGGTGTTCTATTGGTCTTCTTCTCACATATCCAAACCACCTGAGACGCGATTCAACCATCTTTTCCACAATGGGTGCTACTTCAACTCTCTTTCTTATATCTTTATTCCTTATTTTATCCAATCGCGTATGACCATTCATCTATCTCAACATCTTCATCTTTGCCACACTCAGCTTATGTTCGTGTTCTCCTTTGGCCGCCCAATACTTCATACCATAAAGCATAGCTGGTCTTATAGTGGTGCGATAGAATTTACCTTTAAGTTTTAAAGGTACTTTTTTGTCGCATATAAAACCAGATGCACTCCGCCATTTTGACCAACTTGCTTGGATCTTATGATTTACATCGTGTTTAATCTCTCCATTATCTTGTATGATGCATCCAAGATACTTAGAACTTTTAACATTTCGTAGGATGGTTTCTTCAATCTTCACCTCTATATTAGGGTTTTTCCTTCTCAGACTGAACTTACATTCTATATATTCCGTCTTGCTACGGCTTATGTGCAGACCATACACTTCTAGAGCTTCTCTCTATAAGTCAAACTTTTTATATAGGTTTTTCCTTGACTCTCCCATAAGGACGATATCATCGGAAAAAAAGCATGCACCATGACATAGGCTCCTGGATGTGCTCTGTGAGTACTTCCAAGACTAATGTGAAAAGGTATAGACTTAAGGATGATCCATGGTGTAATCCTATACCAATAGAAAATTCTTGTCACACCACCTTGAGTTTTCACACTAGTTGTGGTCCCATCGTGCATGTCTTTAATTGCACGAATATATGCGATCCTTACTCTTCTCTTCTCTAAAACCTTCCATAAGACCTTCCTTGGCACCCGATCATACGCTTTTTTCAAATCAATAAACACCATATGTAGATCTCTTTTATTACTACGATACCTCTTCATCATCTTTCTTAATAGGTATATCGCTTCAGTGATAGATCTGCCTGACATAAATTCAAATTAGTTCTCTGTTACTTGTATCTCTTTTCTCAACCTCCGTTCTATCACCCTTTCTCATAACATCATGATATGACTCATGAGCTTGATTCTTATATAGGTTTTGCAACTTTGTATATTCCCTTTATTCTTGTAGATAAGTACTAAGGTGCTCTTTTTTCACTCATCAGGTATCTTCTTTAACCTTAAAATCTCATTAAAAAGTTTAGTTAACCAGTTGATGTCTTTTTCTCTAAGACCCTTCCAAACCTCAATCTGGATATCATCAGATTCTACTGTCCTGCTATTTTTCATCTGCTTCAGAGCATCTTTTACCTCGAAGTCTTGAATCCTTAGATAGTAGTTAAAGTTTGGATCTTCTTCCCTTGTGCATAACTGACCAAGGCTCGGAAAAGTCTTCTGTCTCTCATTAAAGAACTCGTAGAAGTAGTTCTTCCATCTTTCATTAATCTTCTCCTCTTGAGCCAACACCTCTCCATCTTTATCCTTTATGCACTTAACCTGATCTAAATCTCTCGTGCTTCTTTTACGGCTCTTTGCGATTTTATATATACCTTTTTCTCCTTCTTTCGTGTTTAAAAATTGGTAGAGACCCTCATATGCTCTTGTTCTTGCTTCACTTACAGTCACTTTTATCTCTTGCTTAGTCGCCTTATATTTTTCCCAATTATCTGCGTTGCGGCATAAAGACCACTCTTTAAAGCACTCATTTTTTATCTTTATCTTTTTTGTACACTCGCATTCCACCACCAGGACTCCTTATCTCTTGGTCCTGTTCCTTTAGATTCACCAAAACTTTCTTTTGCTGTTCTTCTAATAATTTCTGTCATCTCCTTCCATATCTCTTCCGCGCTTCCATTACCATCCCACTTTGTTTCTTCTCCTACTCGTCTTAGAAAACTTCTTTGTTCCTCACCTTTCATCCGCCACCACCTCATCCTTGGGTTCTTCGTATGATGTCTTTTTCTCAACTTTTGCTCAACGCGAAAATCCATGACAAACACCCTATATTGTGTTGTCAAACTCTCTCTCGGGATAATTTTACAATTAATGCAAAATTCCGGTCGACTCTCCTCAACAAGAAGTCGATTTGAGAGCATGTCTTGCCACTCTTATAGGTTATAAGATGTTCGTCTCTTTTTTTAAAACATGTATTTGCGATGAAAAGATCAAAGGTTGAAGAAAAGTCCAAAATAGTTTTATCTTCGGCATTGATCACCCCGAAATCATGGCCTCCGTGAATATTTTTATACCCAGTCACTTTTCTCCCAACATGGCCATTTAAATCTTCTCCTAAAAAAATCTTATCTCCCGAAGGTATGTCTTGAACCAAACTCTCTAGATCCTCCTAAAACCTTATCTTGTGTTGTTCGTCCGAACCCACTTGCGGTGCATAGGTGCTAATCACATGGAAAACACCTCCCTCCACCACAAGTTTGATAGAGATGATTCGATCTCCTACCCTCTTGACATCCACTACGTCTTTCTTCCACTGCTTATCCACAATAATTCCAACCCCATTCCTATTCTTCACCTTTCCTGTATACCAAAGTTTGAAACCAGAAGTATCTAACTCTCTAGCTTTCGCACCAACCCATTTTGTTTTTTGTAGGCACATAATGTTAATCTTCCTCATTGTCATGATGTCCACCACCTCCATGGACTTTCCTGTTAGAGTGCTTATGTTTCATGTCCCAAATCTCAATTTTCTGTCGCTCCGACCTTTATCTTTTACTTTGTGAACTAGCTTATGTACCCTCGTCCGTTCACGAAATCGCGAGAACGCTTGCTCATTTAACACTACATTCAGGCACCGATGCAGCGACTCTTACTCATTTGACACTGTACTCGAGCCATACAGCGCGTTGCTTCCGGGCAACGACCTAGCTTTAGCACAATAATGTCTTTGATTCATGTCATGAGAATTCGACTATATTTTTATGTTGGTTGTCGAAAACCTAACACAACCCTTCTCGTTTATCCGGACTTGGGACCAGCTATGTACCGCAAGTGTAACATAGGCAGAGTTATTCAACTGATGTACATCTTTATAAAATCTTAGGATTCAATATTTCCCATGCGTATTTGAGGATTAGAAATAGTAGTAGAAGTCATAAGATTAGATGAATAATGTATCCCTAGTTAATAATAACATCCACATTGGCAGTAACATTCAAATTTATTTATATAGTTTCTTTATTTATGTTTGAATGTATATAAATACTACTTCTCTGAAGTTCTAGTACTCAAGCAATTTAGGAAACATTTCTACTCCATATTCTTTAAAACCTCTCCTTTCTCTTTTGTATGGTTTTGCAAATTTTGTTTTCTTATTTCTCATTTTATATTGATTATTTCTGTGTTTATGATGCTTGTCTTGACTATTGTCTCCATAATTTTGTAGGCTGTGAAGAAGGGTGATACTATTTTTATTGGTCAATACCTGTTTACAGGAAGTGAAACGACTTCTGTGTGGCTAGAGGTAATGTTGCCTTTCATGGATAAAGTTTAATATTCGATGCTCATGCAAATAGGTATGCTTATTGTTTTTAAAATGTTGGCATTTCTGATAGGAAAAGATGAAATAATAAGGAAGAAGGTGTAAGGTTCTAGGATTTGGATAGAGAAAGCGTAGAGAAGCGGTAGTATGAATAGTTAGAATAACAAGAATAGAAATAATGTGAGAAATCACTGAAAAGGGAGTATCAATGTGATAGTCCCAACCCATTGAATGAGTATATTAAGTGTATATGATTGTAATAGAAATGACGTTTGGCATTCAAGAGGCCAATTCTCTCCACAATTCTCTCTCTAGTCTTTTCCTACCTAAAACCAATGTTCCTCATTTCCTATTTATATCTCTCTTGTAACAAACTCCCTAAATTTGTAACTAACTCCCTAAATTCACAAAGCCTTTCTTATTCCTCTTCTCCTATATGTATATTTAAAAGGAGTAACTTCTCTATGTTGCCCCTGAACTTCTTGGCTGTCGGGGTTTGTCACAGAAGGTCTGTAGAATTTTCTTTTTATGATTAACTGAATCATAGTTGAACGGTTTTCAGCTTAAATAGAAGTTGAGAGTAGCTTGTGAGGGAAGCTACAATGTGGGTAGTATGGAAAATACATTGATAAGTTAGTTGCTGACCTATCCTAGCTGGCTGAGGCAGTTACATTGCCTCAGTTACACTCTAGATGAACTTAGAGTCACTACAGCTTCTCCTAACATACTCTATTATGAAACAGAAAAGCACAGTGAAAGTGGAAAGTAAACTGGTTTTAAATAAGCATCAAATTGATGTGGGGTGTGTTATCTTAATATGAATTGATAATGAGTTCAATTATAAGTGGCATGACAAGCTCTCAAATCGACTTCTTCTTGTTGAGGAGAGTCGACCGGAAATTTTACATTAACTGTAAAATTATCCCGGAAGAGTTTGACAACACAACATAGGGTGCTCGTCATTGATTTTCGTGTTGAGTAAAAGTTGAGAAAAATACATCATACGAAGAATCCAAGGACGAGGTGGTGGCGGATGAAAGGTGAGGAACAAAGAAGCTTCCTAAGACGGGTAGGAGAAAAGACAAAGTGGGATGAGAATGGCAGAAGTTGTTCGAAGAACAGCAAAAGAAAGTTTTGGTGAATCTAAAGGAATAGGACCAAGAGACAAGGAGTCCTGGTAGTGGAATGCGAGTATACAAGAAAAGATAAAAATAAAAAGGGAATGCTTTAAAGAGTGGTCTTTATGCCGCAATGCAGATAACTGGGAAAAATATAAGGCGGCTAAGAAAGAGACAAAAGTGGCTGTAAGTGAAGCAAGAACAAGAGCATATGAGGGTCTCTACCAGTCTTTGGGTACGAAAGAAGGAGAAAAATGTATATATAGAATCGCAAAGAGCCGGGAAAGAAGAACGAGAGATTTGGATTAGGTTAAGTGCATAAAGGATAAGGATGGAGAGGTGTTGGCTCAAGAGGAGAAGATTAATGAAAGGTGGAAGAGCTACTTCTACGAGTTATTTAATGAGGGACAGAAGACTGTTCCGAGCCTTGGTCGATTATGTACAAGGGAAGAAGATCAAAACTTTGACTACTATCGAAGGATTCGAGACTTCGAGGTAAAAGATGTTCTAAAGCAGATGAAAAATGGCAGGGCAGTAGGACCTGATAATATCCCGATTGAGGTTTGGAAGGGTCTTGGAGAAAAAGGCATCAACTGGTTAACCAAATTTTTTAATGAGATTTTAAAGTCAAAGAAGATGCCTGATGAGTGGAGAAAGAGCACCTTGGTACCTATCTACAAGAATAAGGGGGATATACAAAGTTGCGAAAATTATAGAAGGATTAAGCTTATGAGTCATAATATGAAGTTATAGGAAAGGGTGATAGAATAGAGGTTGAGAAAAGAGACACAAGTAACAGAGAACCAATTTGGATTTATGCCAGGCAGATCTACCACTGAAGCGATATACCCATTAAGAAGGATGATGGAGAGGTATCGTAATAATAAAAGGGATCTAAATATAGTGTTTATTGATTTGGAAAAAGCGTATGATAGGGTACCAAGGAAGGTCTTATGGAATGTTTTAGAAAAGAGGAGAGTAAGGATCGTATATATTTGGGCAATTAAAGACATGTATGATGGGGCCACAACTAGTATGAAGACTTAAGGTGGTGTGACAGAGGAATTCCCTATTGGTATAGGATTGCACCATGGATCATCCTTAAGTCCATATTTTTTCACATTAGTCTTGGAAGTACTCACAAAGCACATTCAAGAGCCTGTGCCATGGTGCATGCTTTTTGCCGATGATATCGTCCTTGTGGGAGAGTCAAGGGAAGACCTAAATAAGAAGTTGGAGTTATGGAGAGAAGCTTTAGAAGTGTATGGTCTGCGCATAAGCCGTAACAAGACGGAATATATGAAATGTAAGTTCAGTTTGAGAAGGGAAAACCCCAATATAGAGGTGAAAATTGGAGAAAACATCCTACGAAAAGTTAAAAATTTTAAGTATCTTAGGTGCATCATACAGGATAATGGAGAGATTGAACAGGATGTAAATTATAGGATCCAAGCAGGTTGGTCAAAATGGCGGAGTGCATCTGGTTTTATATGCGACAAAAAAGTGTCTCTAAAACTTAAAAGTAAATTCTATCGCACCGCTATAAGACCGGCTATGCTGTATGGTACGGAGTGTTGGGCGGCTAAAGGAGAGCACGAACATAAGATGAGTGTGGCAGAGATGAAGATGTTGAGATAGATGAGTGGTCATACGCGATTGGATAAAATAAGGAATGAAGATATAAGGGAGAGAGTTGGAGTAGCACCCATTGTGGAAAAGATGGTTGAATCGCGTCTCAGGTGGTTTGGACATGTGAGAAGAAGACCTATAGAACATTCAGTCAGAGGGTGGATGAGATGGAAGATGGACAAAGGGAGAAAGACAGAGGAAGACCATTCATGAGGTGGTCAAACGAGATCTACATGTAAACGGTCTCTCTGTAGACATGATAATGGCATCGTTTGATTCATATAGCCAACCCCACTTAGTGGGACAAGGCTTTGTTGTTGTTGTATATGTTATTTTATTATGTTATGTTAGTAGCATGTACCTGCGACTTTTTATTTATACTACTACTATTGATTAGTAATAATACTAATATTCTTACAAAGATTGTTAGATTGAAATCCATTCGTTTGCCTTTGTTTATTGACTTATGCTTTAAGGCCTGACATGTTATTAGAGTTGACAAGATCAAATGGTCTTGAGTTCGATGTTTTTATTCTTCTAACTATAAACATTAAGTTATAGCAAAATGTTAGGTGGATCTATGCATTCTCATGCAACACAATGAACTCTTGCATGATGGACCATGTTAAATATAAAACAATTTATGTCCTTCTACTTAAGAGCATGGATTTGTGGGAGAATTGGTTCAGCCAAAGTCCAGAATTTTCTCATAGTACCTCAGGTTTAAGATTGGGTTTGTATCACTATATATATATATATATATATATATATATATATATATATATGTATGTATATATATATATATATATATAGTAAAGTATCTTTTTTTGTCCCCAACGTTCGGAGTAAGTCTCAAAGTTGTCCCTAATGTTTCAATCGTCCTATTTAAGTCCCTAACGTTTCAAAATTGACTCAATGTTGTCCTATCGTTAGGAATCTGTTAACAGAATTGACGGCGGGACAAAATTGAGACGATTTTGCAACGTTAGAGACTTAAATAGGACGAAAATGTTAAGGACAAAAACGATACATAAAAATAAATTTTAATTTAATTTTATCTTTCAATAATATTAATTTTTTATTTTTTATTGTATATAGTATTCAATTATTTTTTAATTACATCTAAATAATACTTAATCACATTACTTTTATTTTAAATAAATTTATTTTTTATAATTTTAAAGAATTTTGATACATTAGAGATAAAAGGTATAATTTATATTTTATTGTATATATATTAGAAATGTTCACTGTTTAGGAAAACAATCCTTATGTTTATTTATATGAGATATGCAAAGATTAATCATGACGAATCATAAATAATCAAATTCTAATTCCTTGATAATTTAATTTCTCTTTAACTTAATTAACCGCTAATTGCTCAGTCAATTACTTAAGGAAAAGAGATGAAGCATAATTCTGATTTAATTTCAAATAAGATTAAAAAATAGTCGTAAGGTTGAATTATATGTCACATATTCAAGTTAGTCCTAACAATTGAAACTCACAAGGTGTTGCACACTCTTTGAACCTATTCCTAGTGTAATAAAAAAGTAGTGTGAAAGAGTTTTCAGCTAATTCAAATATTAATTTTTTCCAAAACAATATTTAGAATCCAAAACGGAGTTAGAATGTTTCCCAACAATTCTAAATCTTTAAGGATGAAGAACGAAAACTCAATCATGAATTAAATCAAAATAAAATAGAACGCTTAGATTAATAATCCATAAAAAGATGAACAGAACTCCTAACTTTAACCAAGGAGAATTGTGGCTCATGCTTAACTTCAAAACAAAACAAATATGAAAAAATGGCCAAGGGGCAAATCCCCTGGATGTTGGATGCCCTTTTCTAAGTTCCTTAAGGACTTTATATACTAAAACTTAAAACAAAACCTAATCCTTAAATTCCAACTAATTCAAAATCAAATCAAATGAAATCAAATGTTTCACATTAAATCTTCAGCTTTGTGTGCTCTGGTTCAAGGCTTCACTGGTCCAAAGTGTGGGCTTTGAATGTTGCAAAAATTTGCTTGTGGAGACTTGGGCCAAGTGGCGTGTGAAACGCCCTCCCTTGATGTGCAAAACGCCATCATTTTTCTTTCTTGGGAGTGCTCCTTGGTTGGCATGTGGAATGCCAATATGTGACGTGTAAAACGCCAATAAAAATTGGCGTGTGACACGCCCAAATGGGTCTTTGAAGTCTTTGAAGTGGCCTTCTAGACGCCGGGCTTTGGTGTGTGAAACGCCACAACAAAATTCAAGTCCTCGAGGGTGGTGTTTGGCGTGCGGCATGCCAACAAGTGGCGTTACACGCCCTTGTAATTTTTGCTCAAAAAAGGGCTTGAAGGCGTTTTGAATGTTACACGCCAAGTACGCCACTCCCTTATGCTTTGTTCCTTGTAAAACGCCATTGCATGCATGCTTTATTGATTTCTTTATTAGCGCCTAATGCATGCTTCACTTGAAGAACGCTAATAAACATGCATGCTTCTTTATTCATTCATTGATTTGCTTTATTTATGCATGCATTCCTATAATATATGCTTCATACTTCATTGGCCTCATTAGTTAATAATGAATGCCTTACTTGCTTCGGTTGGCGTGCTTTATTCATTTGCATCATTCAAATCGCTCCATTGATTAATTGCATGCTTCCTTGGCTTCATAGTAACGCATGCATGCATTGCTTCGTGCATTTTTAATTAACTTTCTTTCATGCATCCTTTAATTCACGCCACATGTATACTTTATTCATTAATTAACGCCATAGAGTGCTTCATTAGTGTACATCACCAACGCCGCTTGAGAAGGCTTCATGGGCCACGCTTTCTTCAAGGGCCATGCTTTTCCAAAGTGTATCCTAAGCTTCAAAGTGTGCTTGTTTTGTGCTTTTTTTTTTTTATCTTTTTCTATTATTTCCTACAAAATTCATCAAATATCAAAGCAATATCCAACTTAGCACCAAAACACTCTATACTTAGGCATTTATGCATTTATTTCTTGTATGAAAAAGCATAGAAAAACACAGCATGATGCCCATGCATCATTCTTCCGGCAGCATTGCAGCCCAGAGCAGAGAGGGAGAGATATAGAAGAGAGTTTTGGGACTCTTAGAGAGGAAGAAGCTGTTTTCTGAAAAAAGGAGGCTGAGGAAGGTGAGTTGTTGCATTTAGGGTTTCCTAAATTACCAAAATAATCCTCAAATTTAAAAAGAATTCCCAAAATACCTGCCATCTCCATCTTTTCTATTGTGGTCCGCCATGGCACCACCACAATTGCGGTTGCCATTTCACCGCCGAGAAAAACTAGTTCCGTCGAGCATTGTATGGCGGCGGGCATGAATTCCACCACGCCATGACACTATGGCAGTGCCATAACCGCAATTTTAAAACACCGAGTGGGGTGAGGTGCTAGGTCCCTTAATGATAAGAAAGTAACAGCGGAAACAAAAAGATGAAGAGAAAATAGCGAAAATAGAAGAGAAGAAAGGGTTTTCCTACTAGACCTTTAAGAAACCTGTTTTTAGCAACCTAGGTCACCGGAAGGGATTCCCTACTAGACCTCCAAGGAACTTGTCCTTGACAACCTAGATCAAAGGGGGAAATTGAAAGAGACTAACACACAGAATTACCTTAGGTTGGATCCTTTAATTTTCTTCATGCAACAAGCGAAGCAAATTACTCACGTTAATTGATCACACAATAAAAACGTGCTTAGAGCAACTGGAAAAAAAATTTATGGGTATCTCCGACAATGTGAAATTTCCATTCTACCCTTATGCCTTAAAATGCCCCAATTGTCCTCTTGACATGTATCACTTAAGCAACTCCAGGGTTCAAATCCTGGGATGTAAAAGGAGCAACAATTTGGGAGGGTCGCTCAGTCTGCAGTGCCTGAATCCGGATAGTTGGCCCAAACGGCTGGATGCCTGGTGGGAGACCAAAAACATATATTGTTTTATTCCTTGTGATTTTGTGTACTTATTGCAGGTTATAACAGCTATTTTCAGTTATTATAATTTATAAGTTGCCTTAGCAGTTTGTTCTACAAAGAACAAAGGTGACTTAGATATTGCATGTAGATGAAAATTATTTGGATCCTCATTGTTTTCTCCTTGTTTGTTTCTCTTGCCTCCTCTTTTTTCACTTTTCCTTTTAAAGCTTTCTTACCATAGTATGTGCTGTCAGCATCAGATAGTTTCCATGCTTCCTATTTTCTGTTGATTCTATGGAGAGGGAAAATTATAGGGATATTGAAAGGAGCATAGTGCTGATACTTGTTCTCAAAATTCTTACTACTCTTTTACTCAATTAGTTCTGATTTCGAAATGCAGGTCAAAGATGTGGATGGTGATGATGTCACTTGTGTCATAAAAAATTCTGCTACACTTGCTGGCTCTCTTTATACTCTACATGTCTCCCAAATTCGTATTGATCTTCCTACGCTTACTGATAAGGATAAGGAGGTAACTTACAAAATATTATGTACTTAAATTAGTGAGATTCACGCGCTGATCAGGATGATATATACTTTTGTAGCTTGAGAGCAGTGCTATACCTTTTTACCTACATAAGCTGGGAATAAGGGTAGAATTGAGTGATATATCTTTGTCAAAATCATAGATTCGTTTTACAGAATTATCTTTCAATTATTTCTGAATATTCTTTAATGTTTTATTTGAAGTTTAGATAGATTTAAAAGTGTTCTAATGGCTACAAAATAGATGTGGTAAATTATGATATCACTTCTAGTCGCTTGTGTATCTTAGTGTAATTTCACATTCATGGCTGTAAAGATACCTACAATTTTAATCTCGTGTAGTCGTGTTAATCTTCTGATTTTCCATTCACTCACTCAGGTAATAAGCACATGGGGGCTTCAGAACAATATAGACTTCTTGTCATTATCATACACTAGACATGCAGAAGATGTTCGTCATGTAAGGTCTATCCCCGCTAGGTTTTTCTTTATGATTGCCTATTTTTTTTCTCCTTTATTATTATAAGATAGGTTCAAAGGAAATAACTAACATAGATTTAAAACTTAGACAGTTACTTAAATTTTGTCAGGATTTTGCTGCTGTATTTTACTTTGTTTCTCTTATGATAATTGACTTTTGTTCTATTGACTTGTTATGAACGCATTAAGAATAACTTGATGGTGATGCCGATTGCATATTTGTGTATAGATTATGATTTCTGCTTATTAATGATGAATATGTGCTTAATTGTAGATATAGCATTGTTGTATAAAATGTTTATCCACCCCCCCTCCCAAAAACAAAACTAAGAAAAAGAACATAAAAGAATGTCATTAAGATGGGGAATGGAATAATACAAGAAGGGAGGACAAGAGATCCTCTGAAGTCTCTGAACAAAAGCTTAGTGAAGTGTAGATTCCAATCTCTCAATGTGCCTAAGAGGGAAAACCCTAAAACCATCAAGAGTTTTACACTAGACATAATAGAAGTGTCTAATTCTATCTCACAGAATTTGTTTATTTGAAAATCTATCATTAAAGGAGCATGAATTGCACTACAACCCGGTGTCCAAATAGTAGCATATATTGCACAATACCACAGTTTGTCTCTTTCCTTCCCCCTAAACCAACAAATTTAATCAACAAAGCTTATCATAAGGTTGCGAGGCAGAACCAACACTCACCAAAGTATTCCATAAAGAGCCATAGGACAGGGCAAACAAGATATGAAAGTGTATCCGATTTTGTCCCACACATAAAACACATCAGTGGAGATATCCTTATGCAGCCTTTGAACCTGTAAATTGTCATTGGTATTAATTTTGTTAAGCACAACTGTCGAGATAAAGGGTTTGAGTTTAGAGGGAGCTTTGGATCTTAGTGATTTAGAAAGGGAGAGGATTGAGTTCTGAAATCTGATATTGTTGAACTAATGAGTCACAGTGTACATTAATTGATGTATTTATATGCAGTGAGTAGTTGCTGCTGCACATTACTCTATCTAATTGATAAGCTGTGGGAACAAGGGATTATCTTGCACTGTTACATGGCTTATCCCTTTAGGTGTTAATCTAAAATATTTTTCTGTTATTAACTAAAATTGAAAGAAATACAAATATAGGCTCGAGTTCATTGAACCTGAACATAAATAATAAGCTCTAGGTCGGTGGAATCATTTTGTTTTTTCATAATGGAATTAGCTTATGTGCCAATAGTTTTCGATTCTGCAGGCTCGTGAGTTTCTCTCTAAATTCGGTGACCTCAAACAGACACAAATTTTTGCAAAGATTGAAAATATAGAGGTGAGACACTTTAAGATCATTTGAACATTTTACTTTCCACCCAAATAGACAATAATAATTGTTGAAGACCCTTGGCGTATAGTTAAGATATTGCCTTTGAAGTCTCATCTTTCTGGTTTCTACTCTTTAGGGATTGACTCATTTTGATGAGATATTGAGAGAAGCTGATGGTATAATCCTCTCACGTGGAAATTTGGGGATAGATCTGCCACCAGAGAAGGTTAGCTTTTTTGTGTATAGAAAAACCAGAATTTTAAAATTCTTTCATGTGATTGTTGTCATTGTAGTATGCCTTTTGTAGCTGTTTATAGTGCTTATAGTACATTTTACTGGACTATTACAAATGTCTGTACATTTGGCAGGTGTTTTTATTCCAAAAGGCTGCTATTTACAAGTGCAACATGGCTGGAAAGCCGGCTGTTGTTACACGTGTCGTGGACACTATGACTGATAATCTAAGACCTACCCGTGCTGAAGCAACTGATGTTGCCAACGCTGTGTTGGATGGTAAGTTTTATTTTACAAATATATCCCTTTCATGATGTGCTGAAGTTTGATTGTTAGATTTAGCAAATTCTGCCTGTGGCCTAGACACTGGGATTAGATCAATGATATTATCTGTTTCTTAAGTATTTCTTTTAGTTCTGGGTTTATCACATTATAAATAAGTATGCAATTCACCTTCATCTTAAATATGTTTTCTTTTCTCCTTTTTAATTCTCAGGCAGTGATGCAATTGTTCTTGGGGCAGAGACCCTACGAGGATTATACCCAGTGGAGACTATTTCCACTGTTGGGAAAATTTGTTCTGAGGTAGGTTTGTGCTTTTCATTGTAAACAACATTCCTACTACACTTATACAGTTATATACCAAATTTCCATGTCACTTTTCAGTTCTTAAAGATCAAGTTCACTTTTAGGTAGTCTGATGAAATTTCCATTTGTGATATTTTAGGAGTCGTCCTATTGTCTACCAAACATTTTTTCTTTTACCTTTTTCCTGCCTTTTTACAAAATTGTTATTGAGAAATCAAACCTCAATTTGGTGTTATTCATAATTTAGGTGGTGCTAATGCTAGGGAATATTTGTCTAACGAGTTCCTAGATATTATGACATCCCATGGCATTCTTTATCGAATTTCTTGTGCTTATACTCCTTGGCAAGGAAAGGTTGTTGAACACAAACCCATCACCCCACTGAAGCAGCTTGAAGTCCTCTTATTTATAGTGGTGTCTTTTCTGCTTTATTTTTTGGTTGGGGTTGCAGTTCAAGGTGGAGGTTGAGATGGGTAGGATGGTGTTCTTGCTGCCACATTGGTTATTGTTGATGGAAATATCTTAGTAGGGTGGGGTCCTAATGATGCTATTGCTTGTTGCCAAATGTCACACCCAAATATTCAGTTTGAATTGTGTCAGATTGTGTAAATGTCTTCTCCAGTGCCAAGATGGCCTCTATTGAACTATCTTTGGCAACAGTATCAGTTGGATATTAAGAATGCCTTATTCATTGGAGACTTGAAGAAAAAGTCTATACAGAGCAACTTACGTCTTTTCCAAGATACCAAATTATCTCCTTGAAAAACTCATTATCTTGAGATAGAGTGTCTATTTGAAGGAAAACTTTGACACTTTTAACCAGATACGTCCATATGGCTTTTATTTTCTTAGAGAAATCTTTTAACTTGACTCCATTTTGATCTGATTAAAGCTGTATTAATCCTATACTTATCCTTGAAAAAGGATTTGTTTTGATAAAATACATCTAGAAGAGGTGGGACTATATCCCCATGGGAGCATACATAAATCATAAATGTAGATTATACAAGATTGGTTATTGAGAGGAGCCAATTCTGTGGCATTTGAATACTTCTTGTTGTAAATCTAGTGACTTTGAGGAGTAAAATCAAGTGCCGAGACAGAATTTTAGCCTTTTAGGCCACAGCATTTTGAATTTGTGAACTATGTTTGATTTTCAGATAACTTGATAATAAATTGCAACTACCTCTATAAAATTATTTCTTAACAACAAATCTGCTATTAGTGTTGCTTATCTCTGTTCAATGAGGCAGCATAGAACTGATAGGAACCTAGAGAAAACTGGGCTAATTATAGTGGCTCTACGTGTAACTAACTGCTGTGGTGGCATAGTATGTAGAAAGAGTGAACGTGCAAAGGGTATATGCTGTAAGGGGAAGCATCTTAGGCTACTGGGAGAGATTGAGCACTCAACTGGAAGATGTAATTGTTCTTTTATGTCTGCAATTATCACATTGCTGGATGTGTTTTCTTGCTGAAACAATCCATTCAACAACTTCTGCTATCTTTTATTTAAAGTTGATAGTGGTCTCCCAAAAGATTTAGGATAATGTTTTAACTACTCTGTTTTCTGCGTTTAAATCTGTAGAAAGATCAAAATTCCTAGAAAGAGAGAGATGCTAATTGAAGCTGCAACTGGTTTGAATATTTTGTCTAGAAATAGTTTGGAGGATATCTGCTCAAGTCCTTTTTTATGAATAAGTTGTGTGGAGGATGCTTAATAATACTAGTTTTAGGTATTAAAGTAAAAGAAGGATATACTGTGTTTTGTTAAATATATTCCATTTCAAGTGGGAAAAGATTTATAAATTAGATCTGGAATTCATATTTGGCACCAGAAACATTTAATATATCATTTAAATATAGTTCTGATAGTCAGAATACTTTCTAATTTCCAAACCACAGAGTTGGTCTTAACAAGCTGCTCATTTGCAGGCAGAGAAAGTTTACAATCAAGATTTGTATTTCAAGAAGACTGTCAGATATGTAGGAGAGCCAATGAGCCATATGGAATCAATAGCTTCCTCTGCGGTATTACTCTCTCTTCCATTACTTAGGTTTTCAGTATTTGTTTATTTGTTGAACTGTGCTACGTCTATTCAATTGATCAATGAATCTTGTGCCAGATGTAGCCATGTAGACATGTCAAAAATGTTAGAAAAATATATATCTTCACAGCATATCTTGTAAATATGGTAGCAAATCATCTATACATGTGACAGGATGACTGGATTAATTAGGGGCTATCTTAGACTTTAGGGAATTTGAGTCAATTACTTGTGAGAATTAAATACTATACACAAGAAACTTAACAAAATCCATATCAACACTTCATTTCAAGCTGGTGTATATATGTTGTGTGCATCAAGCTTGTCACATGTATAAGTTATGCTTGGATCCTTGAGGGCCTTCATGAAGATATTGGCCATATTGGCCACTTGATCATGCTAAATGATGTTGGTAACGTCTTTGGAGATAATGTTTACCCATGAATAGTAATCAATTTCTATATGCTTGGTGCGGTTCATGAAAGAGTAGATTAGAAGTGATATGCAAGGCAGCTTGATTATTGCAAATGAGTTCATGGTCACAATCTCACAAAAGGTTTCAAGTCTTGAATGCCGGGATAAGTTGGCGTTTACCTTTGCCTCTTGTAAATCCATTTGGTTAAACACCTTAGGCTATGTTTGGTTACTATTCATGTCCATAGGAGACATTTCCATAGGCTCCTTGAAATAATACTAATAATATTAAAATTTAATTTGGATTCCATTTCCTATAAATTAGGAAAATCATACTAAATATTTGGGGTCATTATAATCATGCTATTTTCATTGTAGCTGCATGCATATATATGGCAACCATGGTGCAACTGAGACACAAGGAGTTTTACACTAATGCTTCTCTCTTGTCTTAACTCTCACCACTAAGTTTGTTGTCACTTTTTTGAGAGAGAATTCTATTGTGAGACCCTGCTAATGCTTTTTCAAACTCTATACTCAGCCTACAGAAATGTATACTACAGCAAAGGTCCCCGGGTCAACTATACTTTTAGCAAACTTGGTACATATTATATCATTAGGAGCACGGATATGTTGAATGGTGACGACGATGAGTTTTTCTGTTCCTGGGTTTTTTTTTGGGGGGGGGGGGGGGGTGGCATGCAACTTTTGCTGCCTCATGTGCTGCCCTGAAAAGTGGAGTTTGGGAGAATTTCATGTGATGTGATATGTAGCAGGTGTTGAGAGAGCAGAGAACAGATAGGAAATTGATTATGGGGAATATGATTGAATAGAGAGATCTCTCAAAGTGCCTCCTTATGAGAGAACTTTTGCGTGGTTTAGAAATTTGCGGATAAATCCTTGTTGCAAGTATAGTTTCTAAACCTTCAAAAGTCCTTTCATACAAACGTTTTGGTTGTCACAAGTAACAAACTCCTTTGAAATTGATAATCGAGTATTCAAATCTCGGGTCGTCTTCTCAAGGAATTGCAGGGAGGTATGTTCTTATTATTGGTTATGAGTTTGTAAATTAGGGGTTTTAGAAATTAGGGAGCAGTATGTTGCATAAGAAGAAATAAAATAAATAAATAACTATAAAATAAACTCTTGGCAAGGTACGAAAACAGGAAGTCCTATCCTGGTTATCCTTATCAATTGTAAAGAGAATTGGATTCTTCTCCCACTTTGTTAACCTCTAACTATGAAGGTAAGTTATATGGATGAATTAATTCTGATTCCTCAGGTCCTAGTCTTTCCTTGGGAAAGACTAGAGTTATTGGAACTTGAATTAATTCTTGAAAAATTCCAATTTTCAATCAACAATGAGTTTGATAACTCAAGGGTCACCAATTATTTAACCAAAGCCGAAAGGGAAAAATAAATCTAAATTGAATTGAAAGCAATCTTAAACAGAATAAAACAATCATAATCTGAAATACCTCAAAATGCATTAATAAAAGAAATCAATTCTAACACGAAGTTCGTAAACCAATATTAACAAACTGAAATAAAATAATAGAATAAATAAAGAACCTGGGATTGAGAGCCACTCCTAAAACTAAGAGAAATCTTAAATCCTAATACTAAGAGAGAGGATCTAAAAACTACATCTAAAACATGAAAAGTGAATTATGAGAGCATCATTATGAATGGATGCATTCCCCCACTTTATAGCCTCTAATCTGTGTTCTCTGGGTCGAAAACTGGGTCAAAAATAGCACAGAAGTCACTTCCAGCACTTTCTGGTCCGTACAGGTCGCGGAAAAGTGACGCGGCCGCATGGATCACGCGGCCGCGCGGGTTGCGTTCCTGCCAGGTCACGTGTCCGCGTGACTCACGCGTTCGCGTCGCCTGGCGTCGGGGCAACTATGGCAAATTATATATCAAATCGAAGCCCCGGACGTTAGCTTTCCAACGCAACTAGAACCGCGTCGTTTGAACCTCTGTAGCTAAAGTTATAGTCGTTTGAGTGCGAAGAGGTCAGTCTGGACAGCTTAGCAATTTCTCCAACTTATTGTATTTCTTCCACTTTTGCATGCTTCCTTTCCATCATCGAAGCCATTCCTGCCCTATAATATCTGAAATCACTTAACACACATATCAAGGCATCTAATGGTAATAAGAGAGGATTAAACATAGGGAACTTAAGGCCAAAGAAGCATGTTTTCAATCAAAGCACATAATTAGGAAGATAAATGTAAAACCATGCAAATAGTATGAATAAGTGGGTAAAGAGTTGATAAAAACTACTCAATTGAGCACAAGATAAACCATAAAATAGTGGTTTATCAACCTCCCCACACTTAAACATTAGCATGTCCTCATGCTAAGCTCAAGAGAAGCTATAAAGATGAAGAGGAATGATAGAATGTATGAGATGCAACCTATGAATGCAACTAAATGCAACATGCTTCTACCTACTTGGTTAAAAGTAAACAATTCTTTTAAGAACATATATGAACTGGATTTCACTAATTCAAATCATAAAAATGAAGTACAAATAGACTTGCAAGGAGAAAATAGTTCATGAAAGCCGGGAACAAGAGATTGAGCATCGAAGCCTCACTGGTAGTGTATACACTCTAATCACTCAAGTGTTTAAGGTTCGATTCTCTCAATTCTCTACTAACCTTGCTTTCTAAGGCTTGTTTTTCTTCTACCAATCAACAAAAATTTAATGCATAAATGCACATATCAAGAGGTTTTTTAAGGGTTGTAATGGGGTTAGGGTCAAGGTAGGATTGCATTTGGCCAAATAGACTAAAATCTGAATCCTTAATTAACTGAAACTTTTCCACCTAACTTAAACAATCCATGTAATCATAATACAACATCTAACCATCCATTAACCATGTTTTCCACATATTCATGCATTCTAATTTCAAGTACAGTACATATGCATTGCCTTTACTACTTACTTTGGGACATTTTGTCCCCTTTTTCTTATTTGTTCTTTTTCTCTTCTCTTTTTTGTTTTTCAATGCATATGATTAAATTATTGGATGCATGAATTATGTCCTAAACATTTCTTTCACATTTTCAGAAAATTCTAACATACTCAATTCTCAAACCAAATGTTTCCAAATTCACTTCCCCATACTTAATTCATGAGCAATCTCACTAGTCTAAGCTAACCAAGGATTCAAATTAAGGATATTATTGTTTTCCGCTTAGAGTTAATGATGTGCTAAAGTAAAGAATAAAGGGGTATAATAGGCTCAACATTGGTTTGCAAGGGATAATAAAAGGTAAGGCCATATGGGTATGTAAGCTCAGTGAAACAAATGCCTCAATCATGTAAGTGCATGCATACATCAAATAATGGAAATATAGAATTAAGCAAGACAAAGATCACAATTTTAGAGAAAAATACACACTAAAACAAAATTTTGGTTGATAAAATGCAACCAATTCAAATAGGCTCAAAATCTCACAGGTTTTGTGTGTCCGAACTCTAAACCATGTTCCAAAATAATATTTCTTCAAACAAGTGTAACATTAAATTTTATTTAAATTAGTGAAATGCTCTAAAAGGTTTCTTGAAAAAGAAAATATTACTTTAACCAAGTGGTAAAATATGCAAAAATCAAACCAGTATGCAAATGCAACAACTAATCTACAAAGAAAATTTAAACATTGGTGTTTGAGACAAGAAAGTACCAACCCATGGAGATCGGTATCGACCTCCCCACACTTAAAGATTGCACCGTCCTCGGTGCATGCTGAGATGTGCAGGTGGATGGGTTGTTCCAACTGATGCTTTTCTTCAAGATTTTGCAGATGGACTTGTCTGTCTCCCCATGTAAACGTCTTCCGGTTCCCTTCCAGGTGGCCATCCTGAAAGAAAAAGGGAAGAAAAAGTAACTTAGAAATAAAGATAAGAAAATAAATAAAGTATGGGTGGGGTAATGCCAAATGATAAGGGTCTCATTTACATGGAAGCTTCAACATGTACGTGAGAAAATAATAGAAGCTATGGCATACCAGTGGTATAAAATTTGTAACATAGGGGAGGAGAGTGGGTAATGGAAGTATCAATACAAGTTCATGCCAATGCAAATGGAGTGCAAGTATCATAAAAGATTGGCATTGGCAGATAATTAGTATCATCCCACAGTGTAAAACAAGTTACCAAAATAAATTCAAGAAAATATGCAACGGTTGAATAAGAAAATTTTTTTAACACCAATAAAAAATTCAGAAAAGGAAAGAAAAATATGCACAATTTTAAAATGCAATGAATGAAATATGCAAATAAATGAAGTAAAATAGGATAAAGGTGAAAAAGAATGAGAAGTGAAAGAAATAAAGTAAGAAAGAAAGAAGAAAGAAGAAAAGATAGAAGAAATTAGGATTGAGGAAGAAAAGATAAGATATTTTGGCATATAAGGTTAAGGTGTGCGATGCTGGCGACGCGGCCGCGTGGGGCACGCGGTTGCGCGACTTGCGCTGATACTGATTGACGCGATCGCGTCGGCGACACAATTCATGCTACTGGCGCGAGGGCAGCCTCGCGCTCGCACAACTCTCTGTTCAATTTATTATTAGTGCCAAATTTTAAGTGACGCGATCGCATGGGCCATGCGATCGCGTGAGTGGGCTCTAAAGGAATATGACGCGGTCGCGTGGGTCACGCGGCCGCGTGGGAAGGATTATGCGTTCAGCACCAATCCAGCACCACTCTCTCACAACTTTCGGGTGTGCACCACTTTGACGTCGAAATCTTGGTCACGCGGCCGCATGGGTCACGCGGTCGCGTGGGTCACACGGTCGCGTGGGAGGCCATTATTCCCATGCGACGCGGACGCATCAGCGACGCGGTCGCGTGGGTTGAGTTGTGCCATTGGCACGCCTCCAGCCACGCTCCAGCGTGGCTCTCTGTTCATTTTTATTTTTTTTTTATACATGCAATATGCAGAATGCAATATTAATATGAATGTTATGCAAAACTCCAAGTTCAATGAAATAAAATAAAATTCGAAATTAAACAAAACTAAATAAAATTATAATTGAAAAAAGGAAAGATCATACCATGGTGGGTTGTCTCCCACCTAGCACTTTTAGTTAAAGTCCTTAAGTTGGACATTTGATGAGCTTCCTGTCATGGTGGCTTATGCTTGTATTGATCCAGGAATCCCCACCAATGTTTGTATCTCCAGTAACCTCCGGGGTCCCAGACTAAGCATGTAAAGCCCTTACGAAGCTTCAAACAGATTCTTAGGCTCCTGTGGTGACAAATGTCAGAACAGATTCCAAGATCCCAAACCTTACCTTTACACCCGTTTTTGTCTTGATCTGCATTTTTCCAGCCGGGTGAAAGGTGATCTGAATTCTCACTGCAACGACCAAACAGCTTCCTAGACCCATTCAGTTGAGCTTTATACCAACCTTTGCGTTTAAACTTAAAGCTTCCAACCATGATGAACCTTGCAGGACAATTCTTACCACTGACCATCTTCCTCTTACTCTTGATGCCACAAAGAGTTCTAAGTTGACCATCCGTCTCCAGTAGCCCATATTCAAGTGGGATTAGAAAGCTAAGGGATATGAATTTTACCCACTTGAATGTTGTGAAGGATGATGGCAACTTAGGGGGAGATATTTTTAATGAAATTGCAAGCTCCACTCCCTTGTGCTCCTCTCTGATAATTACCACCTCTTTGCAAGTTTCTTCAATTTCAACCTCTTCCTCTTGGTAGCTCTCTTTCAATTCAATCTCCTCTTCATTGCTTTCCAAGGACATGGTAGGTTGTGCTTCTTCTTCTTGGATCTCCATCTCTTGATCACCCTCTTCCAAGTCTTCAACTATGATATGCTTTGGAGGTTGTACACTCTCCTCAGCATCAATTTCAACCGTCTTGGAAGGAGGCTCTATGTCTTGACTTTCTCATGGAGGTTCTGCATCTCCTAAGTCTTCAACCACTTCTTCTTCTTCTTGAACAATGACAGCGTCTTCTACTTGTTCTAGTACGAATTCATTCTCTGTCTTGTCCACTGGGGTTTCTGGTATCTCCGTCATGCTACGCTCTTCAGTAGACTGTCCACATGGAGCTGTGGCTGATCCTTGTATATTTGAGCGCCTAGAAACCTATTGAATTACTACTTGCTCCAATTGTTGAATGGTTGCCTGAAATCGATCCACTGTTTCCTTGAAACGATCCTTTGTCTCTTGATGTACTCGACTTTCATAAGTAGGATCATAGTGCTCTTGGATTGATGGATATGGAGATGATGAATATTGAAGTGGTGGTTCTTGGGAGTAATTGGGATGGAATTGGGGTGGTTCTATATATGGTTCATATGGCTCATAAGGTGGTTGGTATGGTGGTCGAGGGTTAGGGTCATATGGAGGTGAATGGCGGAAAGGGGCTTGTGAGTTTGGTGGTCCAAAGTTATGTTGAAGAAAGGGTTCATAGGCATCTGGTGGTGGTTGTTGATAGTCCATTGGAGGTGGTTGTTGCCATGAGGATTGATCAAGTGCTTGTGGCTCCTCCCATCTTTGATTGTTCCAACCTTGATGCCTGTTCTCATTGTAATTTCTTCTTCCTGCAACATTATTGTAACCAGACTCATAGCCAAAGGGGTGAGAGTTCATGATAGCAAATAAAAAAAATTAAAAACAAAAATAAAAACAAATTGAAATTAAAAGGTTATTTGAATTTGAAAATTAAATTTTGAAATTTGAATTTTAAATTTTGAAATTTGAATTTTAAATTTTTGAAATTTGAAATTTATTTTTTTTTGAAATTTGAAAATTGAAAATTTTTAAATTTGATTTTTGAAATAAGATAAGATAAGATAAAAATTTTAAAATAAAAATCAATAACCTCTTAATTTACGAAAAAGCCAATAAAAATAAAAAATAAAAACAAATCAAAAAGCAAATATTTACAATAACAAATAATAAGGCACACGTTTGCAATTCCTTGGCAACGGCGCCATTTTGACGTTAGGATTTTTGCCAGTAAAGAATTTCATAAAAATAGTCGCGTTGTAGATAGTCTCTAAACCGACAGAAATCCCTTCGTACAAACGTTTTGGTTGTCACAAGTAACAAACCCCCTTGAAATTGATAACCGAGTATTCAAACCTCGGGTCGTCTTTTCAAGGAATTGCAGGGAGGTATGTTCTTATTATTGGTTATGAGTTTGTAAATTAGGGGTTTTAGAAATTAGGGAGCAGTATGTTGCATAAAAAGAAATAAAATAAATAAATAACTATAAAATAAACTCTTGGCAAGGTACGAAAACAGGAAGTCATATCCTGGTTATCCTTATCAATTGTAAAGAGAATTGGATTCTTCTCCCACTTTGTTAACCTCTAACTATGAAGGTAAGTTATGTGGATGAATTAATTCTGATTCCTCAAGTCCTAGTCTTTCCTAGAGTTATTGGAACTTGAATTAATTCTTGAAGAATTCCAATTTTCAATCAACAATGAGTTTGATAACTCAAGGGTCACCAATTATTTACCAAAGGCGAAAGGGAAAAATAAATCTAAATTGAATTGAAAGCAATCTTAAACAGAATAAAACAATCATAATCTGAAATACCTCAAAATGCATTAATAAAAGAAATCAATTCTAACATGAAGTTCGTAAACCAACATTAACAAACTGAAATAAAATAATAGAATAAATAAAGAACCTGGGATTGAGAGCCACTCCTAAAACTAAGAGAAATCTTAAATCCTAATACTAAGAGAGAGGAGAGAACCTCTCTCTCTAAAAACTACATCTAAAACATGAAAAGTGAATTATGAGAGCATCATTATGAATGGATGTATTCCCCCACTTTATAACTTCTAATCTGTGTTCTCTGGGTCAAAAACAGCACAGAAGTCACTTCCAGCACTTTCTGGTCCGTACAGGTCGCGGAAAAGTGACGTGGCCGCATGGCTCACGCGGCCGCGCGGGTTGCGTTCCTGCCAGGTCACGTGTCCGCGTGACTCACGCGTTCGCGTCGCCTGGCGTCGGGGCAACTATGGCAAATTATATATCAAATCGAAGTCCCGGACGTTAGCTTTCCAACGCAACTGGAACCGCGTCGTTTGAATCTCTGTAGCTAAAGTTATAGCCGTTTGAGTGCGAAGAGGTCAGTCTGGACAGCTTAGCAATTTCTCCAACTTATTGTATTTCTTCCACTTTTGCATGCTTCCTTTCCATCCTCGAAGCCATTCCTGCCCTATAATATCTGAAATCACTTAACACACATATCAAGGCATCTAATGGTAATAAGAGAGGATTAAACATAGGGAACTTAAGGCCAAAGAAGCATGTTTTCAATTAAAGCACATAATTAGAAAGGCAAATGTAAAACTATGCAAATAGTATGAATAAGTGGGTAAAGAGTTGATAAAAATCATTCAATTGAGCACAAGATAAACCATAAAATAGTGGTTTATCACCTCCATTTTGATTGTTCCATTTCTTTAATTTTTTTCTATATCAAGGTTTTTACTTGATATCACATACTAATGTTGCTGTTGAGACCATAATAAAGAACATTTTCTCATCATTATATTCTTTTGTCTGTTACCAGTTTCTGTCAGTTACATTAGCAAATTTGTGGAGGAGCCTTAGTATTCTACATATATAATATATCACGTGCATATCTCATTAATAGCATTTTATATATATGAATGCATCAATTTTGAGTAATTTTACTGGGGATTATTGTGTCTTTTCCTCGGTATATATATATATATATATATATATATATATAATAAGTCTGATTATAACATAAACAGAATTTGGTCAGGAGATAGAATTCATCCAAGAACACTAGTATTCAAGTAAATTAATATCCTTGTACATGCAGGTTCGGGCAGCAATCAAGGTTAAGGCATCTGTTATTATATGCTTCACCTCTTCTGGAAGGGCTGCAAGGTTTTATTATATCTGTTTTTATAACTTTGTTAAAATAATTTTATCATCTTTTGTTCATTATACCTTGTTATTATCAAATAAACTATCTTATAACATCCTTATTGTATCATACTACTGTCTTTGGTGATCTTTGATACTGTCTTTGGTGAGTTTTGTTGTTCGTTTGAGAACTGTGTTAAGGATAGGGAGGTATGCTCTGGTGATTTCAAAGTAATTTGGTGTTGGTTGTTCAGTGTTGGACATGGCAACAAAACTGACACTCTGCCACTGCGGACATATGTGTCAGAGGCATGTTGCCAGGTCTTGCTGTGTGCTGCTTCAACATTTATGGTCAAAATCCCCGACACGCTACACACACAGCTGCTTCTATAGTTACCACTTTGTAGGCACTGAGATCCAACTTTACCTAGGACCAAATCCTTTTTCCTAAGCATGTCCTCCCTTCCGAACATCATTTGCGAGTTTCTTTCCAAGGCCACCCTGATAGTTACTCACCATCTTTTTTCTCATTTCACTGCAATAATAGATATATTAGAGTTCTTAGAATGTGAGAGATAGAAGAGAGAAATCAGAGGGAGAGAGAATACAGAGAAAAATATCTGCAACTTAATCGGTTATTCTCTGTGAGCACTGAATAGTGCTTTGATACAACGCACTGTGGCTTGCTTAGCAAGCTAATCCCCAAGGGTTAGAACTGTCTTTTCTCTACTTACGTTATTTACCCTAGCTGATTTTCTAACTAACTCCTATGGAGCTATCACTGGCTTACTCTATGGTGATCAATCAATTTCCCTCTGCAGACCCCTTAATAATATTGGCCTTGGGTTTTCTATCGGCTTACTCAGTGCACTGTATTGCTTTGTTTATCTTACAGTGTCTCATATCAATATATTGTCAAATAATTTATAGTATCTATTTTTCCCCCTTAAAATTTCCCCTTTAAAATCCATAATCTCAATGTTTATTAGTATTTGCTTATTGTGTTGATAGTTTCTGAATGGCCATCTTTTGATGAAATTCATCAGATGATATTGATCTCCTCTAATAACCTTCTTAGGGGAGTCTTATGTGTAAATTATACCAAGTACAAAGACACCAAGTGTATTTTACCTAAATCTTTGGGAAGATCAAAGTATGTTTTTAGAACGATTCTATTTTGATGACTGACAGTGTAAAAGGTTTTATATTATCATCTAATCCAATTCATTGGTTTAGATAATCAAATTCGAAGTCTTTTACACTAACAATGAGGGGAGTCGGGTTGAATTTCATCCAATTTCAGCAGAGATCAGTGTAATTTGCCAGTTTATCTAGGCTGTTAACAGTTGCATGCTATTTTCTTCATTTTTAATATCTTGCAAGCCTATAGTTTGAGAATATGATGATCCGTGACTGAGCAGGTTAATTGCAAAGTACCGGCCAACCATGCCTGTAATATCTGTTGTCATTCCTCAACTAAAGACAAATCAACTCCGATGGACTTTCACCGGAGGTTTTCAGGTACTTTTTATAAGGGTGTAACACTTGTTGATTCATTAAGAATATTTTATAAGGAAACAACATTAAATCCACTCTGACTTGACACATCCTTTGGTGATTCATTTGTAGGCAAGACAATCACTTATTATTAGAGGCCTTTTTCCTATGCTAGCAGATCCACGTCATCCAGTAAGAATAATTAATCTTGATTATTCATATTTATATGTATAGAAGATGAAAATTTGATTTAAAAAATAGGGATGAGAATGATATTCATCTGGGCAGGGACATATCTCATCCTAGATGTACAAAATTATCCCTAGTTCGTGAATAGAATATGTTAAAAGCATAGTTTATAAGCATGGAATATTGTTAGCATCATTTTGGTATCACGTGAAAGGAATCATAGTATTATTCCTAGTATGTACACACTTAGGGTCAATTTTATCTTGTTACTATTAAGTACCAATAATTGACCAAGATACATGTTACTTATTCTTGGTAAGAACTTACGCTTGTTTGTATTGTGGCTGTAGGCCGAGTCTAAAAGTGCAACAAATGAATCAATCCTCAAGGTTGCTTTAGACCACGGCAAGGCCTGCGGTATTGTAAAGCCACATGATCGTATTGTTGTTTGCCAGAAAGTTGGCGACTCGTCAGTGGTGAAGATTATTGAGCTCGAAGATTAGAAACCTCATAATTTTGAAGGATGTATTGAGATATCGCTTGTACTTGTTTTATTTTGCTTTCCATCGATGTATAACTAATAATAAGCCCAAAGGTATGTAATGTTCAAGTAACCTCCAAATGCTTCCGACAAACCTGACTGATTATTTAAGGATTTAGAGTCGCTTTGCAGCATCACCTATGTCGTATTTTGTATTCCCCTCTTATCTGCAATAAATAACGAATCACCAATGTTCAGTGAGTACCTTGTACATAGACATAGCTAAAATTCTGTTTTACTGGGTTTCTGATTTCCTATCAACTAAGGTGTCTTGGACGATTATCAAAGGTTCAAGATCTTATTCTGGAAGTAAAACCAACTCTTCTTTATGGGTGCTAGTCAAAGAAGTACATCAAAGTTCAGAATTTGTCATGAAAAAGAAGTAAATTTGACAGTTATAAACAAAGAACACAACTTTTTGGAAATAATAACTTGAAATAAAATTAGACTTTACAGAAATCCAAAGCATTTGACAAAGAATAATCTTTACAGACATTTGAAGATGCAACTACAATGAAAGAGTAACAACAAATAAAAGAAAAGCCTTTGTAGAGAAGTAAAATGCATGAAAAGTAAAGAAAACAGAAAATGTAGGACAAACAGGACTTAGAGGACTATGTTATGTGTATACTAATATTAGTCACCAAAATCAGTTATTAGTATAAAATACATGTTGAAATATAAATACATATTGAAAATAAATCAAATTACGTATTTATATATAACTATATTAGTGATTGATTTTAGTGATTGATTTTGGTATACGAATATCATTTTTGGGACTCAACAAATGCAGAAATTCTATGAAGATGTATGTGTTTAAGGGTATTTTGAGAGTAAAAATTTCAACCTTGAGCCAGTTTTCTCTGTAACGAATAAAAATATGGCTCTGTATGTAAATTAGAACCAAGTAGAGTTAGCCTCACAAAGTAATGAACTGGCGTCACCAAATACGCATGAGGAATTAGTTACGAGTCAGGGACACGTGGCAAGTATTCCGAACAATTCGGGGCTAAGAAGCGAAGGGAGAGAATGATTAATAGGAGGCTCGATGACTTTGCATGGTAGCGTGTTGTGGTATTCACTTGTCAGCTAATTCATTCTGTTTCTCTTTGTTTTTCTTTTTATTCTGAGTAAATTTTCATAATGATCTGTAAGATTTATGCAACTAACTGAAATGGTCCTCAAAATTCAAATTTCTCTATAATAGTTTTTCAAATAGAGTTTCGGATACTATTGTAAGACCAGAACTTTTGAAAAGTCTTTTTGTGAGCAAGTCTTAAATCATATAGTTATTTATAGTCTTAATTTCAAAAATTATTTTATTGAAGATAACTAATGCAAGTTTTGATTTATTGGATTTGAGACGAGTTATGATTATTATCCAATTTTATAATTATTGGATTATTTTCTATATTTAAATTATAAAGTTGCCAATTATAAAATAATAAGGATTTTATATGATTTGGATTAGATAAGTAATATTTTAAATATTAATACTGCTATTTTGGAAAATGAAAAAATTAAGTATATTATTTCTTATTATTTGATTTGGGCATTTTATTGAAAATAATTGTAAAGTTGATGAACAAATAGTATTTTATACGTTATTGTTATTGGATTAGAATTTATTTCTAATTACTATATTATCCATATTTTTAAGTGAAATTACTATAATGCCCCTTACCCTAATTTTGGCATACCCTTTCTCCCATTCCCCCTTCATGCTGCGCAGCCTCAAACCCCCTTCTTTATTGTCCTTGCTGCGCAGTCTTTATGCTGAACACCCACACCCACACCCTTCTTTGAGAAACGCATCACACACACACCCACAAAGCACGGTTGGCCGAGGGAGGAGAATCGCACCGGCGTGTCGTGCTTCACCACCGCCGTCGCGCTGGGCCGTTGTGCTCCACGTTGTGCCGTCGCCGCTGCACACCGAGGGAAGAGAGATCGAGAATAGAGCAGCAATTGGAGGGGAAGAGACTGACGGGAAGGGCCTCGCAAGGAAGGTTCACGCCGTGCCGCCACTAGCGCTGGGGTCTGACGCCGCCTGTCACCGTCGGGAGCTTCCTTGCCGTTGCCACAAAAGCTGCCTTTGTCGGCGCCGTTGGAGGCGCGAACGGAAGAACGCCGTTGAGAAGGGAAATGTGAGCTGCGAGCCACAGGCTGAGGAGAAGCTCCACCCTTGTTGTCGCTGGAGGAGTTCTGTGCGTCGCCATCGAGGGTTGCCGCGGGTGGGGAGAAGACGCTGCCGCCTCACGCCGCTGTCACCATCTGAGCTCGCTGCTGCTGATGATGGTAAGCCCAAACCGTCGCCGGCAAAGGGATTCAGGCCGCCGCAGGTGTTGCTGCCGGAAAAGGGAACTGCATCTCCATGATTCCGACCACCGGGAGAGGTTTTGTGACCTCTGGAAGCACCGCTGGAGTTCCAGACTCAGCTTCTGCCACTCGAGACCCTGCTGCCGTCGCCGGAAAAGTTTGCCGGTAAGGGTTTTATTTGAGGTTTCTGTCCTTTTTGAGTTCCGAGAATATCGTAGCCACTGCGTGTTAGTTTCAGTTGGCGCGATCTGAAATTATCGTCGCTGTCGCTTGAGGTGGCTGCCGCGTTGCCGCCGAACCGGTTCGGAGACCGCCGCTGTTTCGGTTCAGCCGCTCCTTCTTCGGTTCGGTAAGCGTTTCGATTTGAAAGCCCTTTCGTTATTATTCTGTTATCTCACGCTGAGGTTTGTGGTGTTAATTGCTATAAGATTGAGTTCGGTTCTTGTATGTTGCGATTAGAGTTGTTGAGACTGTTGCGAAAGTGGCTTGGAGCTGAGGTTTTGGTTGCCGTCAGTTCGATTTGAGGCGGAAAGGACTTGATGAGTCATTTGGGTTATGGAATTGCGTTTTGAGGTAGGGGCGCTTTCCAAAAACTATGTTTTATGTATTGGAATTATTACATATGGATACTGATGTGAGATATTGTGTATTTGGTGATTGTATGTGCCTTATGTATTACTTGATTGACTCGAATGATTATGGATGTTGGTTTGGCTGAATTGTTGTGCGTCTTTGTGAAATGTAATGTTTTGAAGTTGATTCTTTAAAGATTTGAAATCTAAGTTTAATCCGCTGAGGATTTATTTGATTTGAGTTAATTGTTTTGATGATTTGAAAAGTCGAATGCACTTTTGGATTCAGCCTGGTTTACTTTAATTGATTCGGTTTTGGACAAATGATTTGTTATTGAGCCGTTTCTTTAAAGCCTTGGAAATGAGTTAAATCGATTGATATTGTGTTAATTTTGAAATAGTATCCTTGAGATACGCCACTGAGGCGATTGTTGGATTTAGCATGCTTTGAATTGATTTCTGGTTTTGTGTTGTTGAAAAGGAATGAGGAACGGTTTAGTTGGAACCCGAACCGGGTGACAAAAGTCCAAGTTTTAGGGGAGGTGCTACCGAAATTTTTATAAAATCCGAGTCCTTATTGAAATGTTGTCTGGAAAATGATAAATTAAAGACTTTTGCTATTTTATTTGAATTATCAAGAAAAGGATGATTCATGCTTTCGAAATGAGTTAGTAAAGAGGAAATTGTGATTTAGTCTTGCTTCTTAAGCAAGGCCTTGTACCTCTTTCAGGAGAAGGTTAATTAGATGAAACTTGTGTTTTAAAGCTGTTTGAATGTGAAAAGGATTTATGCCTTTGAATTTGACTTGGGGGTTTCAATTAAAGAAGTTTCAATGACTTTGAAAGAACTTGAATGCTTATTGACAAGTTTCATTTTGAAATGTTTTGAGAAATGTTTTAAGTACTCTTTGAATTTTGAATTCTTGCAAGACTAAAACAATTTTGAACAGTTGAAACGTTCTAGAATTTATCAAGGGGGTTGAAGTTGGTTTTGCCTAAGTAAAGGAAACGGCTTTGAAAGAAGTGAATGATTACGTGACTCAGTTTGGCATAGATCCTATTTTATCACTCAAATCGGAAAGCCAAGGTTTTAATGATTTTAAATGATTTTGGCGGAATGAGTTATGTTATTGTCCCCTAAAGACTTGGAACTCTGTCGGGAAAACTTTTCTTATAAAATCCCATTGTTGGATGGGTGATTTTGAATACTTTGAAATAAATCTTTAACTTGCCATGGTTTTGGGAGTTTTGGAAAGAGAATGTCGAGGGTGGCTTTGTTTTAAAAAGAGAACTCACTTTGAGTAAATTTGGCTTATGAGCCTGAGATGATTTGAGAAATGAGATCTTTAAAGCCAAGGCTGAAAAGAGTTTAAATATGAATTATGAATTTAAGCCGAAGGACTGTATTTATTGATAAATTGGCTGGTTTTGGATTGAACCGTGAGTCGGATGGCTGAGATGGATGGTGATCCATGGTTGAGTACAAATGCATGTATGCAATTGAATGAATTGTGAATTTAAGCCGGATGGCTGAGATGAATGTTGTATGCGAGTATGCTTGTGTTTTCTCTCTGGTTGTAAGGGTGACAGGGCACCGATACCCTCTAATGGCGACAGGGCGCAGATACCCTCTAATGGTGACAGGGCGCAGATACCCTCTAATGATAATAATGCGCAACAGAGAGACTGTGTCCGGGTTAGCTATCGGACACGTCGGGTTGGCTTGGTAACCGACAGATGATATCATCAGCCACTAGGACAGGCATGCATCATATGCATCTATGTGACATTGTTTGGGTGTGCATATTGTACGTGGTTTGCCTTTGTGATTAACTGCTAATTGTTCTACTTGCTGTAACTGTTTGTTTGTGATTGAACTTCCTATCTGTGTTTGCATCTAGGACTCTGTTGGATTGTGGTGATTGGTTGATGATTGGATTCTTTGGGCCTAGGGCTGTGGTTGGAATGGGATGAACCGATGGTTGATTTCGGTTTTGTGTTTCTGGTTTGGAATAAAGTATGAAATGCTAATTTGGTTCAGCATGGTTACACCTTTTTGAAAGGCTTTTGAGTTTTTGAGAATTGAACAGTTTCTCTTTTATTGTAAACTGTTGTTTTTGAAAGGAGGCATAAGACGGTTATTAATCACTGGTATGGTTTATCTTCACGTATCCTATTACAGTAGTTCCCAAAAACCCTCTACTGAGAACCCTTTCGAGGATGATGTTCTCACCCCTATATTTTTCCCCTTTCAGGATATGGGCGCAGAAGTCATGAAGAGTTTATTTAATTGTTGTTGAGATGCTCTGTATTGCTTTAGATTATTATTTTTGTACCCTCGCCTTTACCTTGATATATTCTGTAAGAGGGATAGGAATTGTATTGGGTAATGTTTGTAGTATTATTTATATATATGTATGTATATATATATGGATGTACTCTTGATGAGCTTTTGTAAGTTGTATGGTATCTATGGATGTACGTTATCGAACGAAAGTAAATTTTGGAGCAGTATTGCGGTTTAAAGTTTTAAACATGCTCATATTTTAGTATTAAATAGTATAAGTGTCGTCGTAATGTCCGAGCTATTAGAGTTGCGTAGCCGAAAGTGTGAGCTTTGGTAGTTAGGGTGTTATATTATGGTATCAGAGCGGTCCTTCCTGTAGAGCCTGAGGAATGGACCAATTATGCTTCAGTTGCATACCCTGAACGTTTGTCATGTATTAGGTCTTGTCGAATGACAAGAATTAGAGCCTTATGCACATGAGGATCTATTGATTAACGCTGTTAGTCTTGCATTGCATAATTCTTGGTATTAAGTTTTGCCGGCTTAATACTAGTGAATTTTGTATATGAAAGCACTAATGGGTTATCATAGATGATATACGAGTTGAGTAAAGCGAATCGCGGGTTTTAGGAACGTTAGAAACTATTTCTCGAGGCTATTCAGTTGTGTATCTTGGATTTTGTTCGAGTCGACCTGTTCTTTCATATCCTAACTTGAAGTTCTTGTTGCTACTCCTCTTGAAAAGTAATTTGATGTTTCCACTCTGTTTCTCTATTCATATGCATTCTTGTTGATCTTAAGTGCATATGCTTATTTAAAATCCTTGTTGCATCTATCTTCCTCTATTTGAGTTCTTCTTAATTCATGTATTCTTTGATATAGCTTTGAACTTGTCCTAATGCGCTGTGCATTTTAACTCCGGGATTTCGAGTCCATTATTAGAGAAATTGTTGATTCAGTTTTTCTCTTATTTGACAGTGAGTACAGCCAATTTTGAGATTTTATGAAAATTGCTATTTAATAGATATATACTTATCTATACATGAAATTTTGAAGATTTCTCATACCGCTTAGCAACTATCTATCTTTTATACCTCGGCTGTATTTTTACTGGTTTATGGAACTGCATTTACCTTAAATTACAATTTGACTTTCTAGCAATTTTACTATAGTTCCAATGCACATCTTCATTTGATTATGTATTTGGATATTTTTCAAAATTTTGGAAAGGAAAGCTTTTTCACTTTTATCCCGGTTGAGTTTCGGTTGATAAGCTTTTCTTAACTTATTTTGAATTGAGTTTGATTTAGCATGCTATATGGTTTGTGCCATTGTTGCTCTTTTGAAAGTGTTGGACTCATAGCTTTCTTCCTATGAACGGACTAAATTCTCTATTAAATCTTCCATCTCTATGAATGTCATACTTGACTTTGTTTTTAACTAATCTTTTACATCTTGTGAACGTTACCATTGATCTTGGTTTTTCCAATCTTGTGAATCTCATTCTTATGTGAGTTAGTTTGATTCGTTTCAAGATAGTGCATCGTTTATCCTCTCGTTGTCTTTACAAGAGTTTTTTTTTAGTCAAAGATTTATCCTTGAGAAATTACTAATGATTGGGTTGTCTTTTCCTATGACTTTGTATTCTTTTGAATCAATTGAAAGCTTGTTTGATGTCTCATGCCTAGTGGATCTTGTTTGAACTACTTTGACTTAAGATCCTTCCTTGTATGACTTAACTCCTTTTAAGTACATTCTAATCTCCTTGAATATCCTTCGAAGATGGTAATTTCAAGAACACTTTGGAGTCTTGTTTTGAACTTTTAAAGAAGTTTTGAATTCTCTTTGAAGAAGTTCTAAATGGAATTTATTTTCTATTGCTTGATTGAGATTGAAACCATTGTTCGATTTTGACAAAGTTGATTTAAATTTGGCATGCGCTATTTTAAATGAAGTTTCAAATGGCTTCGTTGTTTAATGGAAACCTATCTATTTGTAACGCACCGCTTATTGCCTTTACCAAATTGTACGCAAATTTTATCTTGGAAATTCTTTTCTAAAAAGAGTTTAATTTTCTCTTTCGTCCTTGCTATGAATGTTATACACGCTTGTTGGAGTATGGACTCTGGGAATTTTTGAACAAGCATTTGATTTCTCTTCCGAGTTTTATGATTGCCTTTGGTTAAGTTGTGCACCTAATTATCTTTCTAAAATATTTGAGAAGATATTTTAGCCTTTATCCAAACTTGTGTGCACCTTGTTTTTAAAATTCTGCATGATCTATTTCAACATAAAAATTGTATTACAGCAAAGCCACGTTATGGCTTTTGTTATTCTCTTGGAGAATGTTTGTTACTTAACCTTTCTTCTAAATTGCGAAGTGATTTTTCCGCAAGTTTTCAATTCTTTTATGAACAATGTATTCGGAAGTATTTTTAATCATGCTCTTGAGTTCTGTGAGTTTTATCTTGGGTTTGAAATATTTTCTTCTGTAAACATCATACTTCCTCGACTTAGCTTGAGTTTGTTTCAAACTGATGCGCTGGTTTTCTTCTTATTGATCCCATTGGATTTCTTTGATTTAAGGGTCATCTTTGAGGTTGTCAATTGTATTGTGTCTAGCAAACTTCATTGCTTGAGTATCCTTGGCCATCTGGGATTGGATACATCCTTTCAAATCTATTATTGCTATCCTTGATATTTGACTCTCCTTTCTAAATCTTGTATCCTTCTGAGTAGACTCGAGAATTGTTTTGATATCACGTGCGACTTGTAGACGTAGTAACGCGATGCGTTAGTTCTTTAAGACGTGATATGTGTATATAGAAGGTGAAACAGTAGGTGTACCATGTTTTGAGTTGTGGGTATTTTGTCTATCGCAGACAAGTTTGCGGGTGTTAGGCTTATGTTGGCTATGAGGTTGTACAATGTTTGGTGGAGTTGGAAAATTGAAGCTCTAAAGTGGGAACGAGTTTTGTCAGCGAACGGTATGCCGCTGTTTAAATACCAACATGTTTTGCAGCCTTTTACCACACTAATTACCACTTTGCTTTGTGAACGCCTATCTTGATTTACACCCTATTGTGGCACCTCAAGTGTTTGTAAAGCCTTGAGATCATATGACCTTGTGCATTGAGCCTATCTTGTAACGTTTGCTTTGCAATCCCATTCCTACCTTTGTATCCTTATGCATACGACCATCCAAGTATTTGAAAACCGTATATATATGTTTATATGTTGAGAAGTATTTTTGCTTCTTCCTTAAATGTGTTCAAGGGTAAACTGTTAGGAAATTTCTTTCGTTTTGTATCAATTTTTGAGGACGAAAATTTTTATAAGGTGGGTAGAATGTAAGACCCAGAACTTTTGAAAAGTCTTTTTGTGAGCAAGTCAATCATATAGTTATTTATAACCTTAATTTCAGAAATTATTTTATTAAAGATAACTAAGGCAAGTTTTGATTTATTGGATTTGAGACGAGTTATGATTATTATCCAATTTTATAATTATTGGATTATTTTCTATATTTAAATTATAAAGTTGCCAGTTATAAAATAATAAGGATTTTATATGATTTAGATTAGATAAGTAATATTTTAAATATTAATACTGATATTTTAGAAAATGAAGAAATTAAGTATATTATTTCTTATTATTTGATTTGGGCATTTTATTGAAAATAATTGTAAGTTGATGAACGAATAGTATTTTATACATTATTGTTATTGGATTAGAATTTATTTCTAATTACTATATTATCCATATTTTTAAGTGAAATTACTATAATGCCCCTTACCCTAATTTTGGCATACCCTTTCCCCCATTCCCCCTTCATGCTGCGCAGCCTCAAACCCCCTTCTTCACTGTCCTTGCTGCGCAGCCTTTATGCTGAACACCCACACCCACACTCTTCTTTGAGAAACGCATCACACACACACCCACAAAGCACGGTTGGTCGAGGGAGGAGAATCGCACCGGCGCGTCGGGCTTCACCACCGCCGTCGTGCTGGGCCGTTGTGCTCCACGCTGTGCCGTCGCCGCTGCACACCGAGGGAAGAGAGATCGAGAACAGAGCTGCAATTGGAGGGGAAGAGACTGACGGGAAGGGCCTCGCGAGGAGGGTTCACGCCGTGCCGCCGCCAGCGCTGGGGTCTGACGCCGCCTGTCACCGTCGGGAGCTTCCTTGCTGTTGCCACAGAAGCTGCCTTTTCTGGCGCCGTTGGAGGCGCGAACGGAAGAACGCCGTTGAGAAGGGAAATGTGAGCTGCGAGCCATGGGCTGAGGAGATGCTCCACCCTCGTTGTCGCTGGAAGAGTTCTATGCGTCGCCGTCGAGGGTTACCGCGGGTGGGGAGAAGACGCCGCCGCCTCATGCCGCTGTCACCATCTGAGCTCGCTGCTGTTGATGATGGTAAGCCCAAACCGTCGCCTGCAAAGGGATTCAGGCCACCGCAGGTGTTGCTGCCGGAAAAGGGAACTGCATCTCCATGATTCCGGCCGCCGGGAGAGGTTTTGTGACCTCTGGAAGCACCGCCGGAGTTCCGGACTCAGCTTCTGCCACTTGAGACCCTGCTGCCGTCGCTGAAAAAGTTTGCCGGTAAGGGTTTTATTTGAGGTTTCTGTCCTTTTTGAGTTCCGATAATATCGTAGTCACTGCGTGTTGGTTTCAGTTGGCGCGATCTGAAATTGTCGTCGCTGTCGCTTGAGGTGGCTGCCGCGTTGCCGCCAAACCAGTTCGGAGACCGCCGCTGTTTTGGTTCAGCCGCTCCTTCTTCGGTTCGGTAAGCGTTTCGATTTGAAAGCCCTTTTGTTATTATTCTGTTATCTCACGCTGAGGTTTGTGGCGTTAATTGCTATAAGATTGAGTTCGATTATTCTATATTGCGATTAGAGTTGTTGAGACTGTTGCGAAAGTGGCTTGGAGCTGAGGTTTTTGGTTGCCGTCAGTTCGGTTTGAGGCAGAAAGGACTTGATGAGTCATCTGGGTTATGGAATTGCGTTTTGAGGTAGGGGCGCTTTCCAAAAACTATGTTTTATGTATTGGAATTATTACATATGGATACTAATGTGAGATATTGTGTATTTGGTGATTGTATCTGCCTTATGTATTACTTGATTGACTCGAATGATTATGGATGTTGGTTTGGCTGAATTGTTGTGCGGCTTTGTGAAATGTAATGTTTTGAAGTTGATTCTTTAAAGATTTGAAATCTGAGTTTAATCCGCTGAGGATTGATTTGATTTGAGTTAATTGTTTTGATGATTTGAAAAGTCGAATGCACTTTTGGATTCAGCCTGGTTTACTTTAATTGATTCGGTTTTGGACAAATGATTTGTTATTGAGCCGTTTCTTTAAAGCCTTGGAAATGAGTTAAATCGATTGATATTGAGTTAATTTTGAAATAATATCCTTGAGATACGCCACTGAGGCGATTGTTGGATTTAGCATGCTTTGAATTGATTTCTGGTTTTGTGTTGTTGAAAAGGAATGAGGAACGGTTTAGTTGGGACCCGAACCGGGTTGCAAAAGTCCAAATTTTAGGGGAGGTGCTGCCGAAATTTCTATAAAATCCGAGTCCTTATTGAAATGTTGTCTGGAAAATAATGAATTAAAGACTTTTACTATTTTATTTGAATTATCAAGAAAAGGATGATTCATGCTTTCGAAATGAGTTAGTAAAGAGGAAATTGTGATTTAGTCTTGCTTCTTAAGGAAGGCCTTGTACCTCTTTCAGGAGAAGGTTAATTAGATGAAACTTGTGTTTTAAAGCTGTTTGAATGTGAAAAGGATTTATGCCTTTGAATTTGACTTGGGGGTTTCAATTAAAGAAGTTTCAATGACTTTGAAAGAACCTGATTGCCTATTGACAAGTTTCATTTTGAAATGTTTTGAGAAATGTTTTAAGTACTCTTTGAATTTTGAATTCTTACAAGACTAAAACAATTTTGAACAGTTGAAATATTCTAGAATTTATCAAGGGGGTTGAAGTTGGTTTTGCCTAAGTAAAGGAAACGGCTTTGAAAGAAGTGAATGATTACGTGACTCGGTTTGGCATAGATCCTATTTTATCACTCAAATCGGAAAGCCAAGGTTTTAATGATTTTAAATGATTTTGGCGGAATGAGTTATGTTATTCTCCTCTAAAAACTTGGAACTCTGTCGGGAAAACTTTTCTTATAAAATCCCATTGTTGGATGGGTGGTTTTGAATACTTTGAAATAAATCCTTAACTTGCCATGGTTTTGGGAGTTTTGGAAAGAGAATGCCGAGGGTGGCCTTGTTTTAAAAGGAGAACTCACTTTGAGTAAATTTGGCTTATGAGCCTGAGATGATTTGAGAAATGAGATCTTTAAAGCCAAGGCTGAAAAGAGTTTAAATTTGATTTCAAAGTGAAATGGCTTGAGAAAAGTGAGTTATGGCTTAAATGCCGGTTATATGAATTTGATGATGTTAAATGGTGGAATGGCTGTGTATGATGTTGATTTATGGCTGATTGCCGAATGAGTTATGGGCCGTATGGCTGATTATGAATTATGAATTTAAGCCGAAGGGCTGTATTTATTGATAAATTGGCTAGTTCTGGATTGAACCGTGAGCAGGATGGCTGAGATGGATGGTGATCCATGGTTGAGTACAAATGCATGTATGCAATTGAATGAATTGTGAATTTAAGCCGGATGGCTGAGATGAATGTTGTATGCGAGTATGCTTGTGTTTTCTCTCTGGTTGTAAGGGTGACAGGGCACCGATACCCTCTAATGGCGACAGCGCGCAGATACCCTCTAATGGCGGCAGGGCGCAAATACCCTCTAATGATAATAATGCGCAACAGAAAGACTGTGTCCGGGTTAGCTACCGGACACGTCGGGTTAGCTTGGTAATCGACAAATGATATCATCAGCCACTAGGACAGGCATGCATCATATGCATCTATGTGACATTGTTTGGGTGTGCATATTGTATGTGGTTTGCCTTTGTGATTAACTACTAATTGTTCTACTTACTGTAACTGTTTGTTTGTGCTTGAATTTCCTATCTGAGTTTGCATCTGGGACTCTGTTGGATTGTGGTAATTGGTTGATGGTTGGATTGTTCGGGTCTAGGGCCATGGTTGAAATGGGATGAACCGATGGTTGATTTCGGTTTTGTGTTTCTGGTTTGGAATAAAGTATGAAATGCTAATTTGGTTCAGCATGGTTACACCTTTTTAAAAGGCTTTTTGAGTTTTTGAGAATTGAATAGTTTCTCTTTTAAAAAAGATTTTACATTTGTCTTTTATTGTAAACTGTTATTTTTGAAAAGAGGCATAAGACGGTTATTAATCACTGGTATGGTTTATCTTCACGTATCCTATTACAGTAATTCCCAAAAACCCTCTACTGAGAACCCTTTTCGAGGATGATGTTCTCACCCCCTATATTTTTCCCCTTTTAGGATATGGGCGCAGAAGTCATGAAGAGTTTATTTAATTGTTGTTGAGATGCTCTGTATTGCTTTAGATTATTATTTTTGTACCCTCGCCTTTACCTTGATATATTCTGTAAGAGGGATAGGAATTGTATTGGGTAATGTTTGTAGTATTATTTATATATATGTATGTATATATATATGGATGTACTCTTGATGAGCTTTTGTAAGTTGTATGGTATCTATGGATGTACGTTATCGAACGAAAGTAAATTTTGGAGCAGTATTGCGATTTAAAGTTTTAAACAGGCTCATATTTTAGTATTAAATAGTATAAGTGTCGTCGTAATGTCCGAGCTATCAGAGTTGCGCAGCCGGAAGCATGAGCTTTGGTAGTTAGGGTGTTACAACTATAGTGATCTCTACGTCATTTCCAACGCTGAGTCAACTGTTGCACATGGCCTGGTCCGGTCCAAAGACCCGGCCCGATCCCGAACACTTTAGGGGCTAATTTGGTGTGATTTCACTGGGTTTAGGGCCAGGTAAGGGTCACAAAAATAGACCCGGTCATTAATTCAGGTCGGGTCCGGCCCATAGCTCCGGTCACGCGAAGTTGGTTCGATGGCCCGGTCATCATGCACAATTAATATTTTGTGTTATTAGTGATGAATCATGGCTATTCTTATGTGGAATTTAAGTATTGTAAACTTTAATATTTTGTGTTATTAGTCATTATATGACTATAAGTTAATGTTTTATGTTTAGAATGCATAAGATTTTAGACTAATGCATAATATTGTGTTATTTGTATTGATTTAAATATTTGGTGTTATTAGACAATTATTAGTATTGATTGTGGTTATGCTTTAGTATTGATTGTGGTTATGCTTTAATTTTGAAGAAGGGTTGGTTCTTATTATATTTTTCTAAGTGAATTTTACCATGTCAATTAATGGTTGGAGTCTTGAAAATTTAGATATTTTTACATGCTAGCTAACAAGAAGGTATCAACATAATGTAATGTTAATGGCCCGATTTTTGCCCGGTTTTCACCCAGTATAATTGTGGCCCGAAAGTGTGTTGGTTTCATTGGGTCTAAAGTTGGGTTCGGGTATAATAAATAGACCTAGTGTATATTTCGGGTCGGGTTTTGGTCACATCAAATCCGGCTTCACCCGATCCATGTGCACCCCTATGTCAAAGTATGGCCATCTTTTGTCATGCTAAAGAATCAAACGGCATGAATTTATTCCAATTTGAACCCAATTTGATCCATTCCCTATTTTATAACCCCAATTCCAAATGTAGAGCGTGATTTTCATCTTTTTCTTCGTCTCTTTTTTTCTTCTTCTCTATCTCTTTAGCTCAGGTACTCACTCTTGTACTAGTTGTTTTTTTCAGCTAGTTCATAAAATTCTAGCTGCCAATCACTAAGGTACTGTTTGTTTCTAATTTATTCGTATGTTCTCCCTTCATTTGTCTCTATTGGAATATCTTTTGCATCTACTTCTGATGCATGTTGCGTTAGGTTTATTTCAATCTGTGAGCTGAGTTTTCAAATTGGACTCGCTTTATTTTATTTTAATTCCTGAATTTCTCATTGATTTATTTGTAAAAATGAGCTATCATTTAGTTCTTCATACAAGGGTAGTTTTAATCGGTGAAGTATTTTGTTATTTGTTTTTTGTTTCGGTTGGTTGCAATCAGTGACCGATCTAAAAATTTTTGTCATGGAAGCAAAATATATTAAAATAATAATAATTATTTGGGTTTAACTAACATTTGTCTTAAGGGCACATGACAAATTTATCATTAATTGAAGGTTTTAAAATTTTTCATTTAATAACTGTAAATTAAATACATTAAAAATTTAATTTTTTTTGTATTTTTAATAAAAAATTCTCAATTTATAATCTTAATATGTGTCTTTAGAACACAAGATAGATAAATTCTAATAATTTTTTTAATAAAAATATTATATGTGCATAAAAATCAATTATACAAAATTATTCATTAATTACTGTTATAATTATATTTTGTTATTCTAAACTATGATTAGTCTTTAAAATATATAATTTACATATTAAAATACTAAAAGAGTAAATTAAATAATAATATATATTTTAGAATTTTATTTTTTAGGTTTTATATTTTTAAAAAAATTGAGTAATCTTTTTTTTTTAACAATACAATCGAAATGTCTCTCTTTATATATATATATCACTAAATAATTATTTAAAAATTCACTTTTCACACAATCAAAAGCCAACTCTCAGCGATATTCATAATTGAAAAAATTCTTTCAATTAATGTAGTTGTTACAGAAAAAACTAAAACTAATTTTAAAAAAAGATAAATAATATCTTTTGAGTTCATTTTTAAGAAAGAACACCAATTTCATTTAAATTGAGAATTGATCATTCTAATAAACATCTAATATGAAATTTTTAAATTGATTATTAAATTTCAAAAATTGAGTAAAAAATTATTATAGAGTCAAATTTAATAATTTAATGGGAGTAAATAAATATTATTATTATATACTACCAAAAAAGTTTCAAATTATAGTGGAGGTACTTGCCCCACTACAATATATATAGATACATTCCTGGTTGCAATGCTGTAATACTATGAGATACATTGAAAATATTATTCACTTCTATTAAGAATGGTTCTAGTAGTTTCAAATTGATTTAATTAAAAAATGTTGTTTAATTGGAACCATATGAGATACATTGAAAATATTATTCACTTCTATTAAGAATGGTTATAGTAGTTTCAAATCGATTTAATTAAAAAATGTTGTTTACATTGAAAATATTATTCACTTCTATTAAGAATGGTTATAGTAGTTTCAAATTGATTTAATTAAAAAATGTTGTTTAATTGGAACCATACTTTTGCTTTATAGAAATAAAGAGATGGAGAAGAAGAAAAAAAGATGAAAAAAAAGATAAATAATATATTCTGCATATTTGGAATTAGGATTATAAAATGAAAAAATGTTTAAATTTAGTCCAAATTAGAATAAATTTATGTCATTTAGTTGTTGAAATTGTCTAAAATGATAAAAGATGATCACATTAACAGTCTGACAACTAACTCAGCGTCAAAAATGACATAAAGATTACTATAGTGCCCAAAGATCTGGGAGACCATTGTAAAAAAATTTGAATTTCAAAAACTATTTCGAATAATTACATAAATCTGAGGGATTATTACGGGGATTTATTCTCCTATTCTCCTAACTTTAATTCTTCCTTGAATTCAGGTAGCTCCCAAATTGTGGTTGTGATCGGGAATAACTCACCAATCTCTTCTTCGATCTTATTATATTATACCCTACACTCTTTGTTGTAATTGAATTGGCCATTTACTGTTTCCTTGGTGATACATATATACTTCCACTTACTCCATACTCATCCTATTATTCAATAAACTCGCATATATTTCAATTCACCCATCCAATTGGTGCTTTCATTAACCTTGTTAGTGGTGGAAAACACACGTATGAAGGGGATAGAAGCCGATATTAAGAGACCCTATCAGATGCTGGAAACCAGGGAGGGAGAAATCAGAGCCGAGCGAGCGAGAATGTCTAAGACGAAGGATCTCAGGTTTGAAGCAATTCAAACTTCGATTGCTCAGTTGATTTCTGATTAGAATCAGAGCCACTCCTTCAAACGAGATTGTGCATGGTTTGAAGTTCGAACTCAAGCTACGATCAACATTCACATTATAATCGACAATATCGAAGGGCCTATCTTCCCAAGTTTGACGGCAGTGATGCGTTGGGATGGATCTTCTCCATGAATCAATATTTTGAGTTTTTCATGGTTCCTGAGGAGGAGCAAATTAGAATCGCTGCAATCCACATGTCAGGAAGAGCAATCACTTGGTTTCAGATGTCACAGCGTACGACACAGCTCAGGTCGCGGACTCAGTTGAAGAGAGAAATAGAGATTAAATTTGGACTATTATTTGAGTCACCTGGAGAACTTCTATTCAATTTGTAAATAACACGTTTCGTTAAGTGACTATTATCTGAGTTTGTGGCATTGGCGAATTGGACTAGAATTGATCCTCTTGAAGCTCTTAAAGATTGTTTCACTAATGGCTTGAGACAAGATATTAGATGTGAGGTGAAGGCTCAGTTCCCTTCTTCCCTCATGAGAGCTGTGACTTTAACTAGGCTCTACAAGGGTAAATTTGCATCAGTTCCAAGGATAAATAATCATTACCGCACCCAAACTTCCAACCAAAACACCACACCGCCACAATGAACCAAAACACGAAGCAACCTTCCACCTCTTCTCACCAAACAAACCCAACGTCCCTTAAAAAAACACAAATAAGAACCCAATAACAAAATCGACCTTTGCTAAAATACATAGTCGTAGAGAGAAAGGCCTTTGTTATTGGTGTGATGAGAAGTTATCAGCGAGTCACAAATGTGGCAATCGGCACTTCATACTTTTGCAACTTGAGGCTGATGGGGTGTTGAAAAAATTGAGGTCCAATAAGAATCTGACTAACAACAAAAGCACAAAAAATAATTTTTCAACAACATGTACGATTAAATAGGTAATACCAAAGATACTCCAAATAACAAATATAATGGCAAAAATTAAATGATCAAACACCAGAATTTTATCGTGACAAAACTCACGGGACCTACTCCAATAAAATCTTCCATTATCAAAATAATGGGTACACAATCAGTCTTCCTATTAACACTAGGGCATATCAACAATCAACAAAATACATCATTAAAACTGATGGAATCAACATAAATCCTCAACAAAGTGGGTATCTCAAATTAGACAAAAGAAAAGGCAATACAACTAGCAAGTTATATTCTAATATTTATCTCTACATCAGGAATAACATACTAAAATTTCATAAAAAATAGAGCAAGATTACTGGTTTAATCGGATCAAAATGACACTGCTCTTTTTCCCCAATTTTCTTCTCCTCTTCGACAATGAAAACCCTCCTCTCACTGTTTCATTTCTTTCAAAAACAATTGAAAGAAGCTTAACCCTCTCTCTCTCTTCCCGTGGCTTATTAGCCATTTTTCTTTTATTTATTTTTTTGTTTTTAATTTGTGGGTCCTACTTAGTAGGGGACCCACCAACAAATCTCTCCCTCACCAACTCAAGTGGAGATAGGCTGCTCCACCAAGTTCGCCTTCTCTTTGTAGGAATTAAAATTCACTGTAGGTAAACTCTTAGTCATCATATCTGAACCATTATCATCAGTATAGATATTCTCAAGTGCATATGACTTCATCTCAAGCGCTTGACGTATCCAATGATACCTCACCTCTATGTGCTTCGATCTAGAATAAAATATCGGATTCTTACTGAGATAGATAGCACTCTGACTGTCACAAAATAACACAAACTTCTCTTGATTGATGCCTAACTCTTGTAAAAATTTCTTCATCCACAAGAGTTCCTTAGAAGCTTCAACAACAGCAATGTATTCTGCCTCTATAGTAGATAAAGCAACACATTTTTTATGTCGAGATTGCCACGACACAGCTACCCCTACAAAAGTCATCATATAACAAAAAGTAGACTTTCTTTAATCAAGATCCCCAGCCATATCCGCATCTGTGTAACCATCCAACATAGGTTGGCCACTCCCAAAGCATAAAACAAACTCTGGAAGTACCATTAAAGTATCTGAGAATCCACTTCACTGCTTGCCAGTGTTTCTTGCCATGATTAGAGAGAAATCGACTAATAACTCCAACAGCATGAGCAATATCCAGCCTGGTGCAAACCATAGCATACATCAAACTACAAACTGCAGATGCATATGGAATGTTCTTCATTTCTTCTTTCTCTTTCTCACTTGTAGGACACTGCCGCGAACTCAGCTTGAAATGACTAGCAAGTGGAGTACTAACAGGTTTGGAATTACTCATGCTAAACTTCTCTAAAACCTTCTCAATATACTTCTACTGCGACAACCACAATTTTCCATTCTTTCTATCACGAGTGATACTCATGCCAAGAATTTTCTTTGCAGGACCCAAATCCTTCATAGAAAAGGATATGTTCAAGTCTTTCTTAAGACTTTCAATCTTCTTAATGTCATGACCAACAATCAATATGTCATCAACATAAAGCAAGAGAATTATAAAATCACCATCAGAGAATTTTTTAACATACACACAATGATCAGAAGAAGTCTTACTATACCCATGATCTTCCATGAAGGAATCAAACTTTGTATACCACTGCCTTGGCGCTTGTTTCAACCCATATAAGGTCTTCTTCAACTTGCATACAAGATGCTCCTTTCCTTTAACCTCAAAATCCTCTGATTTCTCTATGTAAATTTTTTTATCTATGTCACCATGAAAGAATGCAGTCTTCACATCAAGTTGCTCCAACCTTTAAATTCAAGCTAGTCGCCAATCCAAGTACAACTCGAATAGAGGACATCTTTACAACTGGAGAAAAAATCTCCTCAAAATCAATACCTTTCTTTTGCTCAAAGCCTTTCACAACCAATCGACCTTTATACCTTGGTCGTGAGACATTTTCATCCGCTTTCAATTTGAACACCCAATTATTCATGAATACTCTTGGTGGACAAAATTGTGATTCATACTTAAATTGTTGTTCAGAATTGATTCCTAAGTAATGGCCCCAAAAACTTGGTGCTCAATACCATGGTCTAAACAAAATTTCACAACTTTGCTCAACTAACCAGCAAGTGTACTGGGTCGTCCAAGTAATAAACCTTACGTGAGTAAGGGTCGATCCCACATAGATTGTTGGTATGAAGCAAGCTATGGTCATCTTGTAAATCTCAGTCAGGCGGATAGTAAAGGGTTATGGAGTTTTCGAATATTAATAATAAATAAACAGAAAATAAAGATAGAAACACTTATGTAGATCATCGATGGGAATTTCAGATAGGCATATGAAGATGCTGTGCTCCTTCTGAATCTCTGCTTTCCTACTGCCTTCATCCAATCCTTCTTACTCCTTTCCATGGCAAGCTGTATGTAGGGCATCACTGTTGTCAATGGCTACATCCCATCCTCTCAGTGAAAATGGTCCAAATGCTCTGTCACAGCACGGCTAATCATCTGTCGGTTCTCGATCATGTTGGAATAGAATCCCTTGATTCTTTTGCGTTTGTCATCACGCCCAACAATTGCGAGTTTGAAGATCGTCACAATCATTCAATCACTGAATCCTACTCGGAATACCACAGACAAGGTTTAGACTTTCTGGATTCTCATGAATTCTGCCATCAATCTAGCTTATACCACGAAGATTCTGATTAAGGAATCCAAGACATATGCGCCTGGTCTAAGGTAGAACGGAAGTGGTTGTCAGTCACGCGTTCATAGGTGAGAATGATGATGAGTGTCACGGATCATCACATTCATCATATTGAAGCGCAACGAATATCTTAGAACAGGAATAAACTGAATTAAATAGAAAATAGTAGTAATTGCATTAAAACTTGAAGTACAGCAGGTCTCTATTAGGATTTGCTTTTTAAGGTTTTCAGGTGGCCATTTTTATCATGTCGAGCTCTTACGAGTTATTTCTGTAATTCTCTTTCTTAGACCTTGTTCAAGTCTCTTTCAGGGATTACTTTATAACTCTTTGTTGTTTGTGCCGACTTCATCATGTCGGGCTCTTCTGGGTTATTTCTATAGCTTTATCCTTCCGAGCCGACTTTGTCATATCGGACCCTGTCGAGTTACTTGATAATCCTCTTTTTTGAACCTTATTTTAGGTCTCTTTCAGGGATTACCTTTTTGTAGCTTTTTCTTTCTGGGTCGACTTTGTCACGTCGGGCCCTGTCGAGTTACTTGATAATCCTCTTTTTTGGACCTTGTTTTAGGTCTCTTTCAGGGATTATCTTTTGTAACTTTTTGTTTCTGAGCCGACTTTGTCACGTCGGGCCCTGTCGAGTTATTTGATAATCCTCTTTTTTGGACCTTGTTTTAGGTCTCTTTCAGGGATTATCTTTTGTAACTTTTTGTTTCTGGGATGACTTTGTCACGTCGGGCCCTGTCGAGTTACTTGATAATCCTTTTTCTTGGACCTTATTTTAGGTCTCTTTCAGGGATTATCTTTTGTAACTTTTTGTAGGAGTCCGACTTCGTCATGTCGGGCTCTTCGAAGTTATAGTAATCCTCTTTTATAGGGTTGGCCATACCTCTTTCCAAGGCTTTACTTATAACTTGGGTTGTTGTGACTGGTCCGACTTTTTGTGCCGGCCAGTCTTTAAGTTATTTTATAGCAATCCATTTTATTAGGACCTCGTCAGGTCCTTTCTATAGATCACTTTCTATAACTTCTTGCATTATTCTGTTTTCAACTTTGCCGATTTTTAGAATTTGGGTTTTTAGCCCTCGTTTTTATCGTGATCGCGTAGTGAATTTTGTTTTCACTTTCTGTCGATCTGTAGCTTTACAATCGGGCGATGAATATTTTCAGAATAATACGACTTGAGCATTTGTAGAGAATCTGAACAAATTTTATTAAAAAAGAATGCAAATATACATGAGGAGTTAATTTCCTAGGTCGGATGATTTGTAGGTCTTGGCGGGGCGCCTCGTTAAAAAACCTTTTTCAGGAAAAAGAGTGCGCCTTGTCCAAGATCTTTTATCATCCCTAGCTATAGTACCTTCTTAGGTTGCAGACGTGCCATGATCTAGCAAGCACTCGCCCGTCGAGTTCGGAAAGCTTGTAGTAGCCCTTTCCCAATACTTCTATGACTCGGAACGGTCCTTTCCTGTTTGCTGCCAGCTTTCCTTCTCCAGGTTGAGTTGTTCCTATGTCGTTTCGGATTAGGATGAGGTCGTTTTCAGCAAAGGCCCACTGTATTACTTTTTGGTTGTATCTGGAGGCCATTCATCTTTTCAGCGCCTCTTCCCTTATCCGAGCTTTCTCTCGGATTTCTAGAAGTAAGTCGAGCTCTTCCCTTTGAAGTTGGGAATTAGGCTTTTCGCTAAAATAGATTACTTTGTGTGATCCTTCTTCGACCTCCACTGGGATCGTTGCCTCCATTCCGTAGGCTAATCGGAAAGGTGACGCCTTTGTCGTGGAATGTGGAGTCGTTCGATATGCCTATAGGACTTGCGGGAGCTCTTCAGCACAGGCTCCCTTTGCATCCTGTAATCTCCGTTTTAACCCTGCTAGTATAACTTTATTAGTAGCTTCGGCTTGCCCATTGACTTGGGGGTGCTCGACAGAGGTGAATTGTTATTTTATATTCAGTTCGGCCGCTAGTTTTCTGAAGCCTGCGTATGTGAACTGGGTACCATTGTCTGTAGTGATGGAGTATGGAACTCTGAACCTTGTGACGGTGTTTCTGTATAGAAACTTCCGACTTCTTTGAGTTGTGGCGTTGGCTAGGGGTTCTACCTCAATCCATTTTGTGAAGTAGTCTATTCTTACTATGAGGAATTTGACTTGTCTCGATCCTTGAGGAAAAGGTCCGAGGAGATCGTGTCCCTATTTTGTGAATGGCCAAGGTGAGGTTATACTGATGAGTTTTTCTGGCGGAGCAGTGTGGAAGTTGGCATGTTTTTGACATGGCGAACATGTCCTTACAAATTCTGTGGCTTCTTTTTATAGAGTTGGCCAATAGAATTCTGCCCGAAGTACTTTTTTGGCGAGTGCTTACGCTCCGAGGTGATTGCCACAAGTGACACTGTGTACTTCTTCTAGGATATCCTTAGTGTTGGAAGTCGGCACGCATTTTAGCAATGGTGTTAAAATTCCTCTTTTGTATAAAGTATTATTTATGATGGTGTAGTATTGTGCTTCCCGTTTTAACCTCTTTGCCTCTTTCTCATCTGTAGGGAGGGCTTCTGTTGTGAGGTAATTAATTATGGGGGTCATCCATCCCTGATCGTGACCTGTTATGGCTAGGACCTTTTCTTCTTTTGAGATTGATGGCTTCTATAGAATTTCTTGGATAAGGCTTCTATTGTTGCCTCCTAGTTTGGTGCTGGCTAATTTTGAGAGTGCATCGGCCCGGGCATTCTGTTCTCGGGGTATGTGTTGAATCTCATGCTCTCCAAGTTATCCGAGTTGTTCCCTAGTTTTGTCCAAGAATTTTTTCATAGTGGGATATTTGGCTTGGTAGCTTCTTATTATTTGTGAAATGACTACTTGTGAATCGCTGAAGATGATAAGTTTTTGAGCTCCAACCTTCCTAGCCAGCTTCAAACCAGCTAGTAGTGCCTCATATTCCGCTTGATTGTTTGAGGCAGGGAACCCAAATTTGAGGGAGAGTTCGATTTGGGTCCCCTGGTCGCTTTCAATTATTACGCCTGTGCCACTTCCCGTTTTATTTGAGGAGCCATCCACATATAGATTCCATTCTGCGGGGATTTTCGGTGTGTCCATAAATTCCGCAATGAAGTCGGCCAGATATTGAGATTTGATAGCCGTCCGAGCTTCGTATTGAAGGTCGAATTCGGACAACTCGACTGCGCATTACAGGATTCTGCCTGCCAAGTCTGTTTTCTGTAGGATTCCTTTTATGGGCTGGTTGGTCCTAACTTTAATGGTATGAGATTGGAAATACGGGCGAAGTCGTCGAGATGTTATTATGAGAGCGTAAGCGAACTTTTCTATTTTCTGGTAGTTCTGCTCGGACCCTTGTAATGCTTTGCTGATAAAGTATACGGGTTGTTGCCCATTGTTGTCTTCTCGGACCAGTGCTGAGGCTATTGCCCGATTTCCCACTGCGAGGTACAAGCTGAGTAGTTCTCCTTCCCGTGGCCGACTTAATATAGGTGGCCGTCCCAGAAATTTTTTGAAGTCTTAGAAGGCTTGCTCGCATTCAGCTGTCCATTCAAACTCCTTTCCCTTCCTTATAATGGCGTAGAAGGGGAGAGATCTTATTGTTGATCCAGCCAGGAATCTGGACAAGGCTGCCAACCGCCCGTTGAGTTGTTGTACCTCTTTGATATAAGGCGAACTTTTCATGTCGAGTACGACCCTGCGCTTGTCCAGGTTTGCCTCGATTCCTCTCTGTGTGATCATAAAACCCAAGAATTTACCAGCTTCTACTGCAAAGGTACATTTCGTGGGATTGAGTCGTATGTCGTATCGTCTTATGGTGTTGAATTCTTGTGTCAGGTCGGATAATAACATCTCTTTGTTTTGCGTCTTCACTAGCATGTCGTCTATGTAGACCTCCATGATCTTTCCGATGTGATTCGAAAAAACTTTGTTCATTAATCTTTGGTAAGTGGCTCCCGCGTTTTTGAGACTGAAGGGCATAACAATATAGCAGTAATTTGCCTTTGGGGTTAAGAAAGATGTTTTTTCTTGATCGGGTAGGTACATTGGGATTTGGTTATATCCCGAGTATGCGTCCATAAAGGAGAGGTATTTGTATCCGGAGGAGGCATCTACCAGTGCGTCGATGTTTGGGAGTAGACAAGGATCCTTTGGGCAAACTTTGTTGAGATCAGTATAGTCGGTGCACATTCTCCACTTTCCATTTGACTTTTTTACCAAAACGACATTAGCAAGCCATAGCGGGTATTTGACTTCTCTTATGAAGCCTGCCTCCAGTAGAGCTCGTACCTACCGGCCGAGATCCTGGGTAGACTGCTAGCTTGTGGCACATTAGTTTGGGATCTATGCCTGGCATGGCTGCGGCCTTCCATGCAAAGAGGTCGGCGTTGTTGCGTAGAAACTGTATGAGTGATTCTTTTATGTCCTCTTTTAGGAGTGTGCCGATGTTGGTTGTTTGGTCCGGGGTGTTCCCAATCTGGATTTTTTCTATTTCTCCTTCAGGTTGTGGGCGGAGCTCCTCCCGCCTCCGAACTCCACCGAGCTCGATTGTGTGGAATTCTTCTCCTCTGCCTCTGAGGTTTAGACTTTCGTTGTAACAGCGGCGCGCCATCTTCTGATCTGCCTTTACTGTGGCTATTCCTCCTGCAGTTGGGAACTTCATGCATAGATGCGGAGTCGAGACTATTGCGCTGAGATGATTTAACGTTGCCCGACCTATTAGGGCATTGTAGGCTGAGCTTACATCGACGACGATGTAATCTATTTTGAGTGTTCTTGACTGACTTCCTTTTCCAAAGGTTGTGTGGAGTGAGATGTATCCCATTAGTTGTACTGGGGTATCTCCTAGCCCGAACAGGCTGTCCGGATATATCTGAGTTCTTTTTCTTCCAAGCCGAGTTTATCGAAAGCGGTTTTGAATAAGATATCGGCAGAGCTCCCTGGTACACGAAATTGTGATCAATACTATTCACAACTCAAATAATCCCCGGTGATGAATCCAAAAACTTGGTGTTCAATACCATGGCATAAACACAACTTCGCACAACTAACCAGCAAGTGTATTGGGTCGTCCAAGTAATAAACCTTACGCGAGTAAGGATCGATCCCACAGAGATTGTTGGTATGAAGCAAGTTATGGTCACCTTGTAAATCTTAGTTAGGCAAACTCAAATGGTTATGAATGATGAATAAAACACAAAGATAAAGATAGAGATACTTATGTAATTCATTGGTGAGAATTTCAGATAAGCGTATGAAGATGCTTGGTCCCTTTCCTGCTGTCTTCATCCAATCCTTCTTACTCCTTTCCATGGCAAACTGTATGCAAGGGTTTCACCGTTGTCAGTGGCTACCTCCCATCCTCTCAGTGAAAATGTTCAACGCACCCTGTTACGGCACGGCTATTCATCTGTCGGTTCTCAATCAGGTTGGAATAGAATCCAGTGATTCTTTTGCGTCTGTCACTAACGCCCAGCCTTCAGGAGTTTGAAGCTTGTCACAGTCATTCAATCATTGAATCCTACTCAAAATACCACATATAAGGTTTAGACCTTCCGGATTCTCTTGAATGCCGCCATCAATTCTAGCTTATACCACGAAGATTCCGGTTAAAGAATCCAAGAGATATCCACCCAATCTAAGGTAGAACGGAGGTGGTTGTCAGGCACGCGTTCATAGGTGAGAATGATGATGAGTGTCACGGATCACCACATTCATCAAGTTGAAGAACAAGTGATATCTTAGAACAAGAACAAGCGGAATTGAATAGAAGAACAATAGTAATTGCATTAATACTCGAGGTACAGCAGAGCTCCACACCTTAATCTATGGTGTGTAGAAACTCCACCGTTGAAAATACATAAGAACAAGGTCTAGGCATGGCCAAATGGCCAGCCTCCCAATGATCTAAGATAGCATAAGAATAAAGATAGCTACCAAGATGAAAATACAATAGTAAAAGGTCCTACTTATAGAGAACTAGTAGCCTAGGGTTTACAGAGATGAGTAAATGACATAAAAATCCACTTCCGGGCCCACTTGGTGTGTGCTTGGGCTGAGAATTGAAGCATTTTCGTGTAGAGACTCTTCTTGGAGTTAAACGCCAGCTTTTATGCCAGTTTGGGTGTTTAACTCCCATCCTTGTGCCAGTTCCGGCGTTTAACGTTGGAAATTCTGATGGTGACTTTGAACGCCGATTTGGGCCATCAAATCTTGGGCAAAGTATAAACTATCATATATTTCTGGAAAGCCCAGAATGTCTACTTTCCAACGCCGTTGAGAGCACGCCAATTGGGCTTCTGTAGCTCCAGAAAATCCATTTCGAGTGCAGGGAGGTCAGAATCCAACAGCATCTGCAGCCCTTTTCAGTCTCTGAATCAGATTTTTGCTCAGGTCCCTCAATTTCAGCCAGAAAATACCTGAAATCACAGAAAAATACAAAAACTCATAGTAAAGTCCAGAAAAGTGAATTTTAACTAAAAACTAATAAAAATATACTAAAAACTAACTAGATTATACTAAAAACATACTAAAAACAATGCCAAAAAGCGTACAAATTATCCGCTCATCACAACACCAAACTTAAATTGTTGCTTGTCCTCAAGCAACTGAAAATCAAATAAGATAAAAAGAAGAGAATATGCAATGAATTCCAAAAACATCTATGAAGATCAGTATTAATTAGATGAGCGGGGCTTTTAGCTTTTTGCCTCTGAATAGTTTTGGCATCTCACTCTATCCTTTGAAATTCAGAATGATTGGCTTCTTTAGGAACTCAGAATCCAAATAGTGTCATTGATTCTCCTAGTTAAGTATGATGATTCTTGAACACAGCTACTTTATGAGTCTTGGCCGTGGCCCAAAGCACTCTGTCTTCCAGTATTACCACCGGATACATACATGCCACAGACACATAATTGAGTGAACCTTTTCAGATTGTGACTCAGCTTTGCTAGAGTCCCCAATTAGAGGTGTCCAGGGTTCTTAAGCACACTCTTTTTGCATTGGATCACAACTTTATTTCTTTATTTTTCTTTTTTTCTTTTTTTTCCGTTTTCTTTTCTCCCTTTTTTCGTTTTTCTCCTTCTCTCTTTTTTTTGTATTCACTGCTTTTTCTTGCTTCAAGAATCATTTTTATGATTTTTCAGATCCTCATTAACATGTCTCCTTTTTCATCATTCTTTCAAGAGCCAACATTCATGAACCACAAATTCAAAAGACATATGTACTGTTTAAGCATACATTCAGAAAACAAAAGTATTGCCACCACATCAAAATAATTAAACTGTTATAAAATTCAAAATTCATGCAATTCTTCTCTTTTTCAATTAAGAACATTTTTCATTTAAGAGAGGTGATGGATTCATAGGACATTCATAACTTTAAGGCATAGACACTAAGACATTAATGATCACAAGACACAAACATAGCTAAACATAAGCATAATTTTCGAAAAACAGAAAAATAAAGAACGGGTCCACCTTAGTGATGGCGGCTTGTTCTTCCTCTTGAAGATCCTATGGAGTGCTTGAGCTCCTCAATGTCTCTTCCTTGCCTTTGTTGCTCCTCTCTCATGATTCTTTGATCTTCTCTAATTTCATGGAGGAGGACGGAGTGTTCTTGGTGCTCCACCCTTAGTTGTCCCATGTTGGAACTCAATTCTCCTAGGGAGGTGTTTAGTTGCTCCCAATAGTTTTGTGGAGAAAAGTGCAGCCCTTGAGGCATCTCAGGGATTTGATGATGAGAGGGGTCTCTTGTTTGCTCCATCCTCTTCTTAGTGATGGGCTTGTCCTCATCAATGGGGATGTCTCCCTCTATGTCAACTCCAACTGAAAAATAGAGGTGACAAATGAGATGAGGAAAGGCTAACCTTGCCAAGGTAGAGGACTTGTCCGCCACCTTATAAAGTTCTTGGGATATCACCTCATGAACTTCTATTTCTTCTCCAATCATGATGCTATGAATCATGATAGCCCGGTTTATAGTAACTTCGGACCGGTTGCTAGTGGGAATGAATGAGCGTTGGATAAACTCCAACCATCCTCTAGCCACGGGCTTGAGGTCATGCCTTCTCAATTGAACCGGCTTTCCTCTTGAATCTCTCTTCCATTGGGCGCCCTCTTCACAAATGACTGTGAGGACTTGGTCCAACCTTTGATCAAAGTTAACCCTTCTAGTGTAAGGATGTTCATCTCCTTGCATCATGGGCAAGTTGAATGCCAACCTTACATTTTCCAGACTAAAATCCAAGTATTTCCCCCGAACCATAGTAAGCCAATTCTTTGGGTCCGGGTTCACACTTTGGTCATGGTTCTTGGTGATCCATGCATTGGCATAGAACTCTTGAACCATTAAGATTCCGACTTGTTGAATGGGGTTGGTAAGAACTTCCCAACCTCTTCTTCGGATCTCATGTCGGATCTCCGGATATTCACTCTTTTTGAGTTTGAAAGGCACCTCGGGGATCACTTTCTTCAAGGCCACAACTTCATAGAAGTGGTCTTGATACACCCTTGAGATGAATCTCTCCATCTCCCATGACTCGGAGGTGGAAGCTTTTGCCTTCCCTTTCCTCTTTCTAGAGGTCTCTCCGGCCTTGGATGCCATAAATGGTTATGGAAAAACAAAAAGCAATACTTTTACCACACCAAACTTAAAAGGTTTGCTCGTCCTCGAGCGAAAAAAGAAAGAAGAGAGTAGAAGAAGAAGAAATGAAGGAGATGGAGATAGCTTTGTGGTTCGGCCAAAGGGGGAGAAGTAGTGTTTAGGTTGTGTGAAAATGAAGGAGTGAAGATGGGTTTATAAAGGAGTGGAGAGAGGGGTAGGGTTCGGTTATGGGAGGGTGGGTTTGGGAAGGAAAAGTGTTTTGAATTTGAATGGTGGGGTAGGTGGGGTTTTATGAAGGATGGATGTGAGTGGTGAAGAGAAAGATGGGATTTGATAGGTGAAGGTTTTTTTTTGGGGGAAGAGGTGTTGAGGTGATTGGTGAGTGGGTGAAGAAGAAGAGAGAGAGTGGTGGGCTAGGTGGGGATCCTGTGGGGTCCACAGATCCTGAGGTGTCAAGGAAAAGTCATCCCTGCACCAAGTGGCGAGCAAAATTGCTCCCTGTGCCAATTCTGGCGTTAAACGCCGGGCTGGTGCCCATTTTTGGCGTTTAACGCCAACTTCTTGCCCTTTTCTGGCGTTTAATGCCAGTCTGGTGCCCCTTTATGGCGTTAAACGCCAGAATGGTGCCAGACTTATTTCTGTTTTTCATTCTGTTTTTGCTTTTTCAATTGATTTTGTGACTTCTCATGATCATCAACCTACAGAAAACATAAAATAACAAGGAAAATAGATAAAATATAACATTGGGTTGCCTCCCAACAAGTGCTTCTTTAATGTCAGTAGCTTGACAGAGGGCTCTCATGGAGCCTCACAGATGCTCAGAGCAATGTTGGAACCTCCCAACACCAAACTTAGAGTTTGAATGTGGGGGTTCAACACCAAACTTAGAAGTTGGTTGTGGCCTTCCAACACCAAACTTAGAGTTTGACTGTGGGGGCTCTGTTTGACTCTATTTTGAGAGAAGCTCTTCATGCTTCCTCTCCATAGTGACAGAGGGATATCCTTGAGTCTTAAACACCAAAGATTCTTCATTCACTTGAATGATCAATTCTCCTCTATCAACATCAATCACAGCCTTTGCTGTGGCTAGGAAGGGTCTGCCAAGGATGATGGATTCATCCATGTACTTCCCAGTCTCTAGGACTATGAAATCAGCAGGGATGTAATGGTCTTCAACTTTTACCAGAACATCCTCTACAAGTCCATAAGCTTGTTTTCTTGAGTTGTCTGCCATCTCTAGTGAGATTTTTGCAGCTTGCACCTCAAAGATCCCTAGCTTCTCCATTACAGAGAGAGACATGAGGTTTACACTTGACCCTAGGTCACACAAGGCCTTCTTGAAGGTCATGGTGCCTATGGCACAAGGTATTGAAAACTTCCCAGGATCCTGTCTCTTTTGAGGTAATTTCTGCCTAGACAAGTCATCCAGTTCTTTGGTAAGCAAAGGGAGTTCATCCTCCCAAGTTTCATTTCCAAATAACTTGTCATTTAGCTTCATGATTGCTCCAAGGTATTTAGCAACTTGCTCTTCAGTGACATACTCATCCTCTTCAGAGGAAGAATACTCATCAGAGCTCATGAATGGCAGAAGTAATTCCAATGGACTCTCTCTGGTCTCAGTGAGAGCCTCAGATTCCCATGGTTCCTCATTGGGGAACTCATTGGAGGTCAGTGGACGTCCATTGAGGTCTTCCTCAGTGGCATTCACTGCCTCTCCCTCCTCTCCAAATTCGGCCATGTTGATGGCCTTGCACTCTCCTTTTGGATTTTCTTCTGTATTGCTTGGAAGAGTACTAGGAGGGAGTTCAGTAATTTTCTTGCTCAGTTGACCCACTTGTGCCTCCAAATTTCTAATGGAGGACCTTGTTTCAGTCATGAAACTTTGAGTGGTTTTGATTAGATCAGAGACCATGGTTGCTAAGTCAGAGTGGTTCTGCTTAGAATTCTCTGTCTGTTGCTGAGAAGATGATGGAAAAGGCTTGCCATTGCTAAACTTGTTTCTTCCACCATTATTGTTGTTGAAACCTTGTTGAGGTCTCTGTTGATCCTTCCATGAGAGATTTGGATGATTTCTCCATGAAGGATTATAGGTGTTTCCATAAGGGTCTCCCATGTAATTCACCTCTTCCATTGAAGGGTTCTCAGGATCATAAGCTTCTTCTTCAGATTAAGCTTCCTTAGTACTGCCTGGTACATTTTGCATTCTAGACAGACTTTGAGAAATCATATTGACCTGCTGAGTCAATATTTTGTTCTGAGCCAATATGGCATTCAGAGTGTCAATCTCAAGAACTCCTTTCTTCTGATTAGTCCCATTGTTCACAGGATTCCTTTCAGAAGTGTACATGAATTGGTTATTTGCAACCATTTCAATTAGTTCTTGAGCTTCTGTAGGCGTCTTCTTCAGATGAAGAGATCCTCCAGCAGAGCTATCCAAAGACATCTTGGACAGTTCAGACAGACCATCATAGAAAATACCTATGAGGCTCCATTCAGAAAGCATATCAGAGGGACACTTTCTGATTAATTGTTTGTATCTTTCCCAAGCTTCATAGAGGGATTCTCCTTCCTTCTGTCTGAAGGTTTGGACTTCCACTCTAAGCTTACTCAATTTTTGAGGTGGAAAGAACTTTGCCAAGAAGGCATTGACTAGCTTTTCCCAAGAGTTCAGACTTTCTTTAGGTTGTGAGTCCACCCATATTCTAGCTCTGTCTCTTATAGCAAAAGGGAATAGCATAAGTCTGTAGACCTCAGGGTCAACCCCATTAGTCTTGACAGTGTCACAGATTTGCAAGAATTTAGCTAAAAACTGATGAGGATCTTCCAATGGAAGTCCATGGAACTTGCAATTTTGTTGCATTAGAGAAACTAATTGAGGCTTAAGCTCAAAGTTGTTTGCTCCAATGGCAGGGATAGAGATGCTTCTCCCATAGAAGTCGGGAGTAGGTGCAGTAAAGTCACCCAGCACCTTCCTTGCATTGTTGGCATTGTTGTTGTCTTCGGCTGCCATGGGTTCTTCTTCTTTGAAGATTTCTGTTAGGTCCTCTACAAAGAGTTGTGCCTTAGCTTCTCTTAGTTTTCGCTTCAAGGTCCTTTCAGGTTCAGGGTCAGCCTCAACAAGAATGCTTTTGTCTTTGCTCCTGCTCATATGAAAGAGAAGAGAACAAGAAAATATGGAATCCTCTATGTCACAGTATAGAGATTCCTTGAGGTGTCAGAGGAAAAATAGAAGGCAGAAGTAGAAAATTCGAACTTATCAAAGAAGATGGAGTTCGAATTGTGCATTAAGGAATAGTGTTAGTCCATAAATAGAAGGATGTGAGAAGAGGGGAAGTAATTTTCGAAAATTAAGTAAAAGATTTTGAAAACATTTTGAAAAACACTAATTGATTTTCGAAAACCATGATTGAGAAAGAAGTAAAGTGATTTCTGAAAAAGATTTTGAAATTAGAAATAAAAAAGATTTGATTGAAAACTATTTTGAAAAAGATGTGGTTAAGAAGATATGATTGATTTTAAAAAGTTGTGATTGAGAAAATATGATTTGAAAAACATTTTAAAAAGATTTGATTTTTTTTAAAAAATAACTTGGCTAACAAGAAAAGATATGATTTAAACATTAAACCTTTCTCAACAGAAAAGGCAACATACTTGAAATGTTGAATCAAATCATTAATTGATAGCAAGTATCCTTAAAAATAGAAAGAAATTGATTTTGAAAACATATGATTGAAAAGATATGATTTGAAAAAGATTTGATTTTGAAAAATTTTGAAAACTTAAAAAAGAAAATTTGATTTGAAAACAAAATCTTCCCTCTTGTGCCATCCTGGCGTTAAACGCCCAGAATGGTGCACATTCTGGCGTTTAACGCCCAAAACTCTACCCTTTTGGGCGTTAAACGCCCAGCCAGGCACCCTGGCTGGCGTTTAAACGCCAGTCTGTCTTCTTCACTGGGCATTTTGAACGCCCAGCTTTTTCTGTGTAGTTCCTCTGCTGTATGTTCTGAATCTTCAATCTTCCGTATTATTGACTTGAAAAGACACAAATTAAAAATATTTTTGGATTTTTAATAATGAGGAATAATCAAAATGAAACTAAAATCAAATAACAATGCATGCAAGACACCAAACTTAGCAGTTTGTATACTACTGACACTAAAAATGAGAATGCATATGAGACACATAAACACTCAAGTCAAGAGAATTTAAAGATCAAAGCAATGAAATCATCAAGAACATCTTGAAGATCACTTAAGACACATGAATGAATGCAAGAAGAACAGAAACATGCAATTGACACTAAACTTAAAATGAGACTCTAGACTCAAACAAGAAATTTTTTGGATTTTATGATTTTGTAATTTTTTTGTGCTTTTTCGAAAATTAAGTGGAAAAGAAAATAAAGGTATCAAAATTCTTAATGAGAATTCCAGGAATCATGCAATGTTAGTCTAAAGCTTCAGTCTAAAGAAATTAGACATGGCTAGCTAAGTTTCAGCAGAACATTGCATTCAAGAGCTAAATTGATGAAGATCAATCAGCTTTGGTGATGATAAGAACATCACCTTGAAACACTAGAATTCGTTCTAAAGAACTCCGAAGAAAAATACCTAATCTAAGCAATAAGATGAACCGTCAGTTGTCCATACTCGAACAATCCCCGGCAACAGCGCCAAAAACTTGGTGCACGAAATTGTGATCAATACTTTTCACAATTCAAATAATCCCCGGTTATGAATCCAAAAACTTGGTGTTCAATACCATGGCATAAACACAACATCGCACAACTAACCAGCAAGTGTACTGGGTCGTCCAAGTAATAAACCTTACGCGAGTAAGGGTCGATCCCACAGAGATTGTTGGTATGAAGCAAGCTATGGTCACCTTGTAAATCTTAGTTAGGCAAACTCAAATGGTTATGAATGATGAATAAAACACAAAGATAAAGATAGAGATACTTATGTAATTCATTGGTGGGAATTTCAGATAAGCGTATGAAGATGCTTGGTCCCTTCCGTCTCTCTGCTTTCCTGCTGTCTTCATCCAATCCTTCTTACTCCTTTCCATGGAAAACTGTATGCAAGGGTTTCACCGTTGTCAGTGGCTACCTCCCATCCTCTCAGTGAAAATGTTCAATGCACTCTGTCACGGCACGGCTATTCATCTGTCGGTTCTCAATCAGGTTGGAATAGAATCCAGTGATTCTTTTGCATCTGTCACTAACGCCCAGCCTTCAGGAGTTTGAAGCACGTCATAGTCATTCAATCATTGAATCCTACTCAGAATACCACAGACAAGGTTTAGACCTTCCGGATTCTCTTGAATGCCGCCATCAATTCTAGCTTATACCACGAAGATTCCGGTTAAAGAATCCAAGAGATATCCACCCAATCTAAGGTAGAACAGAGGTGGTTGTCAGGCACGCGTTCATAGGTGAGAATGATGATGAGTGTCACGGATCATCACATTCATCAAGTTGAAGAACAAGTGATATCTTAGAACAAGAACAAGCGGAATTGAATAGAAGAACAATAGTAATTGCATTAATACTCGAGGTACAGCAGAGCTCCACACCTTAATCTATGGTGTGTAAAAACTCCACCGTTGAAAATATATAAGAACAAGGTCTAGGAATGGCCGAATGGCCAGCCTCCCAATGATCTAAGATAGCTACCAAGATGAAAATACAATAGTAAAAGGTCCTACTTATAGAGAACTAGTAGCCTAGGGTTTACAGAGATGAGTAAATGACATAAAAATCCACTTCCAGGCCCACTTGGTGTGTGCTTGGGCTGAGAATTGAAGCATTTTCGTGTAGAGACTCTTCTTGGAATTAAACACCAGCTTTTATGCCAGTTTGGGCATTTAACTCCCATCCTTGTGCCAGTTCTGGCGTTTAACACTGGAAATTCTGATGGTGATTTTGAACGCCAGTTTGGGCCATCAAATCTTGGGCAAAGTATGGACTATCATATATTGCTGGAAAGCCCAAGATGTCGACTTTCCAACGCCGTTAAGAGCGCGCCAATTGGGCTTCTGTAGCTCCAGAAAATCCACTTCGAGTGCAGGGAGGTCAGAATCCAATAGCATCTGCAGCCCTTTTCAGTCTCTGAATCAGATTTTTGCTCAGGTCCCTCAATTTTAGCCAGAAAATACCTGAAATCACAGAAAAACACAGAAACTCATAGTAAAGTCCAGAAAAGTGAATTTTAACTAAAAACTAATAAAAATATACTAAAAACTAACTAGATTATACTAAAAACATACTAAAAACAATGCCAAAAAGCGTACAAATTATCCGCTCATCACTCCCCTAGTCTATCAATGTGCGGTAAAAATTTGCGTTTTCCAGTATAATAGTGATGACCATGGGATCGTTATGCCCTGACGCGACGCCGGATGCGTCTTCCTTGGTAAAAGTGATCGCCGAGATGTTGGGTGCTTCCTCTTTTTCTGCGACGCGGTATACGTATTTGAGATGTCTTTTGCGGGATGATTTGGAGATTCCTCCCCCGGCGAATCCGCCGTGTATCATGTGGACATGTCTTTCTGGCGTCCGGGATGATCGCGCGGTTGGTCCGACATCTTCTGCTCTTCTTCTTTTCCTTTGTTCATCATCATGGGTGGCCAGGTATCGATCTAGCTTTCCTTCTCGTACGAGCTTTTCTATGACATTTTTTAAGTCAAAACACTCATTGGTGGAGTGCCCGTGGATCCGATGGTATTCATAATATTCAGCCTGATTTCCTCCTCCTTTTTTGCCTTTGAGTGGTCGAGTTGGTGGTATTTTTTCTGTGTTGCAAACCTCTCTGTAGACAACCACAAGAGACACCCGAAGAGGGGTGTAATTGTGGTATCTTTTATTTTCTCTCCATGGCGATCTTCCTTCTTTCTGGAATCTTTGTCTTTATCCCGAGAGGTGAACCTGGCCTTTGAGGTCTCTCCTAATCGAGAGTTTTCTTCCATGTTGATGTACTTTTCCGCTCGTTCTTGCATCTCGTTCAGAGACGTAGGGTACTTCTTTGATATAGATTGACTAAAAGACCCTTCTCGCAGGCCATTAATGGGGCCCATGATAGCGGCTTCTGTTGGCAGGTTTTGTATATCCAGGCATGTCTTATTGAATCTCTCTATGTAATTGCGCAGGGTTTCCCTTTCTCCTTGTCTGATTCCCAGTAAGCTCGGCGCATGTTTAGATTTGTCCTTTTGGATGGAGAATTTGGCCAGGAATTTCTTGGCCATGTTGTCGAAACTCGAGATGGATCTAGGAAGGAGGTTGTCGAACCATCTAATTGTTGTTTTTGTTAAAGTAGTTGGAAAGGCTTTGCAACGAACTGCATCTGAGGCGTCGGTGAGATACATTCTGCTCCTGAAGTTGCTGAGATGATGGCTGGGATCCGTAGTGCCATTGTACAAGGTCATGTCTGGGAGTTTAAAGTCTTTTGGGATTCTTGTCTTCATGATCTCCTTGGTGAATAGATCTTGCTCCTTGCGGGTGCTATCTTCGGGAGTGGATCGGCTGGCTTTAGCCTTGACATTGGCTTCAAGTTTTAGGAGTTTGTTCTCCAATTCCCGGCGTCGTCTTATTTCTCTTTGTAGGTCCTTCTCAGCCTCTCGTTGACGTAGAGCTTCTTCCTCAAGTTGTTTTAACCGATCTTGAAACTCATTCAGGGCTCCCTCGTTTGGGGAGTTCTTTTTGTTGATTTGGGGAGTATCTTTTGGTGTAGTGTCCGCGTTTTTGTGCGGCATTCTATCCTCTAGATATGGGTCGTAGTTGTTGTCATGGTCGTCCGTCATGGTGCTGGGATGACTTCCAGGTTCCCTGGCAACGGCGCCAATGTTCCGAGGGTTACCTGAAACTGTGGGTCGATCTCGGACGAGATCTTATGTGCTGGTAGGGGCTGTTGTGTCCGACTTGGTGATGGTGCTGATCCTTCGTCCCCGGAGGGTGGGGGGTACCTGCAAGGGACTCCGATGCTTAAGTTAGCAAGGGTATTAAGCAGGTATTGAATAGAATCAGAGTATGAGTTATGCCTGGGTGCTTCAATGTATTTATAATGGCATAGAATGACCTTCTTAGATAAGATAAGTTAGTTATCTTATCTTATCTTTATCTTATCTTCAAGTGAGGTCATCTTATCTTCAAGGAAACCGCCCTTCTCTCTGTAGGCTTGGGCTCCCTTAGGATTTGGGGCATGTTCCTCTATTTGGGCCCTTCTTTGGGCTTGGCTGGTGACTTGGCCGAGCTCTTAAGAAAGAGGTCGAGTTGTCCTGACCTGAAGAGGTCGGTCACTTTGTCTGTAGAACATTCCGGGTTGGCCAGCTCGACCCAAGGTATAAACAAGATTCAATACCAACACTGGAACATATAACATAGAAATTACTTGCAAATCTTATAACCACAGAACCTTAAGTGGCTTACCCATAAATGGTATCATTAATTATGCCTTTCAAGTGGATATTGGAAACGTGTAAATATGAAAAAACTAAATCACACCACAACAGGAAATCTAGCTCTAAAATTTTGTAAATGCCAATGATCGTACTGGTTAATTAAGATCAGTTTATCTCAATTTCTTAGCAATTTAAGTAAATCAGTTAAAGCTAGTGAAAATAGTGAACTGAATGCCTAATAGAGAGCAGGAATTAGGATATTAAAAATGACATCGGTAAATTAAAAAAGAAGCTAGTTAAATTTTATGACCAAAACTTCAAGAAGCATTTCATTATTAATGCAATTATATTATTTTTAGTTTACCCCCCAAGCGAAGATCAAGACTGTTGTTGATCCTGGAAACTTTTTCAGGAATGAACAAAGCATTCCCACCAATCCAAGTAAGCACCTTAGGCAAACTATTTGTGTATCCACTGTCACATTAATACTCTTTTTAAAAAAAAAAAACTTTGATAATTTGATGTTTGATCATCTATTAGCCCCAAGTATATATAGATTGTAGGACTCATGTTTGAACGTATTGTCTTGCAGGTAGTGGTACTGGTACACCATTTAACCGCAGCCTAGGTAAAAAACTCATGGTAAAGGGGATCGGGTTACTCATCCTAGAACTCTTTATTATAAGATTATTGTACTTTGTTTAATAAGCATACATGGCCAATTTGCCCTTTGAATAATTGATCTAGCTTTAGTGTAAATAGACAATGTAGATTGAAAATTCTATTTAATAAATTTATTATTTTTATTGTTTAATTTCAATTTTCTTTTATAAATTTCTAAAACTAAATAAGACTGAAAGAATCAAAAATAGAAATACAAACCAAATTTACCCTTAATTTTCTCAAAATGACTGTTTATTTGCTAAAAATCTATGATTAAATTTTTTATATATTAATAAAGTTGTGTACAAATTAAGTTTATAATTAAAAGAGTACATATGTTTATTATAAAAGAATTGGAGCATATTATATGAAAATCAACACACAAAACAGGATAAATTAAAACAACAACCCTCTAACACTTAACTATTAGCTGACACCAAAAGACACCATCAATATTAGCAGACGAATAATGACCATAATAACAACAAATGAATATATATATATATATATGAAGAAGAGATCAAAGGAAGCAACATGATTGAAAAAGCTTCACCTGGGCCAAAACCACCGCCAAGCAAACTTGGCGAAAGAGAGTTAACTTTCCACCCATGTTAGGACCAGTTAGAAGAATAAAGTTGGCATCGTGTTGACCACCAATTGATATGTTATTAGGTACAAAGGCCCCCTTTCCTAAGGAATCACTCCTAAGGATTGGGTGTCCCAAACTTTTAGCATAGAGGTAAGGACTGTCTTTGGTAGATAGCATGCCTAAAAACTTGGTCTGCATGTTGGCCCTTTATAGTGATCACGAGCAATAGCTAAATTGATCAAAACATCCATCTCTGTAATATGTTGGTAGCATCCAGTTTAAGCCATAAACAAAGAATTGCTTTTGATTTTCTATTTAAATGCATGAAAAATTTATCTTGGAAAAAATATCCTAAAGGAAAGGAGTGTATTGAATCAAGATAAGAAAAGCTAAAACAAAAAGAATAATTTCAGCAGAAGAAATAGAGTGAGCAAACAATAGGAACAATACAAAATTTGACAGCCGAACATGTATGGCACATGCATCTTTCACATTTTTATTTAATCTAGTTGTAATCTTGTATTGATCAAATGGTACCAGGTTAATATTGTACATTCCCCCTCCATGGGCAATAGCAAAGTCATTATTTTAAAAATACTAATTTTATAGCATTTCTGGTCATAATACAATAAAATGACAGCCTTATCACTAATGAGGCTTAAGTAGGAGTGCTATTAATTGGGTTCAGAAGAGCAATAAGTACTAGCTGTAGTAGACACCAATTGCCTCCACTGAGTGTGATTTTCACAAAAAGCGTCCAATTAATCTCTGCAATGTACTTTTCAATAAGGACTCCTTTTCAGATTCGGCTTGGGAGAGTTCTCCCAGGAACTTTTTAATAGCAGGAGTCCAGTACCTAAAGAAGCCCTGCATGCTTATTAAAATATCAATTTAAAATATCAAGTATTCGATGTTTAAGAGAGAAAGAAAAAAGAGGTTGAGTGAATTGGTTGTTGAAGTAAGGTATAGAGTGAGGGGTTACCATGTATTCAAAGCAGGCGTAACCGGTGGGGAGAATGAGCTTGTCGTAGAGAGTGGGCTATGGTTCGGATTTGCCACCACCGTCAAAGCAGTCAATGGAATCTCCGAAAAGTGCGGCGACGGTTATGGAAATGGCTGCCAGTGCCACCAACAACCTCCGAATAAGCAATGCTATGCTTGAAGCATCAGGAAACACTCCTAACCCTATAGACTTCTTGACTGCATTAGGCAATATGGCAGCAGCAATGCAAGCGACAGCTGAAGCCTTGGGAAACCAAATTAATAATGGGAACAATGGTAATAATGGAGATAATGGTCCAATGTCGCTCTCTTCCTTCTTGAAGGTTCACCCTTCAACTTTCAGAGGGACCTCGAATCCGACCGATGCTGATAACTGGATATGGGTCATTGAGCGAGCATTACAGGCTCAGCAGGTTCCTGATGAACAGTGGATTGAGTTTAGAACCTAACAGTTGCATGGTGAAGCTCAGCACTTGTGGTAGGCGCATGAGGCGTATTCTGCAGCCTAATGGGGTTGTGATCTCTTGGGAGTTGTTCCGAGAGGAATTCTATAAGAAATATTTCCCAACCTCAGTTAGAAATGCTAAAGAGCTCAAATTGCTTCAACTTGAACAGGGCCAGATGACTATTATTGAGTACACTAGTAAGTTTGAGGAATTGTGCCGCTTCTCACGCATCTGTCAGGGAGCTCCTGAGGACTTTGCTGAGTGAAAGTGTATAAAGTATAAAGGAGGCCTTAGGAGTGACATTCAGAGCTTTGTGGCGCCTATGCAGATTCGGGTGTTTTTTGAGCTTGTGAATAGGAGTAGGGTGGCAGAGGATTATGTCAGAAGGGTTGCAGTAGAAAAACGGAGTCTGAGGATGCCATTCCAAAGGACTACAGGGAGGAATTTTGCACCTAGGGGCAGACAGTTCAAGCGTGGTGGCTTTGTCCCTCAGAACAATCAGGGGCAAGGCAACTCCAGGAGGCCTAATACCAGTGCTAATTAGAGAAGGAGACAGGGGAAGCAGCCACAGTAGGATATGAGTTACCACAGATGTGGGAAGTATCATTCAGGGCCATGCAAGTTTGGGACCGGAGTCTATTACTCCTGTGGGCAGCTAGGACACTTGGCTAGTAGTTGCCCAGAGGAGAAGAGGTATGAGACAGGCAGAGTGCAGCAACCAGGAAGAGTATACACTACTTCTTCAATAGGCACTGAGTGGTCAGAGACATTGATCAGAGGTAAATGTGAGATGGCGAGTAAAACTTTGAATGCTTTGTTTGATTCTGGAGCTTCACACACTTTTATTGCATTTGAGAAGGCTGATGAGTTAAGATTGAAAATAGTAGTACTGGGGTATAATTTAAAGGTATATAATGCCACCCACGAGGCTATGGTGACTAGGTTAGGGTGCCCCCAAGTTCCTTTTCGAATACAACAGCGTGATTTCGTGTGTAACTTGATTTGTTTGCCGATGACTGGTCTTGATCTCATTCTGGGATTGGACTGGTTATCTAAGAACCGTTTTCTACTAGATTGCTCTGCGAAAATAGTGTATTTCATGCCTGAAAGCATAAAAGGGCCGGTTGTAGTGAGTAACTACTACCTAAATTCCATGACGGTGAACTGTTCTGGGGCCGAATGTCAGAGAATATTGTTGTTAGCTGTGGGTGTTTTGGGTGATGATCAGAACTTGGAACAAATCCCGGTTGTGTGTGAGTTTTCGAAGGCATTCCCTGATGATATTGATGAATTTTCACCAAAACGGGAAGTTGAATTTGCTATTGATTTAGTACCTGGGGCCAGACCAATCTCGACTACTCCTTATAGGATGTCACCTCTAGAAATGGCCGAATTGAAGTCTCAACTAGAGGATCTGTTGGGTAAGAATTTTATCCGACCAAGTGTATCTCCGTGGGGTGCACCAGTATTACTGGTGAAGAAGAAAGATGGAAGTATGCGCTTATATGTTGATTATAGGCAGCTGAATAAGGTTACAGTGAAAAATAAATACACGTTGCCAAGGCTTGATGACCTGATGCACCAATTACAGGGAGCCAGCATATTCTCTAAAATTAATCTACGATCCAGACACCACCAGATAAGGGTCAGAGATGAGAATATTCCTAAAACTACCTTTAGAGCGCATTATGACCACTATGAATATACCGTGATGTCCTTCAGACTAACTAATGTTCCGGCAATATTCATGGATTACATGAACAGAATTTTCCAATTCATATCTGGATAAGTTTGTTGTTGTGTTTATTGACAACATTCTTATCTATTCTAAGACCGAGGATGAGCATGCAGAACACTTGCGAACAGTGCTACAAATTTTGAAGGATAGGAAGTTGTATGCCAAGCTATCCAAGTGTGAATTCTGGAAGTCTGAGGTGAAATTTCTTGGTCATGTGGTGAGTAAACAAGGAATAGCAGTGGATCCTGCTAAGGTTGAAGCGGTGATGAATTGGGAACGGCCAACTTCAGTGACGGAAATTAGGAGCTTCTTAGGCTTGGCGGGTTATTATCGAAGGTTCATTAAAGGGTTTTCACAGCTCGCTTTGCCTTTGACTAAGCTGACCAGGAAGGATGTTCCTTTTGTATGGACTCCTGAGTGCGAGGAGAGTTTTCTTGCCTTAAAGTAGAGATTGACTACCGCCCCTATGTTAGTGTTGCCTGAGCCGAGAGAACCATTCGAGGTACACTGTGATGCATCTTTGAAAGGTTTAAGATGCGTGTTGATGCAGCATCATAAGGTTGTAGTTTATGCCTCACGTCAGTTAAGGTCACATGAAAGAAATTATCCAACTTATGATTTGGAACTTGCAGCCATTGTCTTTGCCTTGAAGATTTGGAGGCACTATCTCTATGGAGTGAAATTTCAATTTTTCTCGAACCATAAGAGCTTGAAGTACCTATTTGAGCAAAAAGAATTGAATATGCGTCAGAGGAGGTGGATGGAACTCCTAAAGGATTATGACTTCGAGCTGAACTATCATCCGGGAAAGGCAAATGTAGTAGCAGATGCTTTGAGTAGGAAATCCCTATGTGCCGCTTGGATGATGCTAAGAGAGGAAGAATTGTTGAGAGCCTTTCAAGGATTGAAACTAGGAATCAGAGAAGCATTTGGGACTTTATGCCTAAGCCAATTACAGATCTCAAGCGACTTTAAGGCTGAACTAGTAAAGGCTCATCAGAATGACCAAGAATTGTATAAGATTTTTCCGACAATTGAAAAAGGCAAGCAATGGAGAGTGTCAAAAGATAGAGATGGGCTGTGGAGGTTCAAGGGCCGGATAATTGTGCCAGATGTCGGGGATTTGCGACAAAGCATATTGGAGGAAGCTCACAAGAGCGGGTTCTTCATTCATCCTGGAAGCACCAAGATGTACCAAGACTTAAAGACGATGTTCTGGTGGACAGGAATGAAAAATAATGTAGCGTTACATGTTTCAAAATGCCTAAGTTGTCAGAAAGTCAAGATTGAACACCAAAGACTAGCAAGAACCCTTCAACCTTTGGAGATTTCACAGTAGAAATGGGAGAGCATCGCTATGGATTTTGTATTGGGCTTACCAAGGACTCGGACAGGTTGTGATACTATTTGGGTGGTTATAGACCGACTGACCAAGTTAGCTCATTTACTGTTTATTTGGATAAGTTGTACTCTGGAGGAGTTGGCTCGCTTATACATAAAGGAGATTGTGAGGCTACATGGCGTACCTTCCACCATTGTATCAGATAGAGATCCTCGCTTTACATCACAGTTCTAGGGTGCTTTTCAGCGAGCTTTTGGCACTAAATTAAGCCTAAGTAATGCCTATCATCCTTAGACGGATGGCCAATCCAAAAGAACAATCCAAACCTTGGAAGACATGTTAAGAGCTTGTGTTTTGGATCAACCGGCGAGCTGGGATCGATATATGCCTCTGGTAGAATTTGCTTATAATAATAGTTATCATGCGAGTATTGGAATGGTTGCATATGAGGCTTTTTGTGGAAGAAAATGCCAGTCTTCGTTATGTTGGTATGAAGCAGGAGAAAAGAGCTTGATAGGACCTGAAATGGTAAGTGAAACCACTGAGCAAATAAAGAAAATCCGGAGTCGAATGCTTGAAGCTCAAAGCCATCAGAAGAGCTATACTAACCGAAGACGGAAGCCCTTAGAATTCGAGAAAGGAGAAAACGTCTTCTTGAAGGTTACTCCGACCACTGGAATTGGGAGGTCCATCAAAATCAAGAAGTTAAATCCCCGTTACATTGGGCCGTTCGAAATCCCGAAGAGAATTGGACCAGTGGCATGTAGGATCGCATTACCACCATATCTTTCAAACTTGCATGACGTGTTCCACGTATCGCAACTTCATAAATACACTTTTAACCCTAGTCATGTCCTAGAGCCGGAATCAGTCCAAGTGAGAGAAGATCTGACGCTTCCAGTAACTCCGGTTAGGATTGATGATACCAGCATCAAGCGTCTACATGGAAAGGAGGTTTCTTTGGTGAAAGTAGCTTGGAGTCGGGCTGGTATTGAAGAACATACCTGGGAGCTTGAGTCAGAGATGCAAAAGGACTACCCACACCTCTTTTTTGGTAACTCACTTTGAATTTTGGGGATAAATTTTCTAATTAGATGGGTAGGATGTAAATCCCGCTAAAATCGGTAAATAATTAGTTAATAAATTGAATTTTAATTAGGAAAGCTAAAAAATGAAAAACTAATATCAAAATAGGATAGAGCTCGTCGAAACGAGAATTTTGATACTGATTTTGAAAATTTGGCCCAAAATCGGACCGAAAGGGCCAAACTGGTTGAACCAGGGCCCAAACCGGACCCATAATTAAAAAGAAGCAGCAGCTTCTTCTCCTTCATTCATACCCAACGAAGCCAACAGAATTGGGGGAAAGGGGAGAGGAGCTCTCAAACTCTCACCACCTTTGATCCACCATAACTCTTCCATCCGGGCTCCGATCGCCGCACCGTTCACGGCCATACGCTCAGCGTGTTGAGCTCTACCTTTCTATCAGATCAATTTCACTAGTAAGCCTCATTTTTAATTCAGAATCTCTATTCCTCTTTCTTTGGTGAGACTGAAATCTTATAGTGAAATCTTGTCCAATTTTGTATTTTAGGCTCAAGTTAGCTTCCGGGACTCAATGGGCTCAAGCTATTGAGCATATGGGTATGGTAAGGACACCCTAACCCTAGCTCAATCTTGCATTTATAGTGGAAAAACTGAATTTGGAACATGTATATGAATTAGGTGTAGATTAAGTGGGTATATATGCATTGGAATTTAGTTGGGAGTATTTGGAGGCTTATTGGTGATCAAGGCTTGGTTTGTGGTTGTTTTAATTGAGCTTGGAGGGGCTGTGTTTTGTGTTGTGAGGCTACCTTGGGTGAAATAAAGTTATTGGCCAAGGTATTGTTTAAGTTTCACACGTTTAATATTTACGGTATTGTGAAAAACTTAGGTTAGAGGAACCATATGATAAGTTGAATTGGTTATTTCATTTAATGATTAGTCTTGTAATATTGTTGGAATAAATTGTTGGTGAATATGTGTTGGAATTATGAGGTGTTGAAGTTATTAATTGTATGCTCTTGGATCTATTTATGATGGGTTATGTTGATGTTGGTATATATTGATGGATTATGGTTGGTGTTTGTTAATAAAGAGTGTTTATATGAGTTGATGGATTAATGTATAAAGGGTTGATAAATGTGTTTATGGAATAATGTGTGTGAAGAGTTGATAATTGCATTAATGGAATGGTTTAGGGTTTAGGGTTGATCATATATGTATATATGATATATGCTAATGCAATGTTGAGGTTATGGCTCATTGGATTGGTTAAAGGTAGCTTGAAGTGATTGTTGATAAGTTGGGATTGGATATGTTAGCAATATGCATGTTTTAGAGATAAGGATTTATGAATGATGTGAAAATGAGGGTTGGAAATGTTTTGATAAAAAGTGATTTTGATGAACTTTGGACGTCCATAATTTACTCAACAAATTTCGGATTGAGTTGTGATTTGTTGCAAATGAAAGATGGTTCTATGAGCTTCTGATTGATATCAATTTTGTGGAAACAAAATTTCGTAGAGAAAGTTATGGACGTTGAAAGTTTGGTGTATAAATTTGTGTTACAGGATGGCAAAACTAGTTGCAGCAAGCTTTCTGGACATTCTGCTCATTTTTGAAAAAACGCCCATCCACGTGTACGCGTGGCATAGAATTTTGGCGACGCATGCATGAGAAGCATGCATACGCGTGTGTGTATATTCACGCGTACGCATGACTCACGCGTGCGTGGCCTACGCGTACGCGTGGGTGCTGCCTACTGCAAAAATTGGTTTTGACTATTTTAAACCAATTTTTCCACTTCTACACCTCCATTTTCTTCCCTTTAAGGCTTAAAGTATGGTTCTAGGTCTAGTAGATAAAAGAAGCTAGGAAAACAAGATAACTTGAGGGTAAAGTAAGATGTAAATGGTGGCTTTTATGAAGAAAATAAGAATGTTAACGAAGTTTAACGCTAAGGCTTGATAATTGATGATGTATTGAAAATGAAATTGCCATGGCTTATGAATAATGATATCTAAGATATAAGTTTCCCTGGGTAAAAACCGTGGCTCACCACCACGTGTTCCAGGTTGAACCTCGACACTCTGTTGACCCTACGTCGTAAGGGTGACCGGGCACGTATAAATTTCCGGGTATGGATAGCCCCCATTGAGCGATTAATTGATGTTGAATGTGAAATGTATGCATAGGCTCTTGGGGATGCACGACGGGGGATAGTCTAAGGTTTTTGGACTTGTCAGGTTGGCTGGATAACCGACAGATGAGCCTCATCAGCCATAGGACAGGCATGCATTATATGCATTTGTTTGTTTTGATTGTTATGCATTTCCTGGGTATGCCTAATTGATATATACCATCTGCTACCTGTTATATTTGCTACTTGCACTATCTGCTCATTACTTGTGCGTGAACTTGTTTGGTTGCTTGTCTTTGCTGCATTGCAGATGATGGAGGGGTGGAGGAAAAAGTGAAATGCTTTGGTGTTAGGTTAGGTTAGAAATTGAGTAAGTTAGGTATTAAGTTAAGTAGATTTAGAATACCTACCCCTGTTTATGGTTTCTATTTAGTAATTAAGTTGGATAACTAAATAACGGAGTTCTAGGATTGCCTATGGCATTCTCATGACCTTATTTATTATACGCGTGGCACTTTTAGCATGCTGAGAACCTCCAATTCTCATTCCATACTGTGTTGTTATTTTTCAGAAGCAGGTCGAGAGGCTCCTCACTAGGCGTCTGGATCCTTGAAGCGAAGTAGTTCTGGGGTGTATTTTGGATTTCTGTTTGTATATATCTATATATGTAATTAGGTTACTCTCTAAGAAACTTGTGTATGTTGCTGCTCCTCTTAGAGGTTGAGGGAGAGATAGGAGTTTATTCTGGTATTTTGGTGTATTTTGGGGATACTTATGTATGTTTATATGTATATATATATCATTCAGCCAGCCTTAGCTTCGCAGGCTGAGTCAGGGGCTAGCTATGCTGTTTCCTTGGCTTCCCTTTACTCTTTTGCTTATCTTTATCATTTTTCGATTAGGTTTCTTAGCACGCAAGTAATCCTTTCTTTTGAGCGTTGCACTTTTTATTTTGCGATTTTTGCTTACCCGTTTGTTTCAAGGCTCCTAGTATATTATCCTCTTCTCTATTATGTATTTATTTTGCTGTTTAGAGATTCGTAACACCACATTATCTCTGTTATATGATTTAAGCGTAAAACTCTGTGTAGTAGGGTGTTGTAATAAATCTTTTCCTAATTAATTACCTTAGTTACTCCTAGTTTAATTTTTTTATATTTAGTTATTTCTTACTTCTTTAATTTCTTATTATTTCAATCTTCCTCAATTGTAAACCAAACCTCATATTTTCTTTTAGTCAAGGTTTAAACACGATCCAAAATCAAACTCGATTATTGTTTTAAGTTTTTGTGACATTATTTCACTTAAATTTGATAGTGTTAAATTCTAGTTTATAACTATATTTACAAATCACTTACCATTATGTGGCATGAGGAAACTAACACGTGGTTGGATCAAGAGAAAAACAAAGCCAAGAGGAATGAAATTGAAAGAGCAAAAGATGACCATAAAATTTATTCACTTTGTTTGATTTAGCATGAACAATAGAAGAGGAGAAACTTTATGACGGGACCCACACATCAAATTTCCTCTCCTCAACGGGGAAAAATTCAAAAGAAGAGAGGGTTTGAAATATGAAAATGTTTTAATTATCTTTGTATATAATTTGAAAACAATGATGTTACACATATAAGTCTTTTGTCAAATAAGTAGTATAATCTCAAAAAAAAAAATCATTTTCATCACTAAAGGTGTGTAAAACATGCTCACACTCACCCAACAACTAAAACCTTTATAAATACCACATTTTCTATTATGAACATTGCTTCGTTTATAAAGAAACAAAATCATTTCCTCCACCACTCTCAATGTAATACTAAAAATAAAAAAAATAACACTAATTTCTCAAAATCTCTCCACAGTCACTACTTTTCCCCATACTCTCTCTCTCTCAAGCCAAACAAGCGTTAACAAAAATACATAACCGTGGCATGAACGAAGGTAAATTGTTGGATTCTACTTTCCTTTTTTTATTTGTAGTAATTCACTATTCTCCCTCTCTCTCTCTCTCACAACAAACTAAAAATAAAGCATCAACAAAAATACAGAAATTAATTTATTAATGAAAAAATTAATATAATACAAACATATTGGTACATAGTATATAATATACAGATGTGGACCTGTAAATGCAGAAGCCTGCAAAATGCAAGCCACGTTTTGCATAAAACAAAAAAAAAAGATAGAATGGTGGCTATTAAATGCAACCTACGTTTTGCAGGACATGTCACCAGAAAATGAAACATGGACCAGGCTATTCTTTGCATGGAGACCAAACTAGGCGTTGACTGTGTGAAACATGCCAAAGGTTATCTGTACTTTGCAAGTGATCATTTCCAAGCGTAAGCTGTGTTTTGCAACACGGCTACAAGAAAAAACAGTATTTGTAACAAAAAAAAATTGTTGCAAAAAATCTGAATTTTGAAATAAAAGAAATTTGTAACAATAAAAGAGCTATTGCAATATGTCCCGTTACAAAAAGTTTTTGTAACAAAAAATGAAACTATTACAATACAAAGTAATATTTTGTAACAAAATTTTTAGTACAAAAACTAAAATTTGTTACAAAAGTGATAATAATTTTTTACCTTTAAAATATTTTTCATAACAAAATATTTCCTTCTATCATAAAATTTCGTTACAAAATATAACTTGATTTTGTAACTTTTTTTATTTAGTTACAAAAAGACAATATTTATTTTGTAACATTTTTTTAATACAAATTACATATATAATTTACCAAATTATTTTATTTTAATTAACTGATATATTAACTAATTTATTGAGTAAGCCAATATTTATATAATATATGTAATAACATAGATAATTCGAACATGCTTCCTTTAACTAAGATTATTTTAAAACAAACTAACATTAGTGTCTACATCGATTAGCTCTACAAGTTATATTTCTTTCACAAGTTCAACCAAAAGTTAAAAGTCTAATATAGATTAGTGTCTCTATGAATTAAAATATTCTTGAGTCCTTTAGGTAGCATGTCACCATTTTATCACTCCTGTAAATGGGAAAAACCAAACAAAAATTAGAAACAAGATATAACACTAATTACAATTTTTTCCATTCACTTTTATTCAAAATTTTTTAAAAAATTTTGGCAAAACCTCCCCTAAAATTGGATTTTTCCACCGTCTACAGTTTCATAAAAAACAACCAATTCATCACTTATTTCTCAATCATTATACAACTTGAATTAGTGCAACTATAACATGAGATAAATCTCATATCTAGCAAGAAAATTAGTGCAACCATAACATGACACTAAAAAATATCAATTTTATAATCATTTCTTGAATCAAAGATAGGTGAAAGTTTAGAACTCACATTCATGTCATAGAACCAGAACAAATAAGCTATTGTCACCCCTGGTGCTCTCCCAAGTCTAGCAGTACAATGCACATAAACTCTTCTTTTTTCCTCTAAGATTGCCCATTCCAATGATGAGACTATTTTAGGTAGAACATTTTACAAGGAGTTTGGATCAAATTCTATTGCCTAATAAAATAGATTTATAAAATATATCAAGCTGTGAATTATAATCCAGTCTCAGAAAAACAAGCAAAGCATTTAACAAACTCACAATAATTTCGAAAAAAGATTTTCTAACACATTTAAAGCGTAATGTCAATTGCACCAAAAATATATGGATCTTTGACTTAGCCATACATTGTATAATCAGACAGGAAAAATTAAAATCTCTATCTCATAACAATGCCATTAAGCAAGATAAGTTGGTATTGTTGTATATACTTTCATAAAATTCAGAGCGGGTATTATTTTCTCAACAAAATTGACTGAAATGCAGACTTGTAGCTTTCTTACTTACCGGCCTTGATGTGAAGATTATCATTGGTCTAGAATTTCTCAATAGAAAATCATGTCATAGTATAGTCCTAAATCAACAAATAATCCTTTGATCAAATTTTGATATAGTTATCACAAGTTTAACCCCAATAAAAAGTAACTGAGAGTATTAATCTCGGGTCATCCTCAAGAGATTGGATAAACGTGTGCGTCAAGATTGGTTAGAATTCTGGAGTTGGGAGTCATAAACAAGAATTGAAACTACTAAAGCTTCGCATGCAAGAATTTTAAAGTGCAAGAAACTAAATCAAAGCAATTAAAGCAAGGTATAAGTAAGTGCAATCTAGCAAGAGAACATATAAATCTATTTCTACTCTAGAACTAAGTAAACAACTAAACTAACTATAACAAGAATCAAGTAATTGGGATTTTTGGGTTTTAAATATGAATTATAAAAAGGACTCTTGGCTAAGGCATAGGAATTGGGATCACCATCCTTGTCTAGTAACCATATATTGACAATTATGAGGAGCCAAACTCATTAAGTCTACTTCTATAAGTGAAGTATGTCAAATAGGCTTGATCAACTTCAACTCATAAGTCCTAATCCAACTACTAATTGACTTAGTAGTAGATTTATGTCAATGGGTATCAATTTGACCAACAAGGATTGTCAAATCACGAATTCAATTAGACCCAATGACTCAAGTTCACCCAATTCCCTTAGCCTAGGCCAAGAGTATAGAAAACTACTCCATAATCAAAGGAAGCATTTCATCAAACATGGTAGACATTAACTAAAGACATATTTAAATTGCAAAATTAATCAGAAATTACAAGTATCCACTAACAATTATCAATAGAAAACAACTCAAATAACACTATAAATTATAGAAGACATCAATGCACTAATAGAAATCCAAAATCAACAAACCTCATAAAATGAGAAGAAAAAGAAAAAATAGAGAGAAAACAAAATTCTAACACAAGAACCAAGCAAATTATAACAAGAGAACTAAGATTAAACAAATAAATCTCAATTCAACAAGACCCAATTCAGAAATTCAACAAAGGATGATAAAAACAAACTAAATCTAGAGAGAAGTAAGAGTTTCTCTCTCTAGAAAATAAGAACCAAAAACTAGCAAAAATTATGTGTATGGTGTGTATGAGTGAGTCCTCCTTTTTCCCTCAGTTCCTTGGGTTTTTTCCATGCAGAATTCAGCTCAGATTGGGCTTAGAGCCTTGTAGAAATTGCCAACAATGATTTCATTAATGAGTCACGTACTGGGCGCCACGCTTGTGCGTCGGTCACGCGTGCGCGTCATATGAACTCCTCGAGCCACGCGTACGCTTTAGTTATGTGTACGCGTCAGTGGGTTTTGCGATCACCACGCAAGTGTGTCAGTTTATGCGCGCACTAGTCTCAGCTACACACGGCCACGTGTGCGCGTCAGTCCCAAAGCTTTATTCTTCATGTCCCTTCCGCTTGTGCACACTTTCTTTCCATCTTCTAGGCCATTCTTGCCCAATAAAACCTGAATTCACTTAACAAACACATCACGGCATTGAATGGTAATGGAAGATTATTAAAATTCAGCATTTTTAGGGTTAAAGAAGCATGTTTTAAACCATGAAGCATAATTTGGAAGGAAACACAAAAACATACAATTTATATGAATAAGTGTGAAAAATATTGATAAAATCCACAAATTCTACACAAGATAAACCACAAAATTGGGGTTTATCAGGCCTCCTCATATGTCGAACATCGAGTTCGTGACACCTCCTTGTTATCGACTTCAAGTCTATTCCCCAATATTCTACATCATGATCCTGTTGTAAGTTCAAAATGTGTGTCATACCCTCTTCCTTCTTGAGGTGATTAATGTCTTCAGGTTTCTGTGGTTGGGATCCCATAATGAGATTGTCAGTTATAAGTGTATAATTCATACCTGAAATAAATCTATCATAGATTGCATCAGCAACAACAATCATATTATTGATGCTATGCATTTTATATAATAGACACAAAAATTAATACAGTACTAACCGTTCCTTCTAGCACCTTATACCCATCATTATATCAAACAGTTGGCATTCATAAGTAACAAATAGGGAATAAAAGAGGAAACTAACCCAGATCGTGGTGATACTCATAAAAACTGCACGTTTTACCTCATCAAAACTGATCGGTCTAGTTAATTTTCTTTTCATGGTTGTTGAAATTTTGGTTTCAAAATCTTTGAATGCATGTGCCGGATTAGCTTGGCTAATCGATGTGAAGATATCCTTGGAGTATTTTTTAGCTACTTATGCAATTTTCTCACGAGTGGTAGCATACGTACCATCATTCTTTTTCAGTTTCCAAATTTTATTTCTCCAGATTCTGGATTGGAATGATTGGTGAAAGAAACTTGTATTTCTATCCTCTTCTTTTAGCCACTTTACACGAGATTTCTCCCTCCAATAGCTTTCCTCCCTAAAGTAAGCATCTTCAAGTTTATTTTTCAAGATTTCAATCTGTTCTCCTCCTGTAATAACCTCCTCTATGAGGATTTCAAGCTGAGATGTGAGTTCACTAATATCTTTCTTCGAATTAAATTTGTTCTGTTGTTGCCATTAAACAATACGATATCTACAATGTTTCAATTTTTGAGCCAAAACAAACATTGCTGAGCCATCTACCCATTCTTTCCAAGCTTTGGTGATAATTACTCTAATTTCTTCTAAACCACACCACCTTTCCTGAAACTTAAACCTCCGTTTAGATTTTTCCATGACCAAATTTGTATCAAGGAGGATAGACGCATGATTTGAACCATTTTTTGCAAGCCAAGACAGCAAGACTGACGAAAAAAGGATCCATCCACTCACATTTTGCAAGTGCACGGTCAAGTCACTCCCTGATCTGGTCCTATCCTCGTCGCTTATTAGTCCAGGTGAACCTTCTTCCAATCATACTCAAGTCCTTCAATCCACCACCATCAATAAAATTCACAAATTCAGAAATAGATGAAGCTGAATTTAACCTTCCTCCTTCCTTCTCATCGATGCTCACTATAGTATTAAAATTACCCATAATTACAACCTTTTCAAGGAAACGTTGTACAAAAGAGAAAAGTTATGTGTATTGAGTAGAACGAATCACATCTAAACTATTTAAATGTATCCCAATCAGCCCCTAAGAACAGTTCGAAGCAGGATTAGTTATCTTGGCAGCTATGAAGAACTCTTTTTGGCAAGAACTTCAACCGATGTATCCTCCTTCTATGCTAAAGTCAATCTTCAAGCTGTATACGTCGAATTAACAATCCTCTAGTCCATAAAGTAACAAGATCTCACCTTACTTTCTATCAAACGAGATTGATTTTTTGTTTCACATATAAACACAATAAAAAAAATGGGATTGACATATCCCTTTAAGGTTATGGGCAGTTAGAGGTCTCCCTAAATTCTGACCGTTTCATGAAAGAACTCTCATAATGAAGGAAAGGAAAGGAATAAAGAAGAAAGTAAAAAATTGACAAAAGTCAAACATTGACTTAGACAAGGTGAACTTTAATTCGTAACCTTTTAAACAAGGTGAACTCTACTATACCCTCTCTAAAATAAAAGGTAAATTATCATTTGTGACATATACAGTAATTATTGATAAATTATCCTTTCATCAGAACTTTAAGATTCACGTCATCTTCTCTTTTCTTTATGTTTCTCTTAAAATTTCATAACAGTGTTATTTTCATCATTTCTACCAAATACACCTTTTTTCTAATTTAAAATAAAAACTAATGCATTGGTAGGAGCATATTAAACTATTGGAAAGTTATCCAGTATTTCACACTAGTTTAATGGAATACGATATGTCATGTACGAATAAGTTGCTCTTGTTATTTTTGGTGTTTAGTGAGGGGTTAAATTCCTAAAATGTCCATCTTATTGATGAAAACGACGAAAATAAGTTGCCAAATATTTTGGCTTTGAATGCTGCTACTCTCTTATCTTCTTTATTTTATTTATTTATGTATTTATCTAGGAGGCCACTCAGATAAAGATGCCTAAAATGTCTTTTTTTTTAAAGATATTTTCATGTTGTGTTTTAATTGGTTTCTGTATAATTTATTCAGTGTTCCTCATCACATATTATTAAATTTCTCAAAAGATTTTCTTTCCAAAAATAATAAAAAATATTTAATTTGGACTAAAACAAAAAAGGTAATAGATTAACTATTAGATTTTCTTTAAAAGATTATTTACATAAAAAATATATCACATTCATCAACACAACACACACACATATAACAAGCTCAAGCCTCTTAAAATTTTTATAAATAAAAAAATAATTAATTTATATACGTATAATATATAAAATAATTATTATATTATTATTATATTATAGATTAAGATTTACTAATTTAATTTTTTTTTTATTTTTAATATAAGTATTAGAAATAAATAAAATTTTTATAACTAAATGTAGTGTAACAAAATATATATAATATTAATTAGCTCTTAAAAAATTCTAAAAAATAGTTTCTTTCATTTTAGTAAAATAACTATTTATTAAAGTAGATAAATTAATTATTTTCTTTTCATATACAACTTTTTTTAAGACAAAAGTAATTAATTAGGACATTGATTAAGATAATTAAAGTCACTATTTCATTAAATTTTTAATTTTAAAAAAAATCCTAGTTAATTTTGGTATAGAAATTTCGAATTTGAAAACATTGATAAAAATTATGTTAAATTTTGATTTATTTTATTCTCATTTAAATTAATCACTATATAAGTTAAAGTTCTATTTTGAAGTTATATTCGAGTTTTAATCTAATTTTAAAGTTTTAATTTACTTAGTTTTATTTTTTAACTTAGGTATCCGTGACTCATATTAGTGTTTTAAGTGTTTAGTTGAAAAAAAATAAGGTAAAAAAAATTTCAATTGTCACATCAAATAGTCGCTAGAGTGTATAATGTAGCAGTCGTTAATCCATCTCAGCATGTCGTTAACGATTTTGTGAGACAGTGACAAAAATAAGATTAGAAACCAATGTGAGTCATAACTATTAAGTTGGGAGACTAAATTGAGTAAATCGAAATTTTTGAAATTAGATTGAAACATAGTTGTTAGAACTGAACCAGTGATCGAACCAGTTAAGCTACTAGTTCACTGGATTATCGATTCAACCGATAAATTACTAGTTGAACCGATAAAACCGGTCTCACGTAAATAGAAAATATAAAATAGTTAAAAACTTAAAATTAAAATTTGAAATACATATCTTCATTAACATTTTATGAAGAATAAAGTCTCAACTTCTAAAAATAACTAATATAAAAAAATCATAAAATTTTAATACTACAATAGTATCTTATTTTGACATAATAAAAAAATAATTAATTCACAAAGCCTATCATCTAACTATAGTATCAGTAGATTTTAATAATAACATCAAAACAAATAACCTTAATCACAATACTAGCAATAAAATAGATCAAGTAAATTAATAAACTTTTAGTGAAATTTATATTTATATTAATAATGATATATAATTAATTTTAAAAATAGAAAAAACAAAAATTAAATTAAATTAGATATTTATGTGTACTATATAATTAGTATTTGTCAATTATAGTACTTAGAAGTACAATGGCTAAGTGGCAAGTAGAGGTTGCTTTTGCTCCAAAGTTCTTAGTTCGAGACCTTGTGGAGACATTTTAAAATTTTTTTCAAGCAGACCAGTTCGGTTAGACCGGTTCTTACCGGTTCACACCGATTTTATTCCTTAAATGGTCCAAAGTATAAATCGAACTAGGGTTCGGTTCTAGTCCGGTTCACTAGTTTTTCGGTCAAACCAGCTGATCCAGTTTGGTTTGAGGATATGATCTGATCTGTAAGATGATCGGATCCACACTCTTATCAAATAGAAATAAATATGTTTAAAAAAGTAAACAAAAAAAATTATTGACTTTTTTTATAAAAATAAAATTTTTTAATATTTTTTATTTTATGGATATATTTGGTATCTGATCTAAACATAAAAATGCGAATATCGAATTTGATCTAATGAGTTTAGTGCGGATTGAATCGAAATTTCAGCCATATCCCATATGTAAACACCCCGAGCAATAATAACTAAAAAATTATAATGATTATATTTTTAACTAAGAGGAAGTGCCAGAAAAAAAGTACTAAATACAAGAATATTTAATCAAATATTAAAAAAAAATTTACTTTAAAACAGTTGAACTTTTTTTGCTCGTATATATATATATATATATATATATATATATATATATATATATATATATATATATATATATATATTGATGAATGTGATATATTTTTTTATGTAAATATTCTTTTAAAAAAATCTAATAGTTAATCTATTACTTTTTTTGTTTAAGTCCAAATTAAATATTTTTTTTATTGTTTTTGGAAAGAAAATCTTTTGATAAATTTAATAATATGTGATGAGGAACACCGAATAAATTATACAGAAACCAATTAAAATACAGCATGAAAACATCTTTAAAAAAAGATGTTTTAGGCGTCTTTATCTAAGTGGCTTCCATTTATTTATTTTGGGTCTAAGTTAGAGGCATATGTCATATGTGAAAGGGTTAACATACCTAGTAAGAGATCCAATTAAAAAAGACACGTGTAAACGACTAATATTTAATATTTTTATTTTTAAAAATATATTAAAATTAATGTTGAGTCTATAATTTAATTAAAAATTTGATAAAAACCGTAATTAATTTTACATAAAATTGATAATTAAAAATCATTAGTTAAAAGTTTAGTTAAATTAATTAAATTATTTAACGATTTTTAATTATCAACTTTACGTAAAATTAATTATACATAAATTTTTATCTAAAAAATTATATTATAAATAAAAATATAATATAATAATATAAATATATTTAATATAATTAAAAATTTTAATTTTTTTCTTAAACTCTAATTTTAAAATTTTTTATTAAATTTTCTTTAATTTTTATTTGATTCTTTCTATTTCTTAATACAATATCGTATAAAAAATTACATTAATTTTGGTTTATTTATTAAATTTAAAAATATAAAAACACATACATTTGTCGAACTGAATTTTTTTTATAATCTTATTTTCCATTGATTTATTTATAATTTTTCATCATCATCACTATATATTATTATTCTATCATTGCCATTAGCTATTATAATTGTTACTATAATTGTTATTGTGGTCGTCATTATTGTTATTATTATTGGTTAATCGTGAACAAATTCTATTTAATTAATTAATTAATCAATAATAATAATAATAATTGTGAACAATTTTTCTTTTAATTCTTTTGTAAATTAATTTGAAAAAAGTAAATATTATTTAAATTATAATTATTTCTATAATTTTTTTAGGTAATCATTTTATAATAAATGTATTAAGAATATGTTTAATATTTTATTGGTCTTTATAGTTTATCAAATTTATAATTAGATTTTTTATATTTTTTTTCAATCACGTTCTTACACTACTTTTAATTTTATAATTAAGTCTTTTTGTGTCAAAAATATTAAAATCAACAGAATATTTCTTTTAAAAAATTTCTGATCAAAGTTCTAATTAAATTTTTAATTGTGGGTATATTCAATTTGTATAAAAATATTTCATTAACACTAGCATGCTTATACTGGAAAGGATTGAATTACAAAATGTAAAATAATATAAAGATTCAATTAAAAGAAAAAAATTTAGTAGCCTAATTATAAATTTGATAAAACAATAAGAACTAATAAAATAATTAAATCTTAAGAATATAGTTGAATTAAATTTTAACTCTTTTTTATATATAATTAGACTCTTAAATATAAACTCAATCAAAGAGATTTTTTTTTTGTAAATTGAAAGTTTTTTCTTATTTTTCTGTAAAAAAGAATTAATAGTAAATTTTTTTACTTTCAAATATTTTTATTGTGTGCTCTTTAAGACTAGTAAAAATATTTTTTTTGTTGCCTTTTTGTATTATAGTCACAACATATTGTAACACTTACATTTAGTTTAATTTTATAATAGTATCTGTGATGTTTTAAATATATTTTAGTTTTATCTTTAACATTTATTTTAGTTATACCTCTAAAAATATTAATACCATATAACATGACAAATTAAACTATTAGCAATACCTGAATTTAGTACTGTTATATGTAAGTGACAAATTAGCATAATATTATGAGGTTATTAATTAGCCATTAACTATTGGTTATTAATCCACTAAAAATCAACAATCAATTTTTATAAAATTAATCGTGTGATTCTTATTATGAGTAATACAAAGCAAAAAAGTACAAAGTTAAAAAAAGAAAAAGGTGCTTTTAATTATATTAAATATAAAATAGACATAGATTTCATATTTAATTAGTATGGAATTAAACAAATACAAATATGTGATCTTTTTATTTTAATTAGCAATTGAGGTATATATATATATATATATATATATATATATATATATATATATATATATATATATATATATATATATATATATATATTACTCATAATCTCTTATAGTGGGTACTTACTTTTTTTTTTTTAATGAAATATGATAGTCATGAAATTTATACGATAATACAAATGAATTGATGGTATAATATTTAAATCCTAACTATTATTGCATAATTCATGACTTGTTCTATTCATTTTTTTTCATGATAGTTATATTCTATCCTATCTATGTAACCATGAAGAATTTATATAATAATTTTGGTAAATAAAAAATCAGTATTTTTGTGATAATAAATACTATATACATCATTGACTAAACTAACTGTATTTAATCAAATTTGATCTTTTTTAAATCATAAATTAATTAGAAAAATACAATTCATAAACCTAAAAATTAAAAAATATGATTGATTATGCAATTATATTGGTGATATCAAATTAAACTTTTAGATATACTCATTAATCATCAAAAGAAGAACTTCTATTGTACCTAATTTAAAGTATTTTATTTCTTATAAAGTCTATCAACTTTACTCTATTTTTTATTAATATTCAAAATTCCTACTAAAATAAATTTTTAGGTTTTACAAAATATAACATACATAATTTTGATTACAAACAAAATTAAGAACTTACCATTATTTTCTATCAATATTTAAATAAATTTTTAAGCTCATTACAAATTAAACATATTTGCAAGTTAAAAAAATACTATGTGCATACAAAAAATTAAATATTAAAATAATTACTATGTATTAAGGTAATACATAGGAACGGAGTTATGTTATATTTTGAAAAAAAAAAACTAAAAATTAATTTTATAAAAAATTAGTTAAATAAAAATTTATACATAATTTGTTAAAAAAAAATAAAGAGGGAGCATTGTCCCTCTTCCTTTACATAAGATTTTGTCTTTGTTTATACATATTAATTTACATATTTTTAATTAAATAATTAACTATTAAAATAATTAAACTTAACATAATAGAATAATCAAATAATAAATAAATAATTTAACTATTTTATAGTACTATAATGAAAAATTTTATGAAAATCAAATGATATTTTTATACATAATAACTAAATTTTTTTTACCAAAGAAGAAAAATAACGCCATTTAGTGTAGGGTGTTTGCTATAATGTTTAAAAAGTATTATCTAATTATTAAAATAGGTAAAATAATTAATTTTAAATTTAAAAATATAAAAATTAAAAAATTTTAAATATTTTAAAATTATTATAAAAAATAATCTAGACAAAAATTAAACATCAAACAAAAAATACTATAGAATTGTTCTAAGTGTAGCTCAGCCAAGACATATTACATATGGCGGCTGAAAAAAATGACTTTTAAAATTTGTCTAGAAGGACAAGCTGACAACTTCAATCTTACAAAACTTGTTAAAGGAAAAAACAGTTGCATGTCTACATGCACCACCCAGCCTTCATGTTCGTCTGCCAAATTTGGACCTTGTATTTTCTTAATTATTATATCTAAATGGTTAACATTGTTGGAATACCATATTTTAAAAAAGATATCGGCATACGTAAACATCTTTCTAAATTATTATATTGTCTTTAAAAATATTAAATTATTATTCAGATAATAATAAAACAAAATAAAATAAATATTTTAATATTTATATTCGTCTCAAATATTAATTAATTATTTTATTATTCATGTCATTAATTATCTATAAAAATTTTATTTATGATGTAAATTTATATCTGTCGTATAAATTTATACTCTCTTACTTTTTTTCGAATATAATATTTTTTAATATAAAAAAAATCTTAAAAAAAAGAGAGTTAAAGAATTGATAGTTATGTTCATTAAAATTAAAGATTAAAAACGTAAGAACAAGTTTAAAATCTTAACCTAATTAACTAGAAATGATGATTCGATTTAAAAGAAATTAAAATTTTAAAATTAAAAAAAAATATATTTAATAGAAATGATAAAAATAATACTGTTATCAAATATCAAAAAAAACATAACTTCAGTTAAAAAGATAATTATCAATGTTTACTAAGGAATAATTTATCCTTTATTTTAATGAGGCAGCACCTTTAAACAAGCTTTTAAAAAGACCACTTTTAATGGCAGTGAAAACCGGTTACCCAGTATCCAGGAAAAGTGGAAAACAAACGGTGAAGTAGTTTGTGACTGTGTTTGGATTTGGAAGATTAAGGGCACAGTTTTCGAAAAAGAGATGCATGGTGGCGCTCCTGCCCCCTGACAGTCAGATAGCCATACTCCATCTCCATCACTCCATGGATGGGCCTGACGAAGAACAGCAGCAGGTTTCGTCGAACTCCATCAAGAGCTGGGCCAAGCAGATTGAGGAGAGCTATCAGCTTCAGCTCCAGCTGGCACTTCGCCTCTCTTCGCAGTCTGCTTCTTCCGACAATCCCAATTTCCTTGACTTGCAACCCACCTCTTCCGATTCGGCCCAGGCAATGTCGCATCGTTTTTGGGTATTAATGTCTATTTTTTTCCCTTGGAATTTTTATTATATTATTAGTAGTGAATTCTATCCAACTTTTTCTAAAATAATAGGATAAAAAATAAGTTACTGTGACATGTCTTATGATTGTTGAATGAAATTAGTTGGCTTATCATATCTTGATAAAGACTTTATTGAAAAGCAGATCCAATTTCTTTTGCTCTTCACCCTTTTGTGTTCATAGCACCAAAAGAACATAAATGAAATGAGACTGAAATTGAAATGAAAATGAAATGCAAGCAAGATTTATATATAATTGCCTGAACGTTAGTCTCTCTAGCAAGTTCAATGAGTTTGGCGATACCTGCCTGCGAAGTGCGATGCATCATCAGATAATAGAATAAATGAAATGAAATGAAAGCCAATTAGGAAATGAATTAAACTTCCTTGTTAACCGAAGAGCAGACGAATTTGCCACAGCACGATTCAGGGTGCTCTGATTGTTCGTCCAGCACGAACTGTGTTATAGTCATGAGATCCGTAGGCTGTGCATATGTGCTTCAGTACATTCCCTTCAAGCTTAGTGAGATTTTGATAGTGGAGTTGGGTTGAATTTTGAGTAATTAAAGTTAATCATAGATAAGTCAACTAATTTCATCTAATAACCAGGATAACTTACCTTAGAGGGTTGGATAGAATTTACCTAATTATTGTTGTTATGCTTCTTGTGAATGAATAACTTTAGGAAAAGTATAGGTAACTAATAACATTCTTGAACAATGTGTAAACAATGTGAATTAATAGGGTTAAAAGAGTAAATTTAATGAGTAGCATTAAATTAGGGTGTAGTGTACTTGTATTTGATTGGTGGTTGTTCATGTTGTTCAAGATAGTCATTGTTCTCCTAGCACTCCTCATAACTTTAAATTTGGGGAAATAGGAGGATAGCTGTATGGGTGGCTTGGTGGAGGATCATACGTCCGATATCATCCGAGTATATAGTTAACCAAATAACTAAAAGTATAATATATAAATTTCAAATATATGAAGATATCTTTTATTATTACTATTTACTAGCATCCGTAGGGTTTCGTGCTGATTAAGTCACATTTCTTTAAAATTTTATTTTATGTATTTTTTTCTTTACCATTTTGTAACTTCTCTCGTCATGTTCATGGTTAGTTTTTGGAAATAAGAAAATTAGCCACCAAAGATTGTTAAAGTGGCCCATCTGTCCGTCAAGCTGCATTTTTAAATGAGAAATGCTATTTTGGCCAATACTGGCCAACTCTTGCAAAAGTTATTGGCATAAAAAATAAGATATTGGCCTGTTGCCTGTTGGCTAAAATTGATAAAAGGGGTTGACCCTTAACATTTCTCTTTTTAAATATAGATGTATATATTTTAAATGATATATGTTAGAGATATAATTATTCATGTGCTTCTTTCTATCGGTTTAAATTTTTAAGAAAAATAGTTTTATGATATAGTATTAGAGCTTCTTTGACTTAAAGGTCTAGAGTTCGATCCTTGTTGACTACAAAAAAAAAAATTTTTTCAACATAAGACAAATAAATATGGAGAATGAAGGTCTATGCAAAAGTTCATGCAAACTGAAAAATATGCTATTAGGGTTACGAGTAAACAACTTTCCTAGCCTGAAGCCTGAAGGTACATGTTAGATTTTCCATTATAATCATTTTAGAACTATTTCTGAAGGCCCACTATGACTATTTTGGAATTATTTCTGAGTTTGCACATACAACATTCAATCTACTGAACTGGTTGATATAAAAACAATTCTCATTATATTATTATTATTATTATTATTATTATTATTATTATTATTATTATTATTATTATTATTATTTGAAAAAAATTGAAAAGCCCTCTTTGAAAAAAATTGAATACCCCAGGCAAATTCAAACACAAACTAAATACAACAGAAGGATTGTTTTGAAAAGTAGGAGTGTGGTATTTGACAGGCTCTTTTAGATCAAATAATAAATGAAGTGAATCTAAATAATGCCAGAAATTAAATTAATTTCAAATATATGACAAAATTTCCCTGCTTCACACCTTTTATACTTCTGCTAATTTCTTCTTCATCTATGGCTTATATGATTAAAACACATAATTTATAGACTCCATACTAGAGTGATTTTATTTCATTTGTGTACGTTTTCCTAGAGATGCAGAGTTCTATTAAGAACTTGAGTATGAGAAAAAGAAGAAAGCCACAGTTGCAGAAGAGTGATTAGAATAGGAGCTATTGTGTAAGTGAAGAGAATGCCACATACATATCTAAGTCATACTCTCTTTATATATGTTGAAGAGAGAAGATGAATCATAACCGCTTCTGTTATGTTACTCGAACTAATTAACCACACTAATATCTGTCACAGCCTATAATAGGAAGTATATTAACGAACTACATGATTGCACAAATAATTTGGTCCAAAAATGCAATAATGGCCTGCTTTTAGCTTAAGCGAGGAAACTGTTTTTAAAAATAAAAGGGCACTGTCAAAAATTATCTGTTCAGTCATACACCTCCTGCTCTAATACGGTATTCTTACCAGAAATATACTGTAAATTGATTCTGTTGATTCTTTTCATTAATTAGGTGTGACAAAGTTCAATGTTGATTAGTAATTTGAGTAGTGACTTAACAGTTTATATTAACCTTTTTTTTCCTTTTCTGCTTTAAATCTTAATCTAAGGAATTGCTCAATTGTCTTGACCTAAATCTGTCATTAATATCTGGAATTAATCAGTTATTTTCTGTTCTCACAATGGGCAGGTAAATGGTTGTTTGCAATACTCGGACAAAATTCTCGATGGCTTCTACCTAATCCATGGGGTGGATGCTTACACATGGTCGATAAGTTCTGATCTGCAGGATGTTGGTATAATTCCTTCATTTGAATCACTGATGTCAGTAGAACCTTGCGATGACTCGTCAATTGTAGTGGTTGCTATTGATAAATCCAAAGATCCTGGTTTGAGAGACCTGCAAAGTAGAGTAGTCAGTCTTTCAAGTAGCTGGAATTCTCCAAAATTTGCAGCTGTTCAGGTTGCAAATCTTGTTTATAGTAGGATGGGGTGAGGTTCATCTTTCTTCCATTTGGAAAAGTACAAGGAAAATATTTCCGTTACTCACAATTGCATTGCCATTGTCCTGACAAGCCTTTTATTTTCTTTTACATATATATTCTTTTTCTCCCTGAAAGTGGTGGACGTTCAACTAAGGAAAATTTAGGCTCACAGTGGAAGGAGTGCGCCCAAAAACTAAAGAGCTGCCTGAATTCTGTCATTCTTCCGATTGGAAGCTTAGCTGTTGGTCTTTGTGTTCACCGAGCATTGCTGTTTAAAGTATTGCACGTTATTTAAATTTTTATTTTGATTGATTTTCTGGGTATGTGCATTCTTTTGTCCTCAATATCAATAAGATTATAAACATTTTTCTTATAATTCTTATTTCATTCCATTCATTGTTATGTTTAAGCAATTTGGAGTTTTTAATAAAGAATTTTCATAGTTAGTGTTAATTTGAATTCTGGTGACATGGTGCATTTGGGGACCTAATATCCACAATTAACAATTTAAATTTCAGGTGTTAGCTGACTTAATTGACTTACCATGCCGAATTGCTAAGGGATGCAAGTATTGTAGCAGGGATGTTGGCGCTTCATGCATAGTGCAATTTGATTCTGACAGGTTTGGTCATTAACTAAAATTTGCGTGAAAACTTCGAATGACTTTTAATTCTTATTATTTCTTGCTGTGGTTCATATTTGGATTAGCTTATTTTGGGTTTTAATAACAATATTATCTGATGATCAAAATGCTTCTTGATTCAACTTTTTGGGGAAGAAAAAAAGGTTTGTCAACTTGGCCTTCAAATTAATCCTTGGAAGATTTTCACATTGACTTGCTCCTTCATAGTATTAAAATTACCATCAATTTAAGGTGCAATTGATGTCTAAATATAACCAAATCTGGGAGGAAAGTAATCTTAAAAGATTGTGAGCTTTACACCAAATAGATTCAAAATGCTTATCTTTATCCACTGAACATGCTTGCATGAAAATCTATCACTGAAGGTGTGAGAATTAGGCTGCAACCAAATACTTCAAGTAGTGGCATATATGGCACATTGCTACAAAAAATGTGGCATCCTTTATTCTCCCTAAACCTGCAAAACTAGAAAAAGAAAATTGATATAAGGTAGCAGGGCAAACCCAAGTATGCAAAAGCAAATTTTGCTACCAGTTGATTAATATGGCACTTCAAATAGTAGAAGGCATAGAATTGGAACAATAAGAGCTGTAAAAAATAGTTCAAATCTTTGTTATTGTCCCTGTAAATGTAAATTGTGTTTCTTATTGCATTACGTAAAGTGTTGGTTGGTGTCCATATTCAAGTGGTGAACTTATTGGGTGAGCCTAAACAATTCAGCCACCTGTTTCACAATTTCAACATCTTTAGGTAAGTGATACACATGAGAACCTAGAAAACAATAGGAAATACATTAGATACTTTTTTTTTGGTTGGGATAAAAAGAGAATTTCTTAAGATGAGGAGAAGGATAATACAAATTGGGGATAAAGGATAGAAAATCAAAACAAAACAAAAGATTTATCTATAAGGCATAGCTTTCAAATCTCCCAACTTATTTGAGAGGGAAAGTTTTCTATATAAATCATCAGCATTACACCAAAAAGATGCTAGATGTCTAATCCTGTCCCACAAAACTCGCTTGTAAGAAAATTTGTCATTAAAGGTGCGTGCATTACGCTCCAACTAAAGAGTTGTCCTAATTGCCTATGGAATAAACTTAGACAATTCTAATCAGATCAATAGTCTTTATTTGCTATAATAGCTTTTGTAAACTTTTATATCAATTGCTTGTTTTTCCTTCTAGCCGATCCCACCTATTGGGATAAGGCTTTGTTGTTGTTGTTGTTGCTGCTGCTGCTGCTGCTGCTGCTTGTTTTTCCTTCTGCATTGAATCTGCCAGGCATGATTTTGTTATCTGAAATAACCACGAAAAAAGGTTCAATTATAATAATAACAATATACTTCTGTGTACACCTTTCTAGGGAGTATATGATTGATTTAGTTGAAAGGCCTGGGTCAATGTGCCAGCCTGACTCTTTGCTGAACTCTGCATCATCAATGGTGGTCTCTTCACCATTATGTCACCCAAAGTTCAAGACAGTTGAAGCAGCTGAATATACTAAGACATTAGCCCAATCATTTTTCTTGGACAGTCAAGGATTGCACCATATATTTGATACAACATCAGGTTATTTTCTCTCTTCAGATGCATTTAGTATAATTATCAACTGGCACTAACTTCTATAGAAAAGGGAGGAAGTATTTTGTTTGCCATTTTTTTACTAAAAACTACTGTTTCTTTTTTTCCTTTATTTTTTCTTCGTTTCTGTTGCGTGTGTCTTTAGTATATCTATTTGAATTTTCACATCTCGCATGCATTTTGTTATTGTATGAAATATTAAAAAGTATTATAGAGGGTCTAAAAGGATTTGGAAGGCTTAATTAGGTTCTTCTTTTCATATTCGTTTTGTGCTTTGTTAAATACTTAAATGTGAGAGGAGAGAAAGACAAAATAAAAAATTCCATGAGTTTTAGTTACGAAGCGGAAACTAGTTTATAGAACTTGAAAAAGGAATCTGTACATAATTACATTTAACTACTGTATCATAATAGATCCTATAATATCTTAACTCATTTATGCATAGATATTCTACTGTACATAATTACATTTAAACCTTCATTTTATCTACTCTCCTTACTAGGGTTAGTTTTATAGGACTTCTTTACGTTATGGCCAAACTACTTGAAGCTAACTTTCACCACCTCAGCCCTAACTTGTTTTGTGTATCTATTCATTCAATCCAACATTAAGCTTAAAGAATCTACCTATAACAACAATGTTATATGCACGCCAAAAATCAGCCATCATGTATTTTTATATAAATACATGTATTGTTTAACTCATTTTTTATGTCTATTTGCATTTCAATATGTCCTCTATAAGAGTGGTTGATTTGGTGGCTGATTTTTATAATCATATAGCATGATTTATAAATATATAAAAGGAGAAATGAAAGTCATTCTATGATGAATTAATGACATCTAAGTTTTTTTTTTTCTCCATAAAAAAAGCTTACTATGTAAGCATGAAACTAATTTTATAACAACATAGAGAATGATATCAAGAAAATTAATCTTGTATAAAATCTATGATTTCTCACATTAAATTTTCTAACTATGTTCATTGCTCCTTTAAAATTTCATTACAATTCATTAGTTATATGTACAAATAATTCTAAGTATTGTATTTTATTTAATAAAGCAACTCAAAACAAGAGGTTTCTTCATATGTATCCAGGCATTCCAAATAGAAAAATATTTTATTGTTATGGATAAGACTCCATATCAAGAGTCCTACCTTTCGGGTTTAACTTTTATTGAGAAATTCTAGGTGACCAATACTTTTTCTTTATTTTTGTCTTACTTTTGAACTAACACTAGCCAACTCTCGCCTTTTTCTCACTAAAAGTGTTGGCCCCCTAGCATTCTTCTTTTTTTTTTCTTTCTGATATTATTATTGTTGTTGTTGTTGTTGTTGTTGTTGTTGTTACCAATACTTTGACAACTTGACAATGTAATTTATTTTCCCGTCTTTTTCTAATATTCTCTCCTTATTCTTTCTTTTTTTTATGTTAAAATATAAAATATCAAGAGACTCATCATGACTTTTTAAATTAAGTTAAAAAATATTTAAAAAATTATCCTCACTATTTCAATCATTTCTCTACTTTTTAATTTATCTTTACTTTTTTCACTTAATAACTATGTTCATAACAAACTTAACAGTAAATTCTAACTAGGAATAATATATATATAATAAATATAAAGAAAATGGAAAGTATATGTACCACTTAAATAAATGTAACGTAATGTAGCTAAATATAATACAAATAAATGATATTTTAGTTTTAATCATAGTTACTTTTTTAAAGATTTTTACTGGTTTAGGATTCAGAGTTCAAACTTTTTTAACATAATAAATATTGAAAGTATTAAGATATTTAATTTTTCAATACACCATTTTTTAATTTCAGAAACCAATTTTTGTAAAAGAAGTTAAATTTATTTCTATTGAAATTCTTATTTTTCCTGCTTGGATCTACATCTTGTCAAAATAATTTTGGCGATACATTACTAAAATTTCAGATTTGCATCATGCAGGTGGTAAAATTAATCTTAGTGACAGAATGGATGTAAAAGAAACTAGAACTTCTAGTGCACACTATGCCCATGGGAATGACCACCTAGTTGCATCGGGTAAGCATGAACCATCTTTACTAACTTGAAGAAAAGAAGAAAGAAAGAATGGTCTATCACTTCCTTTTAGAGTAGATCACATGTAAGGTAAATGCTATAATGGCTATCATTATGGTGGCTATGAAATTTTGACAATGTAGAAGGTGTGAGAGGAGCAAGAGTGGACTCATTGAGAGAGAAACCAGATACGAAGATCAGCAATAGAGCTTGGATTTCATCAAATCGAAAATCTCAGTTTACGTTACCTGAGCTTCTGCCTTATATACAACAAGTTGATGCTAACAGAAAACAGAAACTGAACAGAAAAGTAACTAACGTACCAGCTGACAAGTGAACCAACTAATCACACTAACTATAGCTACTTGCAAGTTAACTAACTGATCCACTACTATAATTAGTAACCTATCAAGCCATTGAGCTAGGTAACAAGCAACACTTAAAAAGTGTAGCTAAAATTAAGGTTACATGTTTTTACTATTTCATAATACATTTTTAATTTAAAAATAAAAAAAGTAAAAAGTGTGATAAAATTAAATACTGTTGATAAATAATAAAAAAAAATCTAACTTTAATTTTAATTGCACTTTTTAAGTGTTATGAAAATTTCATAGCCACCATATCCACCATAATGATAATCACCATAGAATCCACCCACATTGTGGTTATTTGGTGTTTAATTTACCTAACCTGCTGAAAGATCGAGCTATCTCTTATCATAGAGTAGATCATAAGTGGAATGACGTATGATTCATTTTTTCAATTTGCTTTTATAAACAATTTTGACGTGCTTTTACTAGTCCCACCTTATTTTGGCATGTATGGGAAAAATGCTTTTGGACACTCATAGGAGATGCAGATCTAGTAGAGTACTCCAATATTAAAAGAGAGGGGAACTTATAAAAACCATAGGTGATAGTATGAAAGATATTTAAAAGTTAAAGGAATGAATGTAACATGACAATAACAAGACACTACAATGCCATTAAATTTAATGTAGAAAATCCCATCAAATTGGACAAAGTTTAGTTGTGTTCTATTAGAAATTATCATGCAATGGAATTAGACGTTACCATATGATATGCCTTCATCTGCAGGCCTTAGTGCAGATGACTACGTTTCCGTTACTGAAACAAACCCGTCTGTAGTTGATCTTGGTGTGGAGGACCTAGATATAACATGGAGTGAACTTGTTCTGAAGGAGAACATTGGGGCAGGTACTGTATATGAAGCATCATTCATTATATATATACGATTGGTCCTTAACGGTATTATAGCTTCAATTAGTCCTTCAAAGATGTTCAATATCGATCTGGTCTTCAACTGTATACAATATCAATTGATTTAAGATTGACATTAATCTCCTAGTATGCAGTGATAGGATGGAATTACATTGGTGTCAGATTTGGTGCAACTTATTGCAATAATTTTCTAAAAGATATAATTTTTATTGGTTC